>NC_133207.1:17015802-17223302 GCF_958299795.1 Porites lutea | reverse complement strand
GCGGTTGAAAAGTTTACTTTATAAGGTAGATGCATAGCATATGTGATGTGATGATATGTGGATAAGATGGCTTCTATAGGGTCCGCAGTATAGACACTTATAATAATGGGTTAGGGGTTCTGAAAGGCCAGCGGCATATACCCAGCCAAAATTTCAGTTTGGTAGTCAGGATTCAGAGAATGACACTAGCCCAAAAAAGTAGAGACTTCCAAGTTATGATTGACAGGACATTCATCCACCTAGTTATTTACTTAAGAACATCAGTGGCATCGCAGTGCAAATTAAACCTTCTGTGATTTAAAACAGGGAGATTTGCCAATCCTCCTCATCTACACTCAATGAAAGTATTCCTCCCATGGTAAAACCGCCCTTTTCGGTTCCACCAACTGCACGGACCAATAAGAACTGCCCTTTTTTTAAAGATAAAGACATATTCATAAATAACATATGCGTTTCAAAAGAGAGCCCTTGTTGCAGAAGTCTTAGTTTGCGACATTTCAAACTATGGTAATGTTTCGATACCACCCTTTGCTCCTTTGCGTTATTGCAAAATACGGCGTTTAACTCTTCAGTTCTTAGCTCACAAATCGCGTCCACTCAATTTACCTGACCGGCGTCAGAGGTCATTTTTGGCAAAAAAAAAGTGCACTTTACTCGAACCAAGGTTTGCGCTAACGCATAATATGGTCTGAAAATTGTGACGTATTTTGCGTTAACTCAATCTGTGTTCTATGTTTTAAAACCAAGGTTTGAGCCAAAAAAATATCGCAAACCATGGCGAACTTAGAGAGTCACATTTTGAGATAAGTCATTCCATGTCCTTCCAATAACAAGAGGCACTCAACGACTGTGTCCTCATTGAAAACACCTTTTAGGCTACGCAGAAAACTTTTAGATCTACAAAGGCTTCAGTATTATTTTCTCGAAAATTTTAGATGTAGTTTAACGTATTACGAAGGTGAGAATTTTGCTGATTCCTCTCTACATCACATTTTCGAATCCGAAAACTTTCGGTTTCCTTGCTTTTAGCTTAACCTTGGCAGTAAAATGGGAAAAATTAAACGTGAGAAAATCCGGTAGGGAATTTGTTAGACAAGCGTCGAGAATTTTACATGAATGGAACGATCATCTAGAAATTTTTAGCCGTCCTCAAGTGGTATAAAGTTCTAGGCAATGCTTCTCCGAACAGATATTTTACAGAAAACGCTCGTTGGGTGTCCCTGAATAAATTCCGTATTTTGTGACAGCGCGAAATGTGGTTTCTTTATACAGGCTTCGCTCTTCAGGCCAGGATTTGAGTTATCGTAAACTGTGGACTTTAAGAAAGGAGTCACATTTTGCGATAACTCAACCTGTGTCCTACCAAGCAATCACCGAAAGTCACAGAAAAACTAGTTATTCAACAACCAGCTACAACCGTTTCACAGTCAGCCGTCATCGGTCATATTAAAAAAAACACCAACTTTTTCCTGTGCTAATCAAGAATACAACACAAACAGCGAACTCACGCGTTTTTATGCTTAAAAGATCGGTCTACGAACGCTAGATTTCCCACAGGTAGCCCAAGCTCGAAATATGAGCATCGGCGAGCATCGGCATTGTTGCGTAACATTCAAAATATAAGGATTTGTATGGGAAAAAAAACTTTCGTTTCTGTAACCTACGAAAATGAAAGGATTTCAAAAAAAAAACAGCTTACCTTACTTAAAATGTGTGTTCAATCTCTCCTGTGTGGTCCAAGGGCCGATTTATGGCCGTTTTATGGGTTTTTATGTTAACGGTTTTCTCTCTATATAAAGGTTTACCAAGGTTGGGCACTCCAGCGAAGCGGCTCGACTGATCCACCGAAGGAAAACGGCCGTAAATTCGCTCCAACTGTTCCAATCGCCTCCAAATTCCGCCTAGGTAACACACGATAGTTCTCCTTTCCATTCGTTACCTTGCTTCAAGACGCCTTTGCACCGAGAGCGAATCAAAGGTCGCCAATCTCTGCAAACCTTCCCGATTGAAGCCATCGACAGAGGCTCGGGATGAGCTCCGCGTTACCCAAACGGTTGAAAGATAGCTTAGCGACCCGGCCTGAGATTCAAATTACTCACACTCGGGGTGGGAGACAGTCTCTTGCTCCCGTTCACATCAATACCCTTGGGCCCGACCCTCGCAAAGGCTAACTTGCACGCATTGTTCTCATTGACCAATCGGAGCTCAAACTGGCGAAATTTGAATTTCAAAACAAAGTACGGAATCGGAATCGTACAGATTCTGTAGTTTGCGAAATGAAAATCTGTAGTTTGCGAAATGAAAATACTCTGGAGAATGCCGACTTCAAATTCAGCGTGAACAACGAAGGAGAAGACGTCAACAAGAAACCGCGGAGCAGAAGAAACATCGCTTAGCACTGTTAGCACAGCAAAGGCAACGCCGACAACAAGAGGCAGATGGAGGAATAGGAGATTGGAATCAGAGGCATTATGATCGTTTTCCACTGTCGAAAACCCAGTTTTCTTAGTTTGCCGGCTTCCCCGCCGATATATAGATCAAAGTCTGCAAAGTTCCAGCTCTGTATTACGGCCCGAAGAATAATAATTTTCGGGCGAACTCCGATCCACCGGGCCATATATATTTTTTCTTTGTTTTTTTGTTTTTCTAAATCCGGACGCTAAATGCTAAATCTGCTTTTCAATACGCTGTTAACAATAACACCACATAATACGCAAAAAAGAAGAAGAAGAAAAAAAAGAACAACGTATGGACCTTTAAGACAATCTTCGCGGTGGGTCACCCATCCAGTTCGTAACCCCGACTGACAGGGCTTAACTTGAGCGCCTGAGCTTAAGTTAAACTTTTCTGGGCGAAACAGCTTTTTGGGGGGAATTTTCTGTTTAGAATATCCGAGTAGACGCAACGAGAATAGACTACGAGTAGTCTCCCATTTTTCCTACAACTACAGATTTTCATTTCGCAAACTACAGAATCTGTACGATTCCGATTCCGTACTTTGTTTTGAAATTCAAGTTTCGCCAGTTTGAGCTCCGATTGGTCAATGAGAACAATGCGTGCAAGTTAGCCTTTGCGAGGGTCGGGCCCAAGGGTATTGATGTGAACGGGAGCAAGAGACTGTCTCCCACCCCGAGTGTGAGTAATTTGAATCTCAGGCCGGGTCGCTAAGCTATCTTTCAACCGTTTGGGTAACGCGGAGCTCATCCCGAGCCTCTGTCGATGGCTTCAATCGGGAAGGTTTGCAGAGATTGGCGACCTTTGATTCGCTCTCGGTGCAAAGGCGTCTTGAAGCAAGGTAACGAATGGAAAGGAGAACTATCGTGTGTTACCTAGGCGGAATTTGGAGGCGATTGGAACAGTTGGAGCGAATTTACGGCCGTTTTCCTTCGGTGGATCAGTCGAGCCGCTTCGCTGGAGTGCCCAACCTTGGTAAACCTTTATATAGAGAGAAAACCGTTAACATAAAAACCCATAAAACGGCCATAAATCGGCCCGTGGACCACACAGGAGAGATTGAACACACATTTTAAGTAAGGTAAGCTGTTTTTTTTTTTGAAATCCTTTCATTTTCGTAGGTTACAGAAACGAAAGTTTTTTTTCCCATACAAATCCTTATATTTTGAATGTTACGCAACAATGCCGATGCTCGCCGATGCTCATATTTCGAGCTTGGGCTACCTGTGGATTTCCATAATAAACGGCAACGATCAGTCATAGACATATTTTCGTAAGCGTTTGCGTTTTATTCGAGTTCACAATATTCACAGGATGCAGAGTTGATTATGATCTATATAGAGACGTAGATAGCGAAGAGAGTTTAAACAAAGCGATTTGCCTTGTCTTCTCCGACAAGTTTTCGCTATCTTAACTGAATATGAGCTAAAATTAAGCTGATCGATACGTAAATGAGAGCCGGAGAAAAACTGCTCAATGCGTTCTTCATATTTTTATAACATGTAAAAACATTAAATTTAACATTAACGACGCACAGCCGGTCTTGTTTTTTCGAAGTTCTTATTGTACAATGCCAAAAAAGCATAAAATATACGCTCCTTCGCAGCCTTTCGGCCGCCATGTTTACTAAACCTGACAAACAGTTTACTACTGTCTCCGACCCGCTGGAATTGCAAATTTTGCTCGAAGACCAAACTGTAACGGAGATTCTTTTCCGGTCCTATGCCGCGACTACCACGATAGATCGCATGACCTGATTGGCTTGCATATCACATTACGTCAGAGGACATGTTCACAAGATAGGACATAACTACAACGGTACAGAAGCCAACCCCTTACTTAGAACACGTGGACCCTATAGTTCTCTTGAAATCGTTTTCGCGACGTCTCCGCTATCTGAGAGCCTAGGACAGACTAATACTGTAATTCCAATTCACAGTGGAACCTTTAATAACACCCATCTCGGAACAACGGCCACTGTTTATTGTCCCTGTGGACATTCCCTATTAATCTCTCTATCACTCAACTGTCACCTCTTTACATCTCTCTACAAAGCCAGCAGCCACAAAATTGCGACATCCATTGCTTCCCAACAGCCAAAATAACTTTCTCGCATTGCAATCATTTTGGTAAATTGAACGACTAACGAACTAATGTACTCAAGGAACGCGGTACTTTACTCACTTTAACGTTAACTCGCGTTAACTTTTTCTAAACTTTTGACTTTTGTTTTATTGACATACTGATCGTGTTAGGAACTAAAGCAGGAGCGTTCATAATTTATGGGGTGGTGGGGGGCTACGAGGATTTTTCAGTTTAAAAGAATAATTTATGACTGGCCCCATAAAAACGCTTTTCAGTGACCCCCTCCCCCAAAAATGTACAGGGTTTCAAGGGATAAAATGTGATGTAGTTCAGTAGATTATTTTTGAGGCTCAACATCAAACTAATTGCAACAGAATTGTTTTCAACGCCATGTAAGTAAGGGTGGTCCATCTAGCAACATACTAAAAATCCGCCAAAATCCGTTCGGTGGAACATGTCAAAATTAAGCGTTAAGAGCTTTTAACAAAAGGGCACCTACGTTAGTTGAAATTATAAGTTCAAACAAAAAATGTACAAAATGTGTTTGTTACTTTTATGGAAAAGTGAAAGAAGAAAAAACAACTGCTACCTAGTTTTCGGTGATAAAAACGAAGTGTTTCTTTTTTTCAAAAAGGATAAATATTAAACACGGTTGGCGTTTGCACAGGAAGCCCATGCTCCACTCATGGAGCCCCAAACGAGAGAGAATGAATGATCATTCTCTCTTGTCCCAAAATAACACAAAGCTTACAGGGTAATAGAGTGAACTGTTGGCTGTAAATTACAGCGAATTTAGTCGCGAAGCTTTAAATCTGAAAAATGAAAGCCGTTAATTACTTAATCATTTGCTTTTAAAATGAATCCTTTCTTAATCAGATTTCTGTTAGGCGTAAGGGTAAGAAGAATATATATCAGAGCTGGATTTTTGAATAACGTTACAGCCAAAATAGAGCTCTCCCGTCAAACAGTTTTTTTCTTTCAAAAACTATCTTCAAAGAAGTCAACATAAAAACTAGGAGTGCAGCCATTGTTCTTCTTTCTTCTCCTCGCTTCTTTCTCCTCGCTCTTTCTACTTTCCCTTTCCTTGTTCTTTTCTAGCTAGGAGGATTTTTGGGCTCATTTTGCTTTCGGCGTTTGGTCTTTTTCTCAGTCAAAAGACTGCACTTTTCGTTCTGTGCGTTTTCAAAAATTCAGCAAGATAATGCTTTGGCTTTTACGGTTACCTTTACATTAATTTTCGTTAACGTACCGACATCCTCAAGTATATGTTTCACTTTTTTTGAAGCTTGTCTTTTCTTCTTGTTAGAAGTGAATTGGAGAGGAGAAGAGGATAGTTCACTAATTCTTTACGATGCACAACAATGCAGAGTTTTTGAGCAGGTTAAGCTCCACTGCCTATGAATTTGATAAGAGGGAAATATGTTTTCATTTAAGGAAAAGTGTTGTTACCTTCGCGAAAAAAATTATAAAGGTTAACGGAACATTCATCGCATAAGAACTTTGGTTCCAGCAAACGTTTGTTTCAAGAAAACGAAATAGCATAATAGGGAAGCTGTTTTTTGAGGGAACAATTAACTCTGGGCAGCCAAAACAATGCGTATGTAAAAATATCTTGTAAGAGGCTATGGAGTAATAGAAATTCCCCACGCAGAGCATAACTCACCCAACTCAGTCAGAAGGCTAACATGCAGTAAGTTGAAGTGTTACACAACGCTCATCCGAAGAGAAACATAGGTTCCGCAAAAAGAGGTGAGCCATCAGAAGCTAAGTCAGGCAATAATGTCGTACATATCTCCAGTACTTTCGCGCCTTTAATGACCACTGCAATTATTTTCAGACGTATACGATCCCACTGATCGTTATTAAAAGAGGTCTTCATTTGCCAATGGACGAACAAAAACTGGTCAAGGTTCAGGGTTGCTCTCTCAAAAGAAATGCAAGGAGGGAATAGAAACGCCTTCAGACCACAGAGCGATTAATATACTTATTCTTCTTACCAAGAAATGAAGGGCTGCCGCAGAAAATACAAACTGAACACACAGATACACTAAACTAAATCTGAGACTCGCTACAAGAAGAAGATAAAAAAAGAACAATATACTGCGCTTGGTTTTCTGGATTTCCCTTACAACAGATTCGGCCTGGTGTAATGAAAAGCGCAAAGCTTTACGATGTAGCAAAAACCAAATAGACGGAGTCCTTAGCAGAATATTTATTCACTCACATTATAAAGTACGGAGTCATAATCCTAAAGGAGATTGCGCATGTCGCGAGAAAAAAAAAGAATCCCTTCGATCACACATATTGTGTCCAAGGTTTGAACATAACTACCTCACAAAACTCGATTACAGAAAATGGAAATAGGTTAAACAGTTTGTACTGATACAAAGCTACCGTCCGTTTCACACATTTGGTCGCACGTATCTTGCAGCATGGATGCAAATTTAGTAGCTGACTGAAGGTGAATAAATTGAAATATCAGGTCAAACTGTTCACCATCAGTCAGCTACAAATTTGAATCCATGCTGCAGCAGGATATAAAAATTACCAGCCTGTAAAACTGCCAAAATACTTACTGCATTTCTGATATTGCGCAGAAAAAAAAACGCTAATATTTTTAACCATGTTAACACAGACTGACTAATAATTTCCCTTTTTAATACCGTCATAGAAAAAAATTAAAACTTGGAAAACAGAATGTGAAGACAGACGGGTGGCTGGGTAACCTGTGCAAAGCCCTTCAAGACGAAACACTGACCCAGGTGTTTCAACCACATTAAGTCCGCGGTTTTTAAAACAAAACTACCCAAAATACATTAGCGATGTTGCATCGAAAATTGATGAGGAAAAAAAACACAATTATCAGATGTTTTGTCTGAATTTGTGAGCTTACTGAAATTGGGTTTCCTGTGGTGCAAGTTGAAATCTTTATTGACCAATTTTTCTCATGTTTCACTGAGCCGATTTTGGCGGATTTTTAGTATGTTGTTAAACAGCCATCCAACAATTAAATGGCATTGAAAAACATTCTGTTGCAATTAGTTTGATGCTAAACCACAATTTGACTGGACTAGTGCCCTTCCCCTGCTATATGTTCGCATCTGTTTCATCCTGCATTCAACGATCATTACAAAATAATAGTAACAGTAATAATAATAAAAACAACGAAACAAGCAAAAAACATATCACCTTGTGTTTTTTGTTGTGTCTTCAGTTCTCTGTGTTCTCCTCTAAAGCTATTTCAAAGACGTTTTGGCGAGTTTTAGTTACAAGATACTTATCATTGTGAGTACAACTCGAAATCTAGAATTCGCGGCTCAAAACGGATCGCTGAGGCACAGCCACGCCATTGTCGTTGGAGTAGGAGCAGAGGAAGTAAGCCGTGTGTCGTCCCCTCTACTTTTTTGAAATATAATTTGGTAAGACTTCATTTTGCAGAGACAGCGAGTCTAGGGTATTTCACGAAGGACAAGAATAGGCAAAAGAACAAACAAAACGGTCACAACCAAGAACAAGCGGACATCCTCATGAATAGTCAATTCTACATGCTGGCAACGTGGCAAACCTACTCTTAAATCAAAGGTATCATCGCTCTTCGGGTGTCCCAGATGCTCCAAGACCGTTTATCTTGCTTTTTTATACAAGATTAACGGACCAAATGTTTCACTGATACTTTAATTTTACAATTTCACGCACGTTACACCGACATGCACCTGAGGTTGCCAGCCCCATTGGCTATGACATGTGTAAGGCCCCACCTGAAATGCATGCTTTCACTGGAATTGGCATCTGAGACCTTTCAAACTGCCTCGTCCAACCTAACAATTAGTATCAGTAAATCTTTTAGCAAGACTGGTTACACTATACACAGTCCCCTATTTGTCCTTACGATCGTCGAGATCGAAGACTTTGCGTTACGAGGGCCATCTTGGATGATCGTGAGTGTCAAATCTGCTTTGGGGGCCGCCCCCTCGGTTCATATATTAGGAAACGGCAAGATGGCCGCCCAAGCCGCCAAATCGCTCAATCATGTAGTCTCCTTCGCAGCCGTAATTAGGGTCGTTATTGGGGAGGAGCGTTGCGTGACGTCCCTAATAACGGCTGCGAAGGAGACTATTAATATGACGATCTTCCAAAAAATAGGGGACTGTGAACGGCCTAAAGACTGGTGTACATCACAGGATCTCCTCACGCAGTTGGAGTCCTTTTGCCGTGCTATTTATGGCAACAAAAGCGGAATCGCAGAATTAAATCAGCGTCGAAATTTACAAATGAATGGGTCTACATTATTGAGAAGAAACAATGTTTTATCTATTGTATTGAGATTAGTAAAGATCGGGTATTTAAAAGTGATATCATCAAAGAGTTTTCTCTTTCGTGGCTATGGAGTGCCTGTCAATGCTGCGCCAAAATTACATCCTAGTCGACTAGCCAATCAAAAACGCAGACATATGTTTTTGCGACTCTGAGGGATTCAAACACGATATTTTGCACCAGATCGCAGACGCTCTATATATCATTCCTCCTGGGTATTGCAGCCGTTTCAAAGGAAATTGAAAACAATGCTTACGCAAAATTTTGGGGGGCAAAAAGGTGCATTATGGGAAATGTGCGAGTGGCGTGTTCGACCTCGGTTTAGCTTTCGCGCAGCTGTAACTCATCTTACTTTTAGAACCACAAAAGAAAAAAGACACACCAAAAAACTGCAGCTTTCTCGTACTTTACTAACCGATGAACCAGAACGCAGGCTATGTAACGAGTTTTCAGCCAACAACGCAGCGTCAAAAAAAAAAATTTTAATGAGCGAAACAACAAAACGTTTGCACGTGCATCATTCTTTTTTTTGTACATTTCTTTGCCGCTTTTGCACGACTACAACGTGAAAATGCCTAATTCGCGTTTTCTGGAGAACATAAACAAGTACCGATGAAATTTTATTTCTCTTTCTGAACGCGGATATGGTCCCTTGGAATTCAACTTCAGGAGGGTTCGCCTACATTAATTTTGACAATGTAAGTGGGTACGAATATTAGCGACAATGACTGAAAGAACGCAAGTTCTTTAAGGTCTCGGCAAAGGAAACCGAGGTGCCCACATAAAATAATTCTAGTCGCGCGAGTATTTTCGCTACAAAGGCAAGTTACACCTAATTGCAATAAGGTTGTCATAGGAAAAAGCAAAAAGCAAAAAGCAAAAAGTTAAATAGGAATGAATTAGCATCTAATTATCATAGCTTGCAACATTCACAACACAAACGCTTATAGCTGAATCACGTAATATGAGAGAAATCATTTGCGTCTGTTTCTCGGTGTCATTCTAATGCAATTCGAGGCTGATTCTTCCGGCGAATTTCAAACGTGCTCGAATTACAAAGGTAAATCGGATAGCTACTAAAGAAATAATAGCTCCATTTTTTTGATAAATATAGCCTGGGGTAAATTCCAGGAACGCGACGCGTGTTTTAGATTAGTGCTAAATAGAAAAGCCAGTCTGCGTATGGTTTGCAGTGCACAACACCATCTGATCACAATTTTCAAGCCACAAATCAGGAGCATAGGCAGGACTTCTCATCGCGGAGAGGGTAAGGCGGTCCTCCGCCAGTTCCTCACCTGAGCCACAAACCAAGCTTCGTTTGTCAGGACATAATAGATTGGCGACTGAAAGTGTGACAACTGAGACATGACATTGCTCGCGTCAATTTACCTTTTTCTTTTTCGAATTGTGCGACTTCTGTTGATGGAGAATGTTGGCTCTGAATTAAAATGACTATGGCGCCTGTCTATCATACAGCGCGGAATTACAGAATTATCTCTTGTTATTGTGAATGAATTCTTAAATAATTGTTAAATAATTAAAATACGCAAATGTAAATCACATGGCTAATTTATTCCTATTTGGCTTTTTGCTTTTTGCTTTTTTCTATGACCACATTATTGCAATTAGGTATATATATCAAATTAAAGCTAAAAGACTAAATTACCTTATAAAAGATTTTATTTCATCGAATTTCAAAAGGCGCTTAAGTTTTTTGCTCTCGAACTCAGAGGTATCGAGTTTACTGCTGAAGCTCCAGCGCCTTCGCGTTGTTAAATGTTCACTTCCTTTTTATTGCATCTGATTGACAGATAAAAGACCTAATCAAAGAAAGACTATCGTCAACTCGTGGGTACGTTGTTTAGAAAATAATCAATTAGTTACCACCTCTGGTTTTCCCACAGTGAATTTTAGGAAATGATAGAAATTCATATTATGAATATACTATCCTTGTTCGGGAAACACAATACTTTTCTTGCTGCTTATTGCACTTTAGTAACAGTTATTTAAGTATATATTTAAAAACAAAAAAAAAAAACAGCAAAACAAATAAACAAACAAGACAAAACAAAAAATAAAAAAAAAGGAAGAAGGGAAAAGATGTTCTTAGCAGGATTAGAACCCGGTACCTTCGGTGAGACCCGACGTCACATAGCCACTACGCCATTGAGGATGGTCACATGATTTGGCGAAAAGTCTCAAATTTAATGCTTTTTCCATGGAACTTCCGCCGGCAAACGACCGGGGCAAACGATCGAGCCATAAAAACGACTCGAAGCAATGGGATGAAATTAAGGCTAATTGAAACCAGGCTACCAGGCTACTGACAGTAAAAAACAATGTAAACGCATTTCATGGCAATGAAAGAACATATGCGATACAAAGCCGACACAACTCCTCCGCGAGGTAGGACGCACAACATTAGCTTGTGTTTTCTTATCTCGATTTCCGCTGTTATTTTAAAAAGGTAATGCTCAAACTCACTTCCATTTTCCCCCGTGATCTTGGGGAGTCCTTAAGAAGAAGAAGAAGAAGAAGTGCCTTTATTTACCATACATTTCACCAGTCCATATTTTATAGTCCGTATTTTATACCCAGTCCGCAGTCCGTAGTCCGCAGTCCGTGTTTTATACTGACCGCCATAAATTCATTCATACACATAACCTACTACAGTACTACAAGGTAGGAGATCAAGCCAGCGTCGTTGAAGGAGTCGAAGAGCAAATGCTCATCTTCTTGTCAAGTTTAACGCCTGGACGGGTCAAAGGCTTTTGAATCGTACTAATTTGAAAGATTCCTTCCTGTCGTAAATTCGGGAAGACCTCTATGAGGGTCTCAATGGGGTTAACCGATAGGCGTAAAAGGGCCAAAAATTTAGCCGATAGCCGTAAAAATTGAAAAATTTTAACCGTTAGCCGTAAATAGGGTAAAAAAGAGTTAACCGTAAAAGAAAGTGTTCCCTGGATTTGCTACTTTTAAGGAAGGTACTAAACTCACTTATGGTTGCGTTTTTTATTTCCCGGCTAGTGTGACTCCGTACGCACGTTAGGCGAAGCGCCTTTTAGGAGTTAACCAAGACCTCGGCTCCATTTCCGGCGCTCTCTCGGGGAACTAATTTTTTCCATAGCGAAAGTGTGGCTTCTTGCTGGGGATTAATATTTGCAATTTTCCGGAGGTCGTGCCCTTGAAACACTAGTGAAACAACAAGCACAGATGTCACTGTTTGTAAAACACGTTGCCGACAAACAACATTTCCCTGTTTTTCTCTGACGCTACGGTAGACATTGTCAAGCCTAGTCCCTGTACAGCGTCTTCCCACGCAATCTCGGTCAAGGCATTTCGGTGGCGAACTCGCTCGGACCAAGTGACCCGAAATGCATTAGCCGCGCGGAATAATGCGGCCTAAGGACAAGGCAACAGCAGACAGTCCTTCCGTACAGTCCTTCGCTATTATTAAAAACACTGGACACGGGAATTTTGTTATTGGCCGTTCAGTTTCACACTAGAGCTAGAAATGGATCATCCGTCTGAGACTAGCCTGTGTACAGTTGCGTCCTCCCCACAGACACCTCTTCTCCGATTTTTTCTGAGGGGAGGGGGCGGCTGTACACAGGCTATCTGGAAAGGATAATCCCGTCGTCAAAAGTCAGGCGGACTTTTCATTCAAAATTACTGACTATTCCATTTTCAAATTAACACGTATTACCTATCTGACGCGAATCATCAAACGGATAACCCGTCTCACACGAATAATCCTTCTCTAGTGTGAAAACTGCATTCAGTTTCTGTTATAACGAATGTCGCGCCCCGGCCTTGAGTTGGGCGTTCGCGTGTCTGCTTTTGCAGATTATTTTTAAATTGATTTGCAGATTATTTTTAAATTGACTATTGACATTTCTATGTGTAAATAATATTAAAAGTGGAATACTTTATAAAAAGTACGATCTATCAAATGTTAAAATTTTCAAAAGAAGAGCTTATTTCATGATCCCGAGATGATCCGAAGACCTTTACTCAAAAAATACAGGTTAATTAATATTTAACTTTTTCGTTAACCGTAACTGAAAAAAATTAACCGATAGCCGTAAAAGAGCCAAAATTTTAGCCGATAACCGTAAAAGCCACCACCCCATTGAGACCCTCCTCTATCCTAACCGTGCTGTAGCGCACGATGCACGCTCGCACCGAGGAATTTGATGCTACCGAACTTCGGCGAGCGCGTGCTTCTTTGGAAAAGATAGATCTTCGCGCTCTCGAGTTCGGACCCGATTAATTACGAAGTGCGTCTACTACGAGTGAGTGAGTGACTCATTTGCATATCTCAGTCCCTGCAATAACTCGTGGTACGCTCGCGCGTACCCACGAGTTAAAAAAGGGTGTGAGGAAATTTGCATATGTCTTGTATTAGCGGAATTATTGCATTTCAAAGTAAAAAGTCGAATCTCGAGTGCGGTTTACGCAAAGAAACTGGCATAAAATGAGTTACAAAGGGAAATCGGAAAATTCCTCACACCCTTTTTAGGTATTTTATCTGTCAATCAGATGCAATAAAAAGGAAGTGAACATTTAACAACGCGAAGGCGCTGGAGCTTCAGCAGTAAACTCGATACCTCTGAGTTCGAGAGCAAAAAACTTAAGCGTCTTTTGAAATTCGATGAAATAAAATCTTTTATAAGGCAATTTAGTCTTTTATCTTTAATTTGATATATAACTTGCCTTTGTAGCGAAAATACTCGGGCGACTAGAATTTTTTTCCTTTACCGAGACCTTAAGTCCCTATTATTATTCCCCGGTTAATCAACGTCAATTCACAAAACTGAGAAAAATAACATATGATTTCACACACTTTTAATGCAGATTGTTACTTTTGGTCCTATAAAACAAAGAAATCTCTTTATATTCACATTTAACCAACTCAACAGGCCATAGTTGTACGAAAGGTGGACAGCGTTATCCACAGGATAAATCGCCATATATTGGATAGCGCAATTGGTTTCCCTTAATACTTGTCCACTGGATAATGATTTATCCGCTGGATAGCGCTATTAAACCTTTGAACAAATGCGTCCAGGCCATATCGTTATGTGCTGAGTGCCTTGGCTTTGAATGGAAGGGAGTTGTCATGTTTGATCAGTTGCATGTGAAAAACAGTTTATCAAGGTTTGTGACTCAAACAAGGAGCGCTTACCATTTGTATGGAAAACCCGGAAATTCCGGAGAGAATTCAAATAGAACGGTTCATCCCGGTGGAAATTTTCCGGAAAAAAAGTAATACCTTTCGAAGTATTACCTTTTTTCCGTTTTTACCGAAATAACCGAAATTTTCTGTACCATTTGTTTGGATTACTAGTGCCAGGCTTCATGTCGAGAGAAAGCGAAAAATTTACCGGTATTTTCTAACTGGTAAGACTCAATTCCGTTCCTCTTTTCGGTGCGAACAAAAATTCCAGTTGTAGCATTTGACAAAAATTTGTCATCGAAATTTCCGTACAAATAGTAAGCGCTCCTTAAGGTCATCTCCAGCCTCGCTTCTATATTCAAAGGCCAGGGGCCCGTTTCTCGAAAGGCCTGGTAACTTTTCGGGTCCGAAGGTAGATTTTGAAATCAAAACCTGGTGAATTGTAACAAAGTTCGTAGCTCACAAACCGGTCAATTTTGCTTCGTTAACTTTTACTTTCATTGTATCAATTTCTAAATTATTATAACTTTGATCTTAAATGCCAACTCGGCAAACATAGAACAGCTTTTCGACAAACGGACCCCTGGTCATTGAGAAATGAGAAGTCTAAACAGCACAGTTTGGTAAGTTTATACACAACATTCGAAAAGCTCCTTATAAGAAGAAAATGCCTTATGACTAAAAAGGAAAAGAGAAAAATGGAAAAATATAGATATAAACTATAGATATATGATATAAAAATAAAGATTTGAATCATATTGTTGTAAAACAGCATTTTTAAAACCTATATCAAGCACACTCATATAAACATTAGTAAATATTTTTTTATAACCTCTATCAAATAGTTCTATGAATTTATCCTTTATCTAGATACAAGAACCCTTAACTGTTTGAAACTCGTTTTAACGATTTCCAAATTTGGTTAACGCTAGCTGGTACAGGGGATATAACCTTAGGCGTAGCTAACTGTACTATGCTCTATTCAGTACGCATGTGCGTACCTAGAAAAAAATGTTGAAACTAAATAGATAATAAAGTGAAATAATAAATAAAATCAAAGAAAGTGAAGGAAAGATGAACAAGAGGTAGCTATAAAATGGTGGAATTCAGCCCCCATGTCTCAGCTACAGATAATTTCTAATGAAGTGTTATCCGCGATTTTCCCACACGCGAAAGCCGCAACTCTGTGCGTACCTCTTCAAAAGTCCTAGCTACACTCCTGATAAGTAATCAATTTTTTGGATTACTGACAGACAGTTCCATTAATCTACAGCGGTTGAAAAATGAAAATCAGTTTGAAACATTATTTTTGTACCCTGGCTGCAAGAGAGTTTCATGCGGGGTTTTCGCTTTCGGTCAAATCTTTGTAGTGACCTAGGCGAAACACTGGGTACCAGGAGTTTTTTCTCGCGACTTGGCCTCTCGTGGCTTCAACCTTCGCCCGACCCCGAAACATTCTGCCGCACGCGCGTGAAAACCGCTGTTACACCGGCCGGGGTATTAGTTTTGCAGCAACCTTTAAAATTCATGTTACTATCTTTCCCGCGCTGTTCCTATGTGATTTAAAACTGACGTTAAGACTGTTTGTCGAAATTTATTTGCCATTTAGGCATTTGAGGAAAGAACACAAATGTTGTAATCTGCACTCTCTTTGTTTCATGTCGCTCTGACTTTTCTGTTATACTTCAATTGAAGGTATAGTTAATTTTTGATACGATCGAAGATCTCCTTGCGACCACTTACTTCGAACTCACTTGTAAGCGACCAGTTATGACCAGCATCGTGAAAATTCGTTTCAAAGTCGTTTGAACTTAGAGTAAAACTCTAGTAAGCGACCACCACTACTTTTGTGAATTACCGGCTGGTCTTTTCCACTGTTTTTAAGTTCTCGTTAGCGGCCACTTAGACAACACTTACTCCTTGATCAAATTTACTACTATCATTAACTTCGTGAGTGATAGTTATAAAAAATATTTAAATAATACCATTATTACAAAGCCATTTGTAACTACTAATTAACATATCAACGAGTTTCTGCTAATAGCTCGCGTAAGCAAACGCCCTCAAAAGGTTTATGACATAATCGCTTGTGACATCCCATTCTAAAAAAACCAACAACTCTAGTTGAGCTAACAAGATTTATGAATTCCCGAGGTGTTCACTTACGGAAGCTTTTACAAAACTACATCCAAAAAAATCGCCATTTTAGTTCTCTGATCTACAAGAATATAGCTTCTTTACTCAGTTTCCCACTAGTTGTCCTTTGTACATGCATTTAGACACGATCCAACTGACCGCCGGGATCAGCGTCGTATTGTCTACCATAACTGTTACCTAAAAAGGTTTTCAAGATGATATAAAAATCTATCGGAAAGTTAAGTGCGAAATAAGAAAGAAAGCGCGAAAGGGGTAAGGAAAGGGACGTCTCCTTCCGTCCTTCCCTCTCACAACTCCCCTCTCCGTTAGTTTCCCTCCCTCCCCTCCCCTCCTCTTCGACGCCTGCAACACAAGCTCATCTCTATGTATCCCGCAGGTCACGAACCGATCTATAACATATAAATTACAGGTTAAAAATAAGTACTGGCAAGGCCTGTTAATACAGACACCAAGGGTGCCATAGAAAGTGTCCGGGCGTATGAACAGGGTTGAATTAAAAGAAAAGGTAGGGGCTTTCTTTCACTAGGGACATAGCCTGCGAGCAAGCTCTTTAATTTGGGAGAGTGAAGCGAGTCTCCAACCTCGTCCCCAGGGCTTTTTCCCTTAAAAAATGGGCGATTAAGGGAAAAGCCCTGGGGACGAGGTTGGCGAGTCTCGCGAGAACGCTCGCGCGTTCTCATGAGGCTCGCTTTGCTTGCCCAAATAGGAGAGCTTGCTCGCAGGCTACCAGGGACAAAGTAAACTGTCCGTATTAAGCAGGTGTCCGTAAAGCGGGGTTTGACTTTATTTGTAAGTTGTACTTTAACTGTGTCATGTCTACCTTACAGAATGTCTGCAAAAACAGGCAGCCCACACTCGCTTATCGTGTCATAAAGCTCTCCCACAGTGATGTATCGCTGTCTAGCAATAAACGCAATAGCAGCCTCACAAGGGTTTATTACCCGGTTATCAAGGAAACGAATCTCGTGTGGAGCCAAGCCCAGTTTTGCAACAAGCTGCTTCCACTCCTGTCCTCCTACAGAAAGGAATAACACAATTTTCTCTAAAGGAATATGATAATTACCATATTAAAAGCTAAAATCGTCAAAACTGCCTGCTTTCATTTAGATTCCATTTTTCCCGCCAAGCTAATAGGGAAGTGCAGCGCTTCTAATTAACAAACTGATGCCAATTTTTTTTTATCTGTCTGCCCTCATATTAAAGATACAATAACGTCATAACATTGTCAAAGTGCATTCTACCCTCGGCTTTACATGAGGCTAGTTAGGCCTGTAGCATATACTGTTAACTAGGAGTAATCGGAGCTTAGGAGAGTGCGTTCGATATGTTTGTTGAGGCGGAAGGGTGGTTGCGATGTAGACAAATATGATTATGGCATAGTTTGAACGTAAGGGTTGCGTACAGCGAAACCTCTATTTAAACTGTGTATCATGTTAAGAACGTTTTCAAAAGATATCGTATGGTTCGGTGTCAAGTGCTTTTAATGGGAGGAGACATTGGCCAGCGTCGGACGTGTAAAGGGAACATTTTGTTTTACTGGCGCGAGTTACAGGGCGCAGTTTCTCAAAGGCCGATTAGTTCTTAACCCGGGATTCTTTTTCTTTCTTCAAAAACTTTTCTTCGGGTAATTTTCTCAGTTATTTTTAACAGCATCCAATCATCAACTTGTTGACAAAATGAATTACATTGAATTTACTGGTTTAAAAGCTTTCACATCTGAATTCAAACTTCGCACTAACCCTCAGTCAAAGCCTTCAATGGAACGTGTGTGCGGCTCACGTCAGTTACTTTTCCAGTAATTTGGTCGAGCTTGTTGATTTCAGTGACTCGCGCTCGAGAGTGGCGCTACTGTGGGCTGATTTAGTTTTTCCTAATAAATAACATAGAGTTAAAGTGTTCGTTTATCCGGTGCCGAAAATATCACAAGTCATGGTCAAATGGCGCCGCCGAGCTTCACATCTCGGTAGATTTACTTTGTGGCACAACGGCTGCCGAGCTACACAACTCGTAAATTTACTTTGTGACAAAACGGCCGCCGAGCTACACAACTCGGTAAATTTACTTTGTGGCATAACGGCCGCCGAACTAAACCCGGTTTGATGCATGCACCATTAGTCGCAGACATTTTCTAAAGACAGTGACGAACTATGCTGAAAAATATGAAGGCTTAATCCAAAGTAAAATTCAACAGCAAACTCCTGAAAGATGAACGCTTTGGACAGCAATCACAGATCGATGTAGGCTTTACGAAGATTCAGCAAACTTTTTAAAAGATGAACGCTTTACGAAGAATATAAGACCTCAGCAAACCTTTGAAAAATGAACGCCGAGGACACAAGAATCACCACATGAGTTAGCGCGTCAAAGTGAGGCAAAACTTAAGCAAGCACCTCAAAGCGAGGCAAATGTGTGTCGACGACGACGAACGAAAATGCAATCTCAAAAAAACCTCCCTTATTAATTGTACAGGTCACCTAATAATGCACAGAACACCCAACACAAATTAGGGGTTGCGTTCTCGTACCTCGAACGCAATAACCCGATAAACGTCACTCTAAGATGCAATTAAAAGATTCGAAAGATCACATACAATCTGATAGTGCATTCACTCATAGAGGTCAGTATTATTTCTCTGCGACCATTCTGAGCTGTCTTTTAATTCCAAAAATGAGGCTACTGATTAACCTGTCACAAGATAAATGACACTCACCGCTTAAATGAACTGTAAGTCTCTGTATCTGAGAAGTAGGTATATTCATAACATCAAGACAATCGGGCAACAAAGGACCTACAGGAAAAAGAGCGAGGTCAAAAAGGGTAACAAATCAGTGCAGGTCTTAAAGAAATTAAAAAAATGGATCTAAAAGAAAGAAGGAGCTGGATAGAGGAATTCACTTTAGAGACAAAAGCTGAGTGAAAAACAACTTTCGCACATTTTTTAGGGACATTATTTTTGTTTTTTTTCTTGAAATTTTTGACCCCCCCTTGTTTAGAAGGTAGATTTTTTTACACAAGGCCGGGAAAAGAAACACAGTGAAGCTATTATTGATTTAAGCAACTGCTCTGAGATACAGTCTATATCGCCAATATTGCATACGCCTCAGTCAAAAGTCCACGGACAGTAAAATATTCGGACTGTGCTATTGTTCGTACGGAAATGTTTCGGAAAATGTTTCGTCCTTGTTTTAAAAAATCACCAATACTGAGCAAACTTTACTTCACACGATGATTATCTTCCTATCCGGTGGTGTGTGGGATCTATTCCTTATCCCGCAAGCTTCATCATCGCCTCTTTTAATCCTGACCTGTGCGTTGCTCATGAATATTTCGTTAAGCAGGTCGATAGACTACCAGTAGTCCCCAAGTTTTCCTCAGGGATAGTAGAGCGAGCGAAACGGGAGCGCGCGTGAAAATCACCCCACGTGAGAAAGGCGAGACGCGTGTCGCCTTTTCTCGCGTGGGGTGATTTTCACGCGCGCTCGCGTTTCGTTCGCTCTGCTCTCCCTGAGGACAAATGGGGGACTACTCGCAGTCTAGCAGGTCGGGTGATCACGGAGCTATGGGGCTGGTGGGCTATAGCCAAACCAATAATAATTTTGCCGTTTTTAATTTTTTGGCATTTTCAAAAGTACTTCTAATCTTAAACACATTTTATTACTAAATATATGTTTGTTCAGGATTGATAGAAATAAACGAATTTCCGGTGATTTCAGAAACTCTAAATTTCAAAAATTTCCGGAGAAGCATGCCTGGACTCCCATAGATAAGCTCGCGCCTTCCGCAATCGTTGAACTTGCCCTACGCTCGAGCTTTCCCCACCAATTCCAAATATTCTCCGCGTCCGTACTTACATTAACGTTTAAATTAAAACCCCCGCAACAAACTTTATACCTGTAGTTCCAGCAGGTGTAACCTCTCTCAATTCTCTGACCACGTCAGGTCTGTTGGACTGTTTTGCTTTATTTGCAAGGCAACGAATCAATCCTTTGGTCTCAAGATCTGGATTTTCTAAGGAAACTTCATCCAGTTTCAAACGGTCTTTCAGTTGAAGTACTACCTCTCTGGAGTCACACGGCTGCGACATGAGTGTTTCTATAGCCTTGCTTGGAAGTACAAGCAATTTTTCGTCAATTCCTGCGAAAGGCAATGATTCTTTACAACTTCATGTTCGACTTTCAGCATTCAGACTTGGAAAAAAAAGCACAGGCGCTCTGTAGCGCTATCCCCGGCAGGGACAGAGTGGTTACCACATTTGCAGTATAAAGATAACTACCATGGGATGCTAGAAGTGGATTAAGATGTCTCCAAGAGACGAATATTTTTGTCGGAATGGTTTTAATTACACACAATAACTTAGTTCACTCGTGACATTATCCATCCACCCTTTCAGCGTGGCAGTCTTACCTCCTCCAGAAGCTGAAGGTCTTGACTCACTTTCTTCAGCAATAGTCTATAACAAAGAAGGAAGAGATAATTAAGAAAGGTTGATTTTAAGTGCCCTGAACGCTATCTTATGGACCGAAGTTGCCTTGTGGGCGGGCGAAGGGGAGTCATTTATAACGTTTTTATTAACTAATCTATCACGGCTATTGAAAATTTAAGGTTTGAAATATATTTCCGTCTTAGTCGAATTCAAACATACAGAATTTTTCACTTCTTACGGAGATTGTTTGCTAAACACCAAACTTTAAGTTCCTTGAGTGTTAGATTTTCAGTAGCAGGTCTAAATCACACAAAATTTGGCTTTTATTGATTTCAAAGTTTTTTGTTTGTTGTTGTCATAGTAACATCGATTTTACTGAAAACTACATTTTTACAAATTTCAATCCATAGCCAATTACTGGTGAAAATTTTATAGCGATCGGACAAGGAAAAAACCAGTTTTAAGGCGATTGAAAAATATCGGTATGGCCTCTGAAAAACTGTATCGTAACACCTTAACCAACAGGGCATTTAGAAAACGCTAAAACTGTATTAAGTGTACACCCACAGGACCATCGCTAGTGTCTGGTAGATCGAGATGTCCATTAATAAAACCAGGCTGATTTTGCAGTTAATAAGGAGAGAAAAGAGTAGGACTCAATCACGATCGTGTTCGCTTAATATTGGAATCACTTAACACGGGTTTCAATCTTTCTCATAGGTTTGTTGTCATCGCTCTCGTGAGAAAATACTGAGGTTTAACAAAGCGAGAGTGTATGATTAGAGTGTTTGTGATAACCAAAGGCTGACGCTAAAGGAATAGATAAAATATAACCGGGTTTGGTAGTAAATGTTTTAACGGAATTTACAGCAAGAGTTAGAGTCTATTCACCTGTTCATCTGAAGTTTCAAACCAAGGTGCAAACCGTTTGACGTGAACTTTATTAATTTCTGCAGAAGGACACCTGCGACACCTGATGAAGTCTTTGGCCTTGCGCAAATCAGACTCAGGTACAAAGTGCAGACATTCCTCTTGCTCACACCGCCACTGCTTGTGATGTTTGCAGCAGTAATTAGCTCTACGTTCTTGGCAACAAACGGGGCAGATCACACCTACTTTGTATTTCATATTTTTAAGCCAAAAGAATTCTTCTCGCATGCACTCAAGCATCAATGTCAGTTGTCTTCGCACAGTACGAGCACACCACTCTTCAAACCCATCATAGTTGGGAACTGCCGACAGGTTCAGCTTAGATTGAAAAGATTCTATCAGGTTTGCCCCGACATTTCCTCTGTGAACCACAACTTCAATACACGACGAATGGCATCGAAGAATTACAGAGCAGTCGTCATCTGCAGAGGTGTAAAACCGCGCAAAATTAGCGTACAACTGAGGATTCTCTGCACTCCAAACTTCGTCTTGGCCCCACTGAAAGAACTGCAGCAAGAGTCGGGGAAAAAAGCCTGGAGGAACCTGCCCAGATTCGAACCTAATATAAAAGGATGGAATTTGTGAGGAGGCTACCAACCTGATAATATCCTCTGGTGGATGAGACATCAGCATGGAGGGCACGAGATACTGCCTGCCACATGAAGCATCTGATGAAGGCCAAGGACAGAGCAAGCTAAATTTCTCCATGATTTCAAGAAGGCTCGGAAAAATTTCTTTTGGAATTAATAAAGGATCCCACACAAGTTGCAAAAGTTTATACTCCAAGATGCCCTCTGTTTGAAGCCTTCTCCACAATTCTCTTTCTTTTCCTTCATAGGGACCCGGTTTTACAGTTATCACCGACGTAAACAAGTTTACCAACCACTGAGGATCCAAGATGACCATATTATTCAAAAGTAGTGAACTGTCGAAATGAATCAAGATTCTTTGGTCATGTAGAAAGTTCAGCAAGGTTGCAAATTCTTGACCATCCTCAATGTGACACAGTTTGGACGCAATCAGCCTTGTCTCCTCCAGGAAAATCCACTTTTTCCCCTCTTTTACTTTGGTTTGAAGAGCCTTTTCGAATCTTAGCCACTTTATCGGGTAGTCTTCTTTCATCTGTGGTAGCTCTTTAGCAACAGCAAGGACTTTTTCCCACAAGCGCTTGACTTCTGAACACTCTGCTTTACTTCCTGACTTTGTGTTATCCACAACAAAAACGTCTTGATACAACTGGTTTTTGTAAGGCTTGGTCTCTAAGGAACCAAATACTTCACGTGCTAGCACAAATGGATCTGCCCCACCACAGGGTTCATCAGCATGAGTACAAACAAGGAGCACAGCGGGAATATTCATTGGTGATTGACCCAAACGTATCTGCTGGTTTTCATCTTGATTGGCTATTGAAGCAACCCATGTCATCCAGAAATCCAGATAGTCTAGGTTACTTTTACAATCGTGGTTGTCTAAAATCATGCTGTACATTCCTTGCTTCACGGTGGGATCGGCTCTGGCATGAAGACCTCGGCTGAGGTCAAAAACTAACAGGTACACTGCTCTTTGTGTGAGGAAAAGTGGATGCGTTGCATAGTATACAGGTTGTCCAGCAAAGTCCCAAACAATTGAATACACTTCCGCATCATCTCCAACTCTTTCTTTCTCAACTTCCTCTAGTAAGTTTTTTATCTTCTCTGCTACCTCATCTGGTATCTCGACTATGCAGTCTTTTTCTTCTTGGCGAGCTGCAAAAACTGCACCAGATTCCTGAACAGATTCTATTGCATTTTTTGGTGCCACACTTGATAATGCAACTTTTGCCTCATTTGATGGCAAGTCATCCTTTGAATTATTTTTTCTGTCATTAGTTAAAACTTCAACGACTAAACGAGCTATGTGGTGCTCAAAAGAGAGGGCTTCTCTGAAATTATTCTGTGCCTGATTGTCCATTGTATTCTCACTTGGAATGCAAATATCTGTTGTAACACTGAAATGTGATGGTCCAACATCTATCCCCACTGTGCTGTCCTCGTCTGGGTTGAAGGGTTTTCCCATCATCGAATTCTTAAGGCTGGTTTTTCCGGAGCGATCTTGTCCAATCACCATGACCGGCAACCTCTTGAAACGAGTTTTCCCTTCATTTAGAGCCTTGTTGTAGGCTTCCACAGCCAAGGGACCACGTAAATTAATCACTTCAGGAACGACTGTGTACGCAACAAACATAAAGTGAAATGATAGTCCAGATTTGTATATCTATTTGCCTAATCACTTACTTTTTTTGTTCTGTCAGTGTGACGAAATTATCACAGAGGGGATAAGTATTCCTAGAAACACAGTTGATACAAATTAACTCGGCATTGGAAAAAAAAAAACTGACGCGCTATTCTGTTGGAAGATAGATGGTGAACAGGCCGTATGAGTCGGAGGAGAGATTCGGCTAGCAAATTTCCGAATTACGGTATAGCATAGAATGAACCGTGATTTTTTTTAACAGATGAGAGTGTTTTCAAATCAGTTCGACCTCTAGTAAACTAAGGTCAAGTTGCAATTCGATGACGGTCTCAAGAGTCAAGTGCGTGAGAACTAGGTATCGACCTGCTTCCTCCTGCTTTGACTCTAAATGGACCTACTGAGACCTAGGGCGTTTCGATACTATTGCGGAATTTTCTAATTAGGCTTAGTTTACCATGCATGCAAGCACTTCCGTTTGAAAATTTACTCCTTCCACCTCGCGTCCAATTTCAACTTTTCTTTCTTCACACACTTGAGTCCCGCCGCTCATAAAAATTAACCCCACTAAGCTATAATTTTAACCAGGTTACATTTAGAAGAATTTTTGATTGGGTTATTAAAAATTAACCTGGTTAGTATCTTTTTGTTAAAGTTTTCAGTCTTCCCAAGCCAGGGACCGATATAGTGGCTGATAACGTAACATGCAGCAAATCTTACCTTCAGCCTGCTGTTTATACTGATCATCAAGATACATTATATTGCCAGCAAACCCTAAATGGTCTATAACATAAAACAATGTCATTTTCTTGTAAGTTTTGAAAAAGAAAAGTTATCATATATTTGAAACAAGTAAAGAGGATACGAAAAAGTCTGCAAAAACTGATATCTAATCACCACTTGATCCGAATGCCAAACATGATCGAACATCTTTGATTCTAAAAGGAACTAGAAAGAGCTAGGGCGGGTCAATGCTATGGCGGAATTTTGTAAATTTAGGCTTTACTATGGATGCAACTGCAGAGCACTTCAGTTTTGACCTTGCGTCCAAGTTCAACTTTTCTTTTTTAACACACTTGAGTCCGGGCACTCAAAAAACTAACCTTACTAAGCTGTTTTAACCAGGTTACATTTGAAAGAATTTTTGATTGGGTTATTAAAAATTAACTTGGTTAACTTGCTAAGAGCGGCTGCATGCACTCGTGAGAAGATGTTGACTTGATATGTCATAAAACTACTTCCTTTAAGGGATTTTTTTCTGACAATGGTTATGGTGCCCCATCGGACTATGAACGGTGTTACGTTTTGTCAAGTATCACCTGATCATAGTATTGGGTTAAGAGATTGCCATAAATAAGGAGCATCATGTTTTTAACCATGATATGGTTACATGAATAGAGAAGGTCAAATTTTTGTTTGCGCAGAACCTTGCAGTGCTCTTATACAAAAAACAACCCCCCAACTACCAGTATAATTTCTCTGAGTGATACGGTTTGGAGTGAGCTTTAGGGAGGTATTTTTGAAAGTTTTGTTTGGTGATAATTTAAGAGCGACTGTCTGTAAATATCGACCAAAATCGACTTTTTGTGGCACAAGCTTAAAATTCGAATTTCGCTCATTTTTGGCTCATCGATAACCCTTAATGAGTAATGAAACATGCTGTAATTAGTTTTCCCAAATAATGTATTCTTTTGTTAAAATTCGAGAAAACGCATTTTGCCCGTTCGGAGCTCAAAATCCACTTCCGGTAAAGCGAAATTTTACACAAATTCCATTGACTTGTACGTCAAACCACAACGATTTGGCAGCCTTTGTAGAACACGAATAGTTTTTATGACCCTTTCTTTCTTATAAGACGATAAATTTGTGAAAGCTGTAATAAGTTTGTGGCCAAAAAGGTATGGTTAAAAATAGGCCCTATTGACAATTTCTACCGTTCAAAATTATAGGGTTAAAATAATGTAAATTGATAGTGGATAGTGGATAGTGGATAGTGGACAGTGGACAGTGGCGTGAAATGGGGAACGGAGGAAAACAAACGTGGAAGAGAGTAAGAGGGAGAGAGTAGGAGGACCTTTCGCCCTCTCTCCCTAACCCCGCCCCTTCGCCATTTTTTCTAGCCCACTTTTCTTTGCGTTTTCCCAACTACCTGAGGGCCTGTTACAGGTTAACTACGTCCTTCATTCACAAATTTTTATGGTATATACCGTATTTATTCGATTAACCGCCCTGGGCGCTTATTAAATTTTTGGACCTTGAGAGTAGGCGCTTATTCGAGTTGGGTGCTTATTCGAGGCTGGGCGCTTATTTTTTTTTTTCGCCATTCTCAGCAAGTGTAGTATGCTAGTTTTGCAACAAAACAATAAATGGTAATAACAAAAAGCGGAGATGTAACAAAGCAAGGTTTCTGTAAAATGCTCTGAAGAAAACTCCGTCTTCGGGAGGGTCTCTTTATTACTTATTATCTCTTATTTGAGTTTGTGTGGGAGGGAGTGGGGTGGGGGTGGGCGCTTTAACTTTGCTGCCTTTAGGATGGGCGCTTATTCGAGGTGGGCGCTAATTCGAGGTTGGACGCTTATTCGAATAAATACGGTATTCAACTTGAGCAAAGACAAAGCAAAGACAGACTTGAGGACTTTCCTCATCCTCCGTAACCTTAGTCCATGAAACTTAGACGCCCAAGCAGGCCTCCAAAACCTTACCTTTGTCTTTGTCTCAAACCGAATACTAGAAGACTGAAAGCCTTAGTCTGCTTTACGTAAGTACCGTGTAGATCTCCAGACGAATTGTTTGCAGCCGGCCCTCAAAACCCCAAGAGACTTCGCCTGCTGCTGGTCAATATATAGGAAGGCTATTCCAAAGAACTGCTCCAAAAAACTATTTTTCTTAACATTTTTCTGGGGTGGAGGAATAGCGAGTTTTCTGTTGGTGTCTCTTAATAAGTAATTAGAGATATTGCAACGATCTGCCCTTGCTACGATCTATTATGCACTTAACAAGGCCCCTCAAAGTACTTAAGATATATGACGCATAGTCTGCGATACACCCGCCTCTCACTGCTCTTTGACGAAATGTCCCTGGCGGCAGATAGCAATGAGAGGAAGCTTTATCGCAGGCTCTTGGCATCAAGGCTTTTCTACTGTTTACATTGGTAAACCGGTCGCTTCACGGTTTGGGCAAATGGTGAGGAAAACTGATTCAGGACTGATTAATTTTGATTCCATTCGGTAATCGCGTTTACCATTTTCCTAAGTCAGTTTCGTTTAATGAAAAACGGCCGCGAAAGCCTGAAACTAATATTCAAAAAACGTTTGAAGACATGAAATCCGAACTTCCGCCTGGAAGTTTCCAACCAGGAAAATAAGCGATCGCCTTTTCAGACGTTCGTTTGTTTCAGGAATTTTCCACTGAAACGTAGAAAGCAACCCGAAACTGAGTTTATGGTAAGCCTGGCAAAGCACCAAAGAGTCCTCTTAGTTTCTTTTAATGGGTCATAGTCATGCAGTAGCTTCATGATTCATACACGTTGTCATACAAGTATATGCTCCTCTTGGGGCATCCACGTAGCTTTTTTTTTTCAGTTTTGAGAGCCCGCAAGGGTAAAAACTTCGAAAAGAACTATTGCACCAATACTTAGTCTAAAATATTTTTATTGTTTAAAATTGCTTCAAGGAAATTAGTTTTTATAAACCAAATGGCATTAATTGAAGATGATTTAATTCGCAAATATCTCTCAATGCAAAAATTCATTCAGTAATCAGTTTTAGGTTTTAGATTTTGTTCTGTTTATATACCATTTTTTGAGGGAAATCGCCAGTCTGAAACTGAACATGAAAAAGTGTGACGCTATCCCAGGGACCCTAAATGTTGTATCTGAAGAAAATGCTGCAATCAATGAGAATAATAGGTTTACTGGAAGATTTAATTTCGAATGACTTTTAATCTGCCTTTAAGTAACTTGTTTAAAGCATATCTATCGGTAACACTGGCGTGACGGGCCGTGTAACGCTATTTTTAACCACGGCAATGTCGCGTTTTTTTTTGCAAAATTAGGGTTGAACTCAACGTCTTGCAGGCTACTTAAAATCGTTTGCCCAGAGATTTGTTTCGATTTTCTGATAAATTGGGGCCTAGTTAAGCAGTAGAAAGTCAATTTGCGGAATTTTAAGTTATAGCGCACTGTAAAAATTTGCATTATTTTATTCCTATAATTTTGAACGGCAGAAATTGTTAATAGGGCCTATTTTTAACAATACGTTTTTGGCCAAAAAATTATTACAGCTTTTTCAAATTTATCGCCTTATAATAAAGAAAGGGTCATAAAAACTATTCGTGTTCTTCAAAGGCTGCCGAATCGTTGTGGTTTGACGTACGAGTCAATGGAATTTGTGTAAAATTTCGCTTTACCGGAAGTGGATTTTGAGCTCTGAACGGGCAAAATGCGTTTTCTCGAATTTTAACAAAAGAATACTACAGCATGTTTCATTACTCATTAAGGGTTATCGATGAGCCAAATATGAGCGAAATCAAATTTTCAACTTGTGCCGACCGTGGGTCGATATTTACGGAAAGCCACTCTTAAAATGGCATTACATGGCAGTGGGAACATGACACAGGGCTTTGCTGTGCCAGCTTTTGCATGATCAGGCGTTGATCAACGTTATTGTAGTTCGGTATGAATAGGTCGCTCCGGTAGGCCACAAAAGGGTCTCCTCTCCTGCGCATTGTTGCCCTATTAGTAAAGTACGGCCGACCCTTAGATTACAGGTTCCGGTTGCTGGAAAGATGGTTAAGTTTAACCCAAGATTAAGCCAAATTTTAAGCACGGCCGTTTTCTTGTCTAAGAACATGCAAATGCGACTCAAGTAACATAAAAGTTACAGATAAACAGTAATTACAACACAAGATGTCACACGATCTAAGCAATGCATAGGAAGGTAAATCCAAAAGCAGAGCACAATTTTATTCACAGATTAGCTTTAATCGGCCTTTCGGGAATTGGTCCCAGGAACCTACATTTCACTCAAAACTTAATGCCATGCAACAACTGTTTAAATTGCGGATAAGACCACTTTTTACATTACTTAAGTCGTAACTGAGCTGGGTCACATGCCAAAAAAGAGGAAACAAAGAGCCAGCTAGTGAGTGATCTTGAATGAAGGCATTACCCCGGAAGTGTCTGGAGGTGACTGGAGCCAAAGATATTCCCCCCAAAACGAAAACTAGTCAGTGGCCTTTACAATGAAAATAAAACAGTAAATAAGAACTCAAAGACGCAAATTTACTTGAAAAAACTGGGCTCTTAAACGTTAAACTCTAGTAGAGATGTTTTGCTTTTGAACATGAAGGTGGGTATCTGCCTTTTTAAACTGCATCATGTAAAAGTGATTTTCATAATTTAACCCGAGATGTCAACCTTTGAACCATAACCATAACCATAACCATAACCATGTAAAGACTGTTGTGGACATTTCTCATATCATCTCATAATAGATGAGACCTTTATTATGCTTGGGTCTAAATGTTATTACAGAGATGACAGTCTTTACATGGTTATCTACCTTTAAAGGCTGACATCACGGGTCATGTGACCAAACGGAGCGAGAAAATAATGAACAGGAAAAAATACCACAGAATCTAGAAATGGCTATCAGTTTAAGCTTTGGCAAATTTATAACTGGCTATGAAACGTGCTTTTTCAAAAATTCATCGCTTCAGAAGAAAGAGATATGTCATTCGCGTTCTCTTATATAAAATGTCAGACTAATTAACAGTTTTCAACCCAGTGGAATCTGTTATTATTTTTTCCCTCTGTCTTCCCATTTGTCACAGCTGAATTTTATTGACAGGATTTCATGACTGTCAGTACTTGTACTGAAAAGGAGTACCTTTAATTTAAAATTGTTCCTTATACATTAGTGAAATCTAATAAAGCAAATGCCGTTGCTAAATACAAATTATATGATTTAATAAAATTTCCAGAGTTTCCTTAAATCGATGATCGAAGGAATTAAGATAACATAGGATTTTTACCATTATAACAACAAAATCACTCTTCTAAGAGGGCAGTAAGTGCAAAATATTTACAGTTTGACAGTGACGTGAAAGCCATGAAGATAAAATTAGATGGCAGCGGTTGCTTTCTGCAGGTCACGTGATATTACACTTTTTACCTGTTATTGGCCTTAATTTGTTGCTGGTATTATTACCACCGGTGTGAGTTTAAAGGTAACGTTTACAAATACGGCCTTTATTAAACTTGGCTCCAAATGTTAATATAGATAGGACCTTTATTACGCTTGGGTGCAACATGTTACGCTTGGGTCCAAAATAATGCTATTTTAATTACAGATGGGACCCTTTTTACAATTGGGTCCAGTTAGAGCAATTTTCGTATGACCTTGAAAAATGGTTTCGGTAAGTGTTCGTTATTTGTTTTATTAGCCAATCGATGAAAAGATCAAAACATGGACTCTTCGTTTTCCCGCCAAAGAGAACCCTAATACGGAGAAGGCATTGTTCGATTAGCCAATCGTGTCGCAGTATGACGTCAAAGCGATTTCTAGAAAGTTCTTCGGGCATGAAGTTTTTTCAGCCGAGCTTTCGCTTAACCAACCAAAAGCGACGCGCGTTTGTATCCGTTCGACAAACCAATCAAATCGCTCTATTTCCCTTCGTTTGTTGTTTCTGTTTTGTTCGCACGATTTCATTTCAAGGTCATACGAAAATCGCTCTATTACACTTGTGCGTTCTACAGCTGTAGGGTTTTGTCTCAGTCTGTCTAAATGCCAGAACAGGCATGAAAATGGCATGAAAATGGCATGACATTGCAGAACAGGCGCCTGTTACCCGCCCCTTTATGCTCCTCAGAGATATTTAAAAAAAGGGCAGACTGATTGATCATTTTCTTTTAGCACTGAAGTGTATGTCCCACTGATATTCATTTTTTTTTCACACATATAAGGTGGCTTTTGAATAAAAGGTTTAGTTTCCGTTCCTCCATCCTAGTCTAATAGCGTAATTAAAAAATAAAATCTTACCTCGTCTCCTTTGCAACTGTTTAGCATAGCAAGCTGTTAGAAGATAACAGACAGAAATATATAATTATGTAATGTTAAAATGTAATTTTGTTATTTCGATAGCGAGATAGACAAAATCGTACCTGCTCCCGTCATGATCCTGGTGACTAAGGACGACACCGTCGTTTCTGCTTCAGGCGCGGATCTAGGATAAATAATGACCGATTTCCTAAACAAGCACCGAAGGTGCAAGCTTCTACGGGGTCCGGGGCAGGCTCACCTAACAAAGTTTTTGGATTTTTAACTCCTTAGTCCCCTTTCCTGGGTTTCCGAGTCATTCAGACTGGATATTGGCCAGATTTATCTTGGAAAGTGTTTATTCATTTTCTTTTTAGCACTGAAATATATGTACCGCTGCTATTCATTTTTTTTCTCACAAATAAGGTGGGTTTTTAATAAAGGGTTTAGTTTCCGTTCGTCCATCCTAGTCTAATAGCGTAATAAAAAAGTAAAATCTTACCGCTTAGGATTTCTAAAAGTCTGCCTATAGCAGGCGATAGGCGTCCTGTTAGAAGATAACAGACAGAAATATATAATTATCTAATGTTCAAATGTAATTTTGTTAGTCCGATAGCGAGATAGACAAAATCTTGCTTGCTCCCCCCGTTTTCTGGTGGCTAAGGACGACACTATCCTTTCTGCTCTAGGCGCGGATCTAGGATAAACATACTGAAAACCATTTCCTAAACGAGCGCCGAAGGTGCAAGCTTCTACGGGGTCCGGGAGCAGCCTCCCCCTAGGAAAGTTTTTGGATTTTTAACTCCCTTGTCCCCTTTCCATGGTTTGCGAGTCATTCAGACGGGATACTGGCCAGATTTATCTTGGAATGTGTTTTTCTTTATTAAAAATATATTTATTATGAAAAATCTGATCGATTTCCTTAAAACGGTTGAAGCCGGTGTGGATCCGCGCCTGTGCTTGCAGTGTTTTCAGTCGAGTTTTTTTGCAGTATTTGCAGAGTATCTACATCAGGATCTTCATCAAACAACAGTCAGAAATAAATATGTAATGCAATGTGACGTAACGTAATATGGAAGAGGACAACCGACTGTGTCCTCTGTATATTTTATGTCAGCAGTAAGCTCGCACGTAAGCATGCAAGGGCACCACTGTCTGCCACTAAGGGTGTGATTGTGAGGTAAGTGTGTGTTATGTGTGACAGTAGAAGTGATAACGGACTTACAGGGAGACCATACCATCGGGGAAACCTTCCCACTCTTTTTGCGGAATAGAAGTGTGTGTGTGTTTTTTAAGTCCCCTTCCCCGAGTTCAATGGGGTGGAAAGGATATATGAAGGAGACAAAGCAAATGGCTTATCTGCACTGCTTAATGACGTGATCATCTGAACTGAGACATGAACTTACAATGCAAAATACAATAACTTTTATTTCAACACGATGGTGATTAAAGCATTGCCGCTTATAAGGTCGTGCATATAAGCTATCAAAAACTTAAGCAATAAAAGTATATTAAATTCGTATTCATAATATAAAAAATGATCGTTATCATTGTGAGGCATTGTTTGTGAAGATTCAGCCCGAAAATCTAAATTACGTAGGTTGTCAGATTTAGGGGGCATTCTAGTGTGATTTTTAACGTTGAATGTCTTTGTAAGGTCAGGAGTAAGAAGGTCCCACACAGTAAATGCTCTGAGTGCTATTGAATTAATTTCATGAAATATGTTAAAGCGTGGCACTATTACCTTATTCTTAGTTCGTAAGTAATGCATTGGAGAAGTGTTCTTGGTTAATACATCACTGCCCCGTGGAGGGAGGGGTGCAATCATAAAAAATCTTATGTGCCAATGCTGCCCACTTAACTTTGTACATAAAGTGTACAAAAATGCCATTTGGCTTTCTTACAGTAGGCATATCTCGCGTAAGGCCGTATATTAACTTAGCAGCTCTACAGTGTAGTGATTCCAGGGCAAGGAACCCATCCTTGTTCATAAAACTTCCCCATATCGGCAACGCATAGGATACAGAGGGTAAGATTTATCAAAATATAAGTCTACGAGTATATTACGTGGTAAAAAAGAACTACGTATACGCTTTAGTAAGTTTAATTTGTTAACAAAACTTTTCTTCACTTCGAAAATATGTTGAGACCATGCAAGTTTATTATCGATAGTTACGCCTAACAATCCCGAAACAATCGTACGTGGGTCATCCATTTTATTGTGTGGTTCCACAGTGTTAAGCAGGCCAGTAAAACTACCTCGTAGTAACATCATTGCTTCACACTTTTTAGGGTGAGGTACCAGGTGGTTCGTTGAACTCCAATCTTCTAATTCCTTTAGTGCATTATTGAGCATCTTGGAGACGGAGTCCACTGACTCACCTATACAATAGATCGTCGTGTCGTCAGCGTATACATGTACAGGGCGAAAAGAGTTGGTCCCAACACGGAGCTTGATGACGCCAGAGCAGGGCGGATAAAGGTTGGGCGGTGAAACGAGCGCGTCCGAGCAAAAAGGTGTGATGCAGTGGACTGGAACTCTGCTTAGAAATGTCGCTTGTTTTCGACTTCGGTCAGGGCTTGCGATGTGGTTTGTACATTAGACATGATTAGACGTTGCCGCTGTCACTGAATTGTGGCAGCTTGATTTGTTTTCTTGCACTTCTTCCTCGTTCCTTTGTGCCGGTACGCTGTCTTCGAGAGGCAAATGTTGCTATTTTTTGCGGGAGGTTTAGTTGGAGTAGACAAACATCTTTTTCAAAGGGTTTCTTTTATTACTTCCATGACTCTACCACTGAAAATCATATTTTCGTTCTGCTACTCGCCAAAACAAAAACAACTAAGTACTGTCTAAAACACGAAGAAAAATCTCATCCACGTCATCCATGGCAAAACTAAAAGACAGCAGATCGTGTTTCATAACTAGATGACGTGGATTTTATAAATGCGTGCAGCTCGTGCAAGGTGAAATTATGCTAATTTCAAGCACCATCATCCTTCTTTTTAATTTTGAAAAAAAACATCTCATACGTCTTTCTGTTTCTTCGAAACTTCAAAATTAGTTTCCCCTCAGTTTTTATTGTTTACCTTGTTTTGTTTTAGAGAGAAAAACGGAGAAAAAACCTTACAACTAACCTCAATAAATTTTGTTTACATGCGGTTGCCGGATTTGCAACGCATTGCGCGAATTGCCATGGCGCGTTGCACCCGAGAAGCAAAGTTTGAAGAAGTACAACGCCACTATATCAATATATATCAATCTAATTTTTGTTATGTTATATAAAATTTATTCCCCTTTAACATATGTAAAAATTGAGGTTAAGAAGTGTTAAGCTTTTGCAAACGAAACGGCCAAAGACGATTAGGTGATATTTAGTGGAAGGAGGAGGCATTCAACACTTTCAAATTAAACTCAAATTTTGGCATTATACGACCAACAAGTTTGACTTATAGACGTACAGACACAAACATATAAAACTGTTTTTTGATATTGTTATGAAACAAATTTATCTATTTAACACTGTAGCCTGAAATTACAGAAAGAAAATAGGATTTCCGGTTTGCAAAAAGGAAAATTTCGCCGGCCTTCAAGCGCACCGGGAGCGGAAAGAGCGCTCGTGCCAGTCCTTCTCCGCATCATACATTAAATGAAGAACGGAGCGCTCGTTTCACCGCCCAACCTTTATCCGCCCAGCGCCAGAGGTTATGTAAGCTTGGTCTGAAAGTTCCCCATTTACAACGGTGTACTGTTTTCTTTCACTCAAATAGTCTCTTACCCAGTCAAGTAGGTTCCCCTTGATCTCGTAATTTAATGCTCAAGTTTAAGGATGAAAATTTTGTGAGAAATGATATCAAACGCTTTTTGAAGTCAATAAATAATATGACATCGACAAGGTTGGAGTCTGGGGCGTGTCTCCAGATCTCTGTTCAGGCTACTGTTAGGTATGCTTAAATAGTAAGTCAGTAAAGTGGCCCTTATGGTAGGCCCACTTGACACAGCCAGCATTATTATCAGTTTTTTAAGAATCTGGTTGTTGGTGCTACCAATGTTTGAAACTGTGAAGTCATAATCACTTTAAAGTTTCACTAATCCTCTCCCTTGCAGACCTTTTTGTTTAAACTTATTCCCGACTTCCTGGGTCTGCCAGCAAAGACTGTGCATTCCACTCTTTTTTGTGTTGGAGGCATCTCATTTAACCTTCAATCAGGTATGGTAGTAAACCTCTATAGATTCTCAGTGACTGGCTTTCGTATTTGATGGTGTATGTTCCTTATCTTATGGTTCCCACTATCTGACTTACCTTTTTACCTGGTTGTTTGGTTTAGGGAAAGGATCAGTTCTGATTAGCCTTGTCCAAATCATAGACTGGGGTTTGGGGGCTACCATGTAAAACTACTTAAGTCGAGTATGACAAACTATGTCACCCGGAGACTTTTATGTGCACATGTGTTAAAGTACCGGTAAGTACCTTGAACATAGTAGCTAGTACAGCTCCCTTTCCACCCCAACCCACTCAGGCATATCAGGTGTGTTAGTGCCTTTTTGTTTAGGCTGTGAACAGCCTCTCTATTTGGGGAAAGGGTGAAAAAATCGCGAGGAGATGGAAGGGGAAAACAGAGCTAGCCAGTTCACAGGCTACTTCTTGTTAAGTTTTCGGTCTTCCTATCCAGTGTGACAAATTTAGAGATCAGTGAATCCAGCTGCCTGTTATACTTATCAAACATACATACATACACTTTATCGCGCATCTCTAAAAAGGGCTTTTCAGCATCAATATAAAATAAATAATTAAATTAATTAATTAAATGGATGAATAAGTGAATTATATTATTAATTAATTTTAAAAAAACTATGTCCAACAATAACTAAATAGCTAGTAACTTTGTACAAACTTCAACATCTAACCTAGTTTATGTTACTATACAAATCAGTTCATTAATTAGACGTCTCTTACGAACTTAAGTATTTATGATATCCCGTACGTCTTTACTTAAATTATGTCATATTTTCACACCACGGTAATAAAAAGCGCATTGGCCAGCATTGATTCTACAAGATGGAATATTGAGATCTCTATATCTTGTCTGTCTATCATGGCCAATAGCTCGAGTTGAAAATGTATCTGACAGGTAACTGGGTGAGAGACATTTGCACATCATAACGCAGTATATTTTGACATTTAGCCATCGAAGTGATCAGTTAGACCTGCAGAGATATGGTCATATTTGCGGAGTCCCAAGATAATCCTGGCTTCAAAATTTTGAACAAGCTGAAGCTTATGGATGTTACTCGCCGTGGTAATTATCCAAACTGAGAATCAATAAAACAGCCTGCTAAAAACAAAGCTATTATAATGATTAATAAAGGTGTTTTCCTATCAAGTAAATGCTCAATTGTATTGATCTAAATCAGTTTGTTAATACAACTAGCAACAGTTTTACGTATGTGCTCATCATAGGAGAGGCACTGATCTAAAAACACTCCAAGATCCTTTGCTACAGGTGTCGATGATATTGGTTTTCCACAGAGTGTTATTGTAAAGTTAGGTAACTGTTGTAACAATTGCGGCATGCCTATCACAAGAAGTTTAGTTTTATCTGGATTCATAAGCAGTGAATTGTGGCAGCACCACCGACAAATTTCTTTAGATTAGAGTTAACTGCGGAGACTGTGTTACATAGTTCATTAGTTTTAAATTTCAAGTAAAGTTTAGAATCATAAACCTAACAAGCATTTTGACAAAGTTCAGGTACAGTTAATAAATCATTTATATAAACAGTAAACAGAACAGGGCCACGAATGGACCCTTGTGGAACTCTATAATCAACTGGGAGAGACTGCGAAACGACATCCCCAATACGAACGTAGTAATACTTTCCTTTTAGGTAACTTTAGAACAATTCTAGCGCTGATGGAGACACACCAAGGCTACGAAATTTAACTAATAACAAGTCATAGTTTATACTGTCAAAGACTTTTGACATGTCCATCAACATCAATATTGAGATTTTCGTTTCATCCATAGCTTTTAATGCGTCATCAGTGACAGACAGAAGAGCCGTTTTAGCGGAATGGTGTTTCTGATTGCCACTTTGGAATTGTGACAGCTTGTTGTTATTGTCTAAGAACGTGACAAATTGTCTGTGAGCCAACCTTTCATTGACTTTGGATAATACCGGTAGCAGTGATATGGGTCGATTGTTACATGGGTTTCTAGCATCACCATGTTTAGGAACAGAATTCTCTTCCGCAATTTTCCACACACGTGCGAACGCAATAAATTTAAAGGAATTGTCCATCAAGGATGTGATTATATGCAAGGTAGCTGGTAAACTATCCTTAAGCATTCTTGCTGGAATTTTGTCAAAGCCGGGTGCTTTATTGGAAGGCAAATTCAGGATAACATTCGCCACATCGTTCTCTGATACAGGCTGAAATTCAAACTGCTCGCTCAGCGCAGGAATGTTAGGGGTTGCATAGACGTTTGAATCTAGCCCGCGAGCAAGGTCTCCATTTGGGTGATATCGTGAAAAGTAGACGCGAGAGAGGCACTCGACAGGAAACGCGCGTTCACGCACGGCTCGCTTCGCTCGCCTAAATAGGAGAGCTTGCTCGCAGGCTAGTTTGAATCCAAAGTCCAATTTTAGTCCTTGGCTAACTGATTGGCTTTAAGAGCTAGCTGTTAAACTTCCAACCGATGCGAAATACTTATCATCAAGAGCTGCGCTAGCGCTTTTGCCAACCAACCGTAATATGTCTAAAACATAACTAGAAATACGTGTATCGCAGAAACTCGCGAAGCTCGGTTGGGCGGGGGGGGGGGGGGGGGGGGGGAGGCCTATAAAATGTCAGGGATGGAAGCGGGGAGAGAATCAGAGTAAATTGTGTAGCTTGGGAGGGCGGGTTTCAACACTGGCTCAAATATTGAAATGTGAGAAGTACTTAATCTCCTTTTGGCTAGAGTAAAATTGAGGATGTTCTGGGATGTAAATAGGGTTGGTGTTGTTAAGGAAGGGTAGCCAATGTTTCACAGGTCCCGTGTTCACCCCATTTGACCCTCCTACATGTGTAATAAATAGTCAAAAGAAAATGGGTATGATAGTGAATAACCGCACGAAAGAGAGGTGAATATGCAGCTAACCTATGCCATCTTTAATAATAAGTGTAATAATAAGTACTTGTAAAGTGTGTCATTAGTAGTGCAGTGAAAATAACAAGTAAATGCTGGTAATTGACGAAAAATATTTATTGTTAAGTGAACTAAAGCAATGGGAGTGTTTGCACTATTGTTGTAGTACATATATAGTCCAGAGATGCCAACCTCTGGAAATCTAAAATCTGGAGACTCTTTCTTTTGCATTCCCCCCTGAATATCAATGATTACCCCCCCCCCCCCATAATCACAATTCGATCAAGTCAAGAGAGGATAAAGGGGACAGAGAAGGCATCCCCCATATACACCCTATTCCATAATATAATTCGTCTCGAGTTATTTTTAAGATCACAGATCCCGAAGGGGATTAGACAAAAGCCAATCACATAGTGCGAATGTGTTCCACGTGGATGACCCACGCTCAGAGCCACGCGTCCTTCACGAATTGACGCTGAAAAAAATGGCGGTATACGCGGTGAGCGATATTGCTATTCGTTTTGTCGACGAAAACGACTAAAGAGAGATTTCTGCTAAAGCTGTGTCAGCGAAACGGAAATTAAAAAAGAATCGCCCTTCCTCTCTTGTATAGAGCTAACGGTACAACAGGGAAATCTTTTAAAATACACTGAACATTCTCTCAGGAGCATTTATAATTTAAAGTTTGAAGAGAGGAATTTCTGGCTTGATATTTATTCTTTTATTAGTCTTTTATTATTCAACAAAAATAACACTTGGCGTCCTACTTGCTTTATTGTACAAACGACCGGTTTCAATAGACCGGCGAAATTTCTCATTTTATTAAAGCTCTGAGGTTACGACAACTTCGTGAATTTCACGTGTTGTCGAAGAGTCCAGCCATTCCCTTTTCCCAGGTGAGCGGCGACTCCTTTCGCTTCAATATTCAGAAATGCTCGTGATCTTTTCACGCTTTCACTGCCTTTCGCCCGACATGTTTTGCACGGCGCTTAGTCATGCGAAACCTCCACGAAACATCTACGCAGCGCGCGAAGTAACTTTATCCCGATTCTAAAAATAACATCGAGACGAATTACCTATGGATAGGGTGTGTATGGGGGGTGCCTTCTCTATCCCCTTTATCCTCTCTTGATCCAGTCCCTAATTGGCTTGGGACATTAAATGAAGTCTTACATGAGGTACAGAGCCATCACAATTAGCTTTTATGCTTGTAATGAGGAAATAATCTTTGTTAAGTGATAAAATACGTGCGAAAATGCCCCAGAAACTGAACTTTAAATCAAAGGAAATTCGATTTTGGGAGAAAATGGGATAAATTCCAAACTAAAGCACATAAAAGCTCATAACTCGATTTAATCCGGGAGATTTGGTGACCCGTAAGGGAGGAGATTGTTGTCATATCCGGGAGAGTTGGCGTGTATGATAATCACACTTGACAACTAATTGTTTTTAACAGTAATTACACTGAAATAGAAATTAAATGTAGCATTGTCATTAAGGATGCAGTCGAGGAGAATTGTCATTATAATGATTATTGGGGTCATTATTGAATAAGCGGTACCCTCATTAGCTCTTAAGAGCCAATGTCTGTAATTTTCGAGAATCGGTTGACAGTCGTGAATTTTTGAATTTCTTCATATTTTGCCCAAATAATCTCTATAGTACACTTATTTCAAAAATCACATTAAAACTTGTAACGGCTTTTTATTTTTTCCTGAATCGGGCAAAGTTTGAAAAACGCTAAATCGGCGCTCTTTCGAGTATGAAATTAGCGAAAATTAAGCATTTTCTTGGCGCTCGTACATAAAAACGGGATGATATCTCTCAATGAAATCAAGTCACAAAGCAAACACAGACTTGTACTTTATAATTCAGCAATTATCTTCAGATAAGCTGTTTAAATGTGACTGTGTCGGCCGCAAGAAGAAACACGATTTCGGCTCTTTACGAAAATGGCAAATTTGACCTAACTTCACCATCGAAAAAACCCAATTGGTACATAGAATTTCAACATGAAACAAACACTATTTTAAAGTACATTCTTTGCCGTTTCTTGTGTTTAAAAAGTTTTGGCGGCATTACAAAAGTGCGTCGCTGAGACACCGAAACGTGCAGGGTAGTTTCGCACGTTGGAACGCTGCAACAAACTAGCCGCAAGTGTAAGCACACAAACGTTTTTGCAAACTTAACTTCTTTTACAAGGGGCACATTACGGGAAGCTCTTAAAATCTTTTGAAAAATACTTTTCAATTTGATGGTAATAAAAAACAACTAAGTAGATTAACCCTGCATTTGATTGCACGCAAGTAGCTGAAAAAGACAGCGCTGCTCTGGCTGCTAATTTCGTGTGGAGTGTAAATATTGACCTCGAGTTTCTGCACCTAAAATAAAGCCGCTAGAAACGACTTGCTAGCTCTAAATGACATACGAGATCTATAAGAATTTACTTACCAGTCGTTTTAACTGCAAGTGGCCGCAGTTTACTGAAATCTTCCGTCGTTTAGCCACGGACTAAACCCTGTGTTGCGTGATAAAAGCCCGTGTGTGATTTGAGTCTTGTCACGCAACTGTACAGACAAGGATAAATCATCGCACGAGTGTACAAGAAAAAAGAAAATGACAATTAACACTATTTTTTTTAAAATTGTTTTTATATTTTATATTCCCCAAAACAGGTCGAACTAAACTTGATTTTAGGATGCACAAGCCGAAACTCAAACAGAGAAAGAAACAAATAGAGTAAGCCGAGTCTGCAAAACGTTTCACACTAGTTTTCTTTTCATTACACTTAGCCTTCTGAGCCTTTGGTTTTTATTAACTAATCTTAACCCCGCTTGGCGTATAGACTTCTCTATCGATCACCTCAGTATGAATTGAGGGATTTAGGTACACACGTACGCCATATGCAGCATGAAGGTAGAGCAGGGAAATGGAAACGAGTAAAAAACTGGTTTAAGAAAAATTGTCCAATGCTCCGCAAAAGAACATTCCTGAAAAACCACAAATCGACAATGGACAATGGACACATTTAATGAGCGAAATACAAGTATTTAACATGTTTAAATTACTGAAAGTAGTATTGCTTTGCTCCTCTGCAGCAAGGGTATCTTCTGGCTAGACCTCAACCTGCTGTTGACGATCTGATCTCCCGCCCCTTAAAGGCCAGTCTACACATTATGGCGTTAGACCAGAATGCACGTACATGCTAGCTCCCGCCTAGCTCCTCGCAGGCTAGAAAATAAACCAATTCACTGACAAGTTCTTTTTCATAACGTCAAAATCCGTCTCCTAAATGAAAAAATGCTTTAAAATGTCTCAGCCATTTTACTTATCATCTTTTAACCAAATCAGAAAATAGCCTTTCATATCGAGTTAAAATTTCAGATGGAGAATGCCCTTTTCGCTAGGTCTGCACCAGCAGAGACTTGTGTGCTAAAACTCCTTTGTGGTGGTATCCCTCAGGCAAAAACGACTGCCTAGCAGCGAAGGGCGAGGGAAGAAGTCCGTGGACATTTTCGAAAAGAAAAAGAAGTGTAAAGACTGCACCTTCGTCGCTCAGAAAACGTCTGCGTATATCATTTTCTTCAGGCCGCACAGAGTCATTAATTAATGTGCCCTTACGGACCCCTTTTAAATGAGCAGACAGTATACCGTTCTGGAACGGTACAACGTGATTTGTGCTCCGCCACCCGAAACCAAACATTTAGCGGTGGTGAGTAAAAACTTCTATTTTCATGCGCCCATTTTGTGGATCAAACTAAGTCTGCTAGCTCTAAGTGGAGTGATAAAGACTTGAATTTTTGTATGTGTACCAACCCACCCATCTCCTCCTCTTGCCCTAGCTAAACTTAAACAAGCTAAGTAGACTTTTCATGACGTTAGCATAGTCACCTGAGACCTCTTGTAAAGTTCACTAAAATAATAGCGAGCACTTTCGTAGCCTGTTCACAGACACCCTACTTTTTCTTTAGAGATCGTCGATCTATTTTCTCTTTGATCGTCGATTTTCGCGTATGAAAATAAAAACTGCATGGGATTTATTGACTATTAGCGCAAGAAGATCTCTCTCGCGCGCTCGCTTCGCTTGCGTGCTCGTCTATTTTCGAAACGAAAAAGGAGTGTAAAAGCTGCACCTTCTTCGCTCAGAAAACGTCTGCGTAAATCATTTCCTTCAGGCCATACAGAGTCATCAATCAATGTGCCTTTATGGACCCCTCTATGAGCAGCCAGTAGCCTGATCTAGAACTGTACCACGTGATTTGTTGCACCGCCACCCGGAACCAAACATTTAGCGGTGGTGAGGAAAAACTCTTATGCTCATGCGCCAATTTCGTGGATCAGACAAAGGTCACCTAACGAAAATGCAGAAAACCTTACTTATATCATTAACATACTCACGTGACTAACAAGTCAGGAGCATACCAAGTGTCTCACGACATCTTTTCTATGATCGCAAAACATTCAGCATTACTGGGGCCACAGGCGCCACAAACCAAGTTTGAATACGTGCGAGATGCTATACGAACATACAACAAAGACTTGCACCGTAAAACACGTATACCAGCAATTTCTTTCCCGGCGCGTTACGCGTCACGCACTTCCGGAATGTTGTCTTCCCTCGTGTTGACAGATTGAAAACATACACAAAGTTAACTTTGAATCTGCCTTGATGCAGAATTTAGTTAGCGGTACTGAGACCCCGTCTAGCATTTAAGTTCAGGTAAGTAAATAACTTTTCTGATTTTAAGGTTTCAATACGATTAAAACTATAACAAGCGAGTATTTTGACAATATTCCTCTCTACGAACTTTGATTTGAACTGCGTATTCGTGTCTCTTCATTATGTTTTATCGCAAAAATCAGTTGAAAGGAATCATGTTAAACCGAACAAAAACGCCGAAATATAATCCGAAACCGTTACAACTCTGACTAGGGTTTAAATGTCGAAGTAACTTATGTTTGCAAAGTATTAATATTCCAAGCGTCGAAACTTGCTTGTTGCACGCGCTTTCCTGGTGTCAAAATACCCTTCAGGTTTTGGGTTCTCGACGGTGCGCATTTGGAATGTCGCCAGAAATATTTGAACACAAACAACAGCAAAGGATATGCTTTAATACAGTTTATGTTTCATACTGAAATTGCATGTACCAAGTGGGTTTTTACGATGGTGAAGTTAGGTCAAATTTGCCATTTTTGAAAAGTGCTGAAACCGTGTTTCTTCTTGCGGCCGGTACAGTCTCATTTAAACGGTTTATTTAAAGTTAATTGCTGAATTATAAAGTAAAAATGTGTGTCTGTTTTGTGACTTGATTACATCTAGAGATATTATTCCGTTTTTATGTACGAGCGCGAAGAAAATGCTCAATTTTCGCTAATTTCATACTCGAAAGAGCGCCGATTTAGAGTTTTTCAAACTTTACCTGATTCCTGAAAAAATAAAAAGCTGTTACAAGTTTTAAGGTGATTTTTGAAATTAGTGTACTATAGAGATTATTTGAGCAAAATATGAAGAAATTCAAAAATTCACGACTGTCAACCGATTCTGGAAAATTACAGACATTGGCTCTTAATTATCCCTGAAAAGAGTACCAAATCATTCATGAAAGTGTTCACATCTATTTGTGTACATGCGTGAGAAACAAATACCCATGCAAAAGTGAATTTGTATGAAATGTCCACATTCAAAGTCATGTTGAAGTTGATCAGTTTCTCAATTCTCAACATGCATGAGCTTGTCGAGACATGGTTGCCAGAGGCATAGTTTTTTAAATTCCCAGACTGACAGTCAAATGTACACTTTCCCTGACCAAATGAATTGACAATTTGTCCAGATATTAATGGATTCCAAATTCCACTCAAAACTTCGTGTACTGGACACAGATGACGTAAAGCAAGAGACTTCTTTGTTTTCTGTTCAGGGAAAATCTGCTTGGTATTGTTTCAAGGCTGTTGTTCTTTTGTCATGAGGATCCTCAAGACTTATAGCCTCCCACGTAGACGTTCTTAGGGGTTCGTCACGCGTTTCTGCCCCACGAACGTGACAGGAACGCGAGACGAACCCCTAAGAAAGTCTGCGTGGGAGGCCACAAGACTTAGAGATCGGCGAAGTCGGTCATTTGAAATGACCGGTTGCGTAATGTAAAACAAAAAACGTGTTGACAACTCATAGAATACGATCCTCTCTAAATCATCACCACTGAATGTTTCATTTTATTATTGACAGCTTGATCAGATTAATCAGAAATTTGATTCATTGCATTCTAACGAAACACAGAAAAAAACTCGTGGACCTGTCAAAGCAAGCCGTGACAAACGTCGAGTAAAACGCGTGCGAACAATTTGCGTGTGAGCTGCAAATACCGAGTTCAAAAACTATTTTTCTTGTGTGTCTAATATTTGGCTAAAAGCGAGGAAAACTAAATGAACGTTGTAACAATTATTCCGAAAACAAATCGTACATAGAATTGTTTAGTCAGTTTGCAAAGGTTTACGCAAAATTTTTTAGTACAATATTTATTTTGCCAACGGAAGGCCTTTTTGTTACAAGGAAAATGTATTCGTTGTCTGAACGACTATAAACTGCGAGAAGTCTATTATTTTTCTTTACAAAGTTACCCAAGGCGTAAACCATGCAGAAGAGCGGCGAAGCCGCGAACTGCTAAACGAGGGCGTCTCGACCTTCACTGATTTCACTGAAAAGCTTTGGCCGAACTCGGAAAGCGCGGGCATGGAAAGTCTCTTGCACCCAGGGTAAATTCTAAACTTAAACTAAAAATTCTAAGCTTAAAACAAATTTTAAGAGAAAAGACGGGCTGCAAACAGTCTAGAAAGATTTTCTCGTAATATTGTGAGACGTGACCTTAGAGTTTGCTTGAACAACAGGGGTTTTCCTTCTTTTCTTTGTCGCGCGTTGGGTCGCGCATGGGGCGTTTTAAAATTGTATTTTTTCCGCCGCACTGAGACTTACATTTAGCGGTCATGAAAATGGTCTATGCAAAAAAGGTGGGTTGCAAGCAGTCTAGAAAGACTCTGTCAATTGTTTGAAATAAACACGACTTATAAACTCGTTATAATGCGAAACGTGACCTTAGAGTTTGCTTGAAAACAGGGGTTTTCTTTGTCGCGCGTTGGTTACTATGCCGCGCGTGGAGAGTTCTAAACTTTTACTGAGCAAATCTTTTTTTTTCCGCACTACGACATACATTTAGAGGTCAAAAAGATGGTCCATGTATATTGGGTAATTATTTCTAAAAATAAAGATTTTAGCTTCTTTTGTTTTCACTCAAGATCATTTTTTAGGCGCTGATGCAGTCCATTAAGTTTTTGTTGGAATTTTTCTTTTTGAACTGGAGCGCCATTTTTTTCTATAGTTATTAAAGTATGAATAAAAAATGCCTGCCAAGATTATTGCAGTCACATGCCCAAAAATGGTCAAAGTTGAGAAAAAGGGTTTGCTTAATATTAGATTTCAGAAGTTTCTGCATTTTAAATCTTTATGATATGACTTTTTATATGAGTGAAAAGCTTTTAGACGCATAAACGTATAAGATTGATTTTTTGCTGTTCAAGGGCTACTGCTAGAACAAAGCCTTCTGGAGCATCTAAAGGTCAATAGTTGTTGAAAATATGATAATACTAGGTTCTGACATCATAAATACATGACTGGCAATAAAATGAGTTTCAATACTAAGGAAAACTATTACTTGTTCATTCCCCTCCAGTTTAAGGCAAAACGCAATAAAATGTTGTTTCAGATAGGACCTTTATTACGTTTGGGTTCAAAATGTTACGACTGGGACTTTTATTACGCTCGGGTCCAAAATAACGTTATTACAGATGAGACCTTTAGTACAATTCAGGGGTCCAGTTATAACACTTATGCCTTCTACAGCTGTAGGGTTTTGTTTCAGTCTGTCTGGCTGAAACTCTTACAGTTACGTAGTTTTATTAATAGACCTGAAAAGGGCAGAACAGGCGGCCTGTTACCCCCCCCCCCCCCCCCCCCTTTACGCTCCTCCGAGATTTTTCAAAAAAGAGCAGACTGATTGATCATTTTCTTTTTAGCACTGAAATGTCTTACTGATATTCATTTTCTTTCACACAAATAAGGTGGGTTTTAAATAAAGGGTTTAGTTTCCGTTCCTCCATCCTAGTGTTATAGCATAGTAAAAAAATAAAATCTTACCTCCTGCCCTTTGCCTGTCTAAATATGACGTCGACACTGTAATGACTGTTAGAAGATAACAGAGAGAAATATATAATTATGCAATGTTCAAATGTAATTTTGTTAGTCCGGTAGCGTGATAGACAAAATCATACCTGCTCCCCCCATGATCCTGGTAAGGACGACACTATCCTTTCTGCTTCAGGCGCGGATCTAGGATAAATACTGACCGATTTCCCAAACAAGCGCCGAAGGTGCAAGCTTCTACGGGGTCCGTGGGCAGCCTTCCCTAAGAAAGTTTTTGGATTTTTAACTCCTTCGTCCCCTTTCCTTGGTTTCCGAGTCATTCAGACGGGATATTGGCCAGATTTATGTTGGAAGGTTTTTTTTCATTTTCTTTTTAGCACTGAAATATATGTCCCATTGATATTCATTTTAACTGTGAAAGGTTTGAACCCAGGAGTCATTTCAAAAGTATAGGTTGAGTTTGATCGTCCGGGTGAACAGTCCTGAATAGGACCGTTGTTGTTGACAGTGACTGACGTTTCGCCAACCTGTGCGGTAGTCATCTTCAAAGGAGTCAAAGGAACTTCAAACTCTGAAGATGACTACGGCACAGGTTGTCGAAACGTCAGTCACTGTCAACAAAGTGAACAGTCCTATTCAGGACTACATTCACCCGGAAGATCAAACTCAACCTACTTTTGATATTCATTTTCTTTCACACAAATAAGGTGGGTTTTGAATTAAGGGTTTAGTTTCCGTTTGTCCATCCTAATCTAATAGCGTAATAAAAATTAAAATCGTACCTCTGACTCCTCGCCTGAGGCTGTTCAACAACCGGCGGCCTGAGTGTTCTGTTAGATAACAGACAGAAATATACAATTATGTAAGAGGGTAAGATTATCTCAAAATATAAGTCTACGAGTATATTACGTGGTAAAAAAGAACTACGCTTTAGTAAGTTTAATTTGTTAACAAAACTTTTCTTCACTTCGAAAATATGTTGAGACCATGCAAGTTTATTATCGATAGTTACGCCTAACAATCCCGAAACAATCGTGCGTGGGTCACCAATTTTATTGTGTGGTTGCACAGCGTTAAGCAGGCCAGTAAAACTACCTCGTAGTAACATCATTGCTTCACACTTTTTAGGGTGAGGTACCAGGTGGTTCGTTGAACTCCAATCTTCTAATTCCTTTAGTGCATTATTGAGCATCTTGGAGACGGAGTCCACTGACTCACCTATACAATAGATCGTCGTGTCGTCAGCGTATACATGTACAGGGCGAAAAGAGTTGGTCCCAACACGGAGCTTGATGACGCCAGAGGTTACGTAAGCTTGGTCTGAAAGTTCCCCATTTACAACGTTGTACTGTTTTCTTTCACTCAAATAGTCTCTTACCCAGTCGAGTAGGTTCCCCTTGATCTCTTAATTTAATGCTCAAGTTTAAGGATGAAAATTTTGTGAGAAATGATATCAAACGCTTTTTGAAGTCAATAAATAATATGACAACGACAAGGTTGGAGTCTGGGGCGTGTCTCCAGATCTCTGTTCAGGCTACTGTTAGGTATGCTTAAATAGTAAGTCAGTAAAGTGGCCCTTATGGTAGGCCCACTTGACACAGCCAGCATTATTATCAGTTTTTTAAGAATCTGGTTGTTGGTGCTACCAATGTTTGAAACTGTGAAGTCATAATCACTTTAAAGTTTCACTGATCCTCTCCCTTGCAGACCTTTTTGTTTAAACTTATTCCCGACTTCCTGGGTCTGCCAGCAAAGACTGTGCATTCCACTCTTTTTTGTGTTGGAGGCATCTCATTTAACCTTCAATCAGGTATGGTAGTAAACCTCTATAGATTCTCAGTGACTGGCTTTCGGATTTGATGGTGTATGTTCCTTATCTTATGGTTCCCACTATCTGACTTACCTTTTTACCTGGTTGTTTGGTTTAGGGAAAGGATCAGTTCTGATTAGCCTTGTCCAAATCATAGACTGGGGTTTGGGGGCTACCATGTAAAACTACTTAAGTCAAGTATGACAAACTATGTCACCCGGAGACTTTTATGTGCACATGTGTTAAAGTACCGGTAAGTACCTTGAACATAGTAGCTAGTACAGCTCCCTTTCCACCCCAACCCACTCAGGCATATCAGGTGTGTTAGTGCCTTTTTGTTTAGGCTGTGAACAGCCTCTCTATTTGGGGAAAGGGTGAAAAAATCGCGAGGAGATGGAAGGGAAAACAGAGCTAGCCTGTTCACAGGCTACTTCTTGTTAAGTTTTCGGTCTTCCTATCCAGTGTGACAAATTTAGAGATCAGTGAATCCAGCTGCCTGTTATACTTATCAAACATACATACATACACTTTATCGCGCATCTCTAAAAAGGGCTTTTCAGCATCAATATAAAATAAATAATTAAATAAATTAATTAAATGGATGAATAAGTGAATTAGATTATTAATTAATTTTAAAAAAACTATGTCCAACAATGACTAAATAGCTAGTAACTTTGTACAAACTTCAACATCTAACCTAGTTTATGTTACTATACAAATCAGTTCATTAATTAGACGTCTCTTAAAAACTTAAGTATTTATGATATCCGTTAAGTCTTTACTTAAATTATGTCATATTTTCACACCACGGTAATAAAAAGCGCATTGGCCAGCATTGATTCTACAAAATGGAATATTGAGACCTCTATATCTTGTCTGTCTGTCTATCATGCCCAATAGCTCGAGTTGAAAATTTATCTGACAAGTAGCAAGGTGACATACATTTATACATCATAACTGCATTATTGACCATAAGTCTTTGTTTGACATTTAGCCATCGAAGTGATAAGTTAGACCTGCAGAGATATAGTCATATTTGCGGAGTCCCAAGATAATCCTGGCTGCAAAATTTTGAACAAGCTGAAACTTATGGATGTTAGAGGGTCTCAATGGGGTTAACCGATAGGCGTAAAACGGCCAAAAATTTACTCGATAGCCGTAAAAATTGAAAAATTTTAACCGTTAGCCGTAAATAGGGTAAAAAAGAGTTAACCGTAAAAGAAATCGTTCCCTAGACTTGTTAGGGTGCTACTCTGATTTGTTAAGGTGCTACTTTGACTCCGTACGCACGTTAGGCCAAGCGCCTTTTAGTTGTGACCTTGACCTAGACTCCTTTTCCACCGCTCTCCCTGGGAACTAATTTTTTTTCATAGCGAAACTCTGGCTTCTTGCTGGTGATTAAAATTTGAGATTTTCAGGAGGTCGTGCCCTCGAAATCACAGTACTAGAGAAACAACACCCAGAGAGGACCAGAGACGTGACGGTTTGTAAAACACGTTGCCGATAAACAACAATTCCCTGTTCTTCTCTGACGCTACGGTAGATATTCTAGCCTGTTCCCCAGTTTCCTCCCGTTTTATTTCGTGTTTGAACTTTCTCAATTCAGTGGACTCGACTATCTCGGAGAGTGGAAGAGGCTATAAACATTGCCATGCTTAGTCCCTGTTCGGCGTCTTCCCACGCAATTTCGCTCAAGGCATTTCGGTGGCGTATCTGAGAAAAAGACTACCTCCGACCACGTGACTCGAAACGCATTGCAGCGCGAAATAACGAGGACTACAGACAAGACAACAAAAGACAGTTGTTCTGTAAAGTCCTTCGCTATCATTAAAAACACTGGACACAGGAATTTTTATATTGACCGTTTTCAAACTAGAGTTAGAAATGGATTATCCATCTGAGACTAGCCTGTGTACAGTCACCCCCTCCCCCACAGACACCCTTTCTCAAATGTTTTCTGAGGGGAGGGGGCGGCTGTACACAGGCTATCTGAAACGGATAATCCATCTTCAAACTGTCCGTCAAAATTGACGGATAAAGTCAGGCGGATTATTTATTAAAAATTAAAACCACTTTACTTTCAAGTTAAGACGTATTACTTACTCTGACACGAATTAACAAACGGATAACCCATCTCTCACGAATAATCCGTCCCTAGTGTGAAAAATGCCATTTCTTTCATAAATGAATGCCCCTCCCCCCCCCTCCCCCGCCTCGAGTTGGGGTTGGCGTGTCTGCTTTTGCTTTTTCACAAAGATTATTTTTAATTGACTATTGACATTTCTATGCGTAAAATAATATTAAGATCAATCAAATCTTAAAATTTTTCCAAAGAATAGCTTCATTTTATCCCGAGATGATCCTAAGGCCTTTATCTTGCTTTGAAGATACAAAAAACACAGGATTATTAATATTTAACTCTTTAGTAAAAGAAATTAATTTTTAACTTTTTTGTTAACCGTAACTGGAAAAAATTAACCGATAGCCGTAAAAGAGCCAATTTTAGCCGAGGTAACCGTAAAAGCCAGCACCCCATTGAGACCCTCATGTTAGTCGCCGAGGTAATTCTCCAAACTGAGGAGCAATAAAACAGCATGCTAAAAACAAAGCTATTATAATGATTAATAAAAGTGTTTCCTAAATATCAAGTAAATGCTTAATTATATTGATCTGAATCAGTTTGTTAATACAACTCATCATAGGAGAGGCACTGATCTAAAAACACTCCAAGATCCTTTGCTACAGGTGTCGATGGTATTGTTTTTCCACAAAGTGTTATTGAAAAGTCAGGTATATAACTGTTGTAGCAATTGCGGCATGCCTATCACAAGAAGTTTAGTTTTATCTGGATTCATAAGCAGTGAATTGTGACAGCACCACCTAGACAAATTTCATTTAGATCAGGGTTAATTGCGGAGACTACGTTACATAGCTCATTAGATTTAAATTTCAAGTAAAGTTTAGAATCAGCAACGTAACAAGCAGTTTGACCATAATTAATAGAGGGAATGGTTATGAAACCCGACAAAGTTCTTTGTTGTATGTTTTTGTTCTCTTTTTTGGCCTTGACCCTGCACAAATCACAATAGTTGTTTACTCCGTACTGAGGAACTAACCAATAGAAACGTGCTGGTTACGTAATTCATGCATAACGTATGAACGCAAAACAAAAGATTGTGCAGGGTCGTGGACCTTCTAACATAAATCTTGGCATCTTTGTTTGCTCCTTTGATGTTTGCCGGGCTTCATAACCAGTCACCTCCATTAACTATGGTTTGACAAAGTTCAGGTACAGTTAATAAATCATTTATATAAACAGTGACAGAACAGGGCCACGAATGGACCACTGTGGAACTCTATAATGCACTGGGAGAGACTGGGAAACCCCATCCCCAATACGAACGTAGTGATACCTTCCTTTTAGGTTAGAACCATTCCAGCGCTGATGGAGACACACCAAGGCTACGAAGTTTAACCAATAACAAGTCATAGTTTATACTGTCAAAGACTTTTGACATGTCCTTCAACACCAATATTGCGATTTTTTTTCATCCATAGCTTTTAATACGTCATCAGTGACAGACAGAAGAGCCGTTTCAGCGGAATGGTGTTTCTGATTGCCACTTTGGAATTGTGACAGCTTGTTGTTATTGTCTAAGAACGTGACAAATTGTCTGTGAGCCAACATTTACTTTGGATAATACCGGTAGCAGTGATATGGGTCGATTGTTACATGGGTCTCTAGCATTACCATCTTTAGGAACACAAGTCACTTCTGCAATTTTCCAGACACGTGCGAACGTATTAGATTTAAAGGAATTGTCCATCAGGGATGTGATTATATGCAAAGTAGCTGGTAAACTATCCTTAAGTATACTTGCTGGAATTTTGTCAAAGCCGGGTGCTTTATTGGAAGGCAAATTTAGGATAACATTCGCCACATCGTTCTCTGATACAGGCTGAAATTCAAACTGCTCACTCAGCGCAGGAATGTTAGGGGTTGCCTAGACGTTTAAATCTAGCCCGCGAGAAAGCTCTCCATGTGGGTGATATCGTGTAAAGTAGACGCGCGAGAGGCACGCGAAAGGAGACAAGTGTTCTCGCGCGGCTCGCTTCGCTCGAACAAATAGCTTGTTCGCAGGCTAGTTTGACTCCAAAGTCCAATTTTGGTCCTTGGCCAACTGATTGGCTTTAAGAACTGTTAAACTTGTAACCGATGCGAACTACTTATCATCAAGAGCTACGCTAGCGCTATTGCCAATTAACCGTATTAATATGTCTAAAAACAATGACATTTTCAAGTTACTTTGAAAAAGAAATGTTGTCAAATATTTCGAACAAGGAAAGAGGGTCAGAAAACACCTGCAAAAACGGATGATCTAAATCAACACTCGGCCGAATACCTGCTATTCTTTCAAGATGAAGTTGTGGCTTGAATTCATTTTCTTTTTCAAGGGGGTCACTGTTCTCTGTCTGGATTAAAATCTCCTTTAAGATTTTAAGACAGTCGATTCCAAGACAGCCTGTGAGGTTGTAGGATTATTATTACCTAAACAATTTTTTTTCGAGACACTTTCATTCAAAACAAAACAAGTTGTTTCCCTCCTTGATTGACATAATGTTTAGGCCCGATTTACGTGGAAAAAATCTGTCACCCTTCTAGGAGAGTCAACTTAATCTTTTTATCTCATTTAAACGGTTCGCCACGTTCTGTAGGAAATGTACCACCCCACTGACTAGCTCGGGTAGGAGGGTGACCTTTTTACCCAGTACAACTGTTCTCCATATTAACGCGGCCTAACGTTTACCGCTTACAAGCCATCTGGCAGGCGGTACAGGATAGCACTACATAGGGCATGAGGGAAAATCATTCAGCTTGTTTATTTTATTGTCACCTTTCGTAACCTTAGAAAGTGCAAAAAAAGTGTTTCAAGAATTGTACTTCCATAAGAGACTGAGCTCCGGGTATAACAAGGAAGCCGTTTGGCCCTGGCGTGATGAGAAACAAAGAATAACACTTTGATAGAAGGTGGTCTCTCTCTCAGAATCAGAGTTTGCTCTCTTTCACAATTTACACGTCATGGCTCCTCAGTAAGTAAGTGGAGCCGTATTATCCAATAGTCAAGAACAATTTCGATGCTTGGCTCACCAACGAACGATACATTTCTTTATTTTTTACTCCCCAAAGCCTCATTGATGTTTATTTCAGTTAATTTTTGTATTTCCTTTTTTTCAAATTCATCAGCATTCATTACCATACCCCAAAACACTAAAAAATAGAAATTAACTGAGATAAAAAATAGCTACAACACCAACAAGTATGGCAAGTATATCATAGATGGTATACCCTCCAGAGAGGCCTGCAGAAGCTTTTTTGCGTCGCAGGGAGGCTGAGGAGAGGAGAAAAATAAGCGTCCACTGCGTGCGGACTGTTTTCAATTAATTCAACTACGAGAGAATGAGCTCATCATTCCTCTCTTGTTCAATCTATTTTTATTAGAATACCCATATAGGAGGAGATGGAGAAACTACCGAGAGGTAACTTCGGGTTAAGGTTCTGAGCACTCCACTTTAATGATAATCTAATTTCGAGGGCCTTATAATTCAAAACAATACTCCTTCTCTAAATCTATTCTTCTGAGATTGAAGGGTCAAAATGATTGTTCTCTGTTTTAGGTAATTACCTGTAACAGCTGATGGAAGAGATTCAAAGGTTGCGTTTTAAGTAGTAGTCCGTAATTTTTATTAGCTGAGCAAAAATGCTGGCGCGTAGTGAAAAAACGATTTTGATTTTTTTTCTACTCATTTCTATATTATATACAATCACAGTGCTATGCTAGCAATAGGGTTGATCAGAGTACAGTAGAACGGACACACTTTAAATCTCTAACTCAACTCTAGACCTGCAAGCAAGGATACAGCAACCTCTGGAAACGCTTCACCACTCGATCAGTCCGCGCCTTTATGAATCGGATTTCGTAATTGTTGAATTGTTAAAGGGGAAACCCGTGTTGTATTTAGAATGCCTTTAGAGAAAGGATGTCTAGTAACCCCAAGTTGGTATAGACTGTCTAAGAACGTGGAAAAGTACATATGGAGCGAAACTAAATTTTTAAAAACTCTTACCTTCCGTGTTCATAGGAGCTGTTTGTGCTGAAATAAAACGTGAAAAATTGAGATACTTGAAAGACCAACTGAAGTAATATGTAGGGTACAGACAGGGCGCAGTATCGTTACATTAATTTACAATTTACAATGCAAACTGGTGCTTAGGGGAAGTATTGAAATTTGCATCTTAACGGGCATGGAGAAATGGCTCATCCTCGGTGTAAAAACCTGTGAAACTCACGAGTGACGTAGAACACTCCAGCCAACCGTATTAATAGCTGTGGTCATACTACAGACTTTTACCTAGGTAAAACCGATTTACCTAGGGCAAATTCATCAAAAATCTGCCTAGGTGAATTCATCTCGGGTTTTGTTTTACCTAGGTAAAAATTCTGGGAAGGTCACACTACTGATATCGGCTCCCAAGGTTTTCACGCCAGTTGAATTTTTTGGAGCGTAAATTCAAGAAGGCAAAATGCGCAGGGATCTCGCTGATCAAAGAGAGGTTTTTTTCTTTTATCTCGCTGTTATTTCTTTTGTTAATTCAACGTGCAAGGTGAAGAAAGGCGAAGACGTAGACGACTCGTGCTCCCAAAATTTCTTTCACAGCGTGATCTATGACCGGTTCTGTCATCAAGACCTTCGCCGATGAGCGTCTAAAAAATAGAAATTAACTGAGATAAAAATTTAGCTACAACACCAACAAGTATGGCAAGTATATCATAGATGGTATACCCTCCAAAGAGGCCTGCAGAAGCTTTTTTGCGTCGCAGGGAGGCTGAGGAGAGGAGAAAAATAAGCGTCCACTGCGTGCGGACTGTTTTCAATTAATTCAATCACGAGAGAATGAGCTCATCATTCCTCTCTTGTTCAATCTATTTTTATTAGAATACCCATATAGGAGGAGATGGAGAAACTACCGAGAGGTAACTTCGGGTTAAGGTTCTGAGCACTCCACTTTAATGATAATCTAATTTCGAGGGCCTTATAATTCAAAACAATACTCCTTCTCTAAATCTATTTTTCTGAGATTGAAGGGTCAAAATGATTGTTCTCTGTTTTAGGTAATTACCTGTAACAGCTGATGGAAGAGATTCGAAGGTTGCGTCTTAAGTAGTAGTCTGTCGTTTTTAATAGCTGAGCAAAAATGCTGGCGCGTAGTGAAAAAACGATTTTGATTTTTTTTCTACTCATTTCTATATTATATACAATCACAGTGCTATGCTAGCAATAGGGTTGATCAGAGTACAGTAGAACGGACACACTTTAAATCTCTAACTCAACTCTAGACCTGCAAGCAAGGATACAGCAACCTCTGGAAACGCTTCACCACTCGATCAGTCCGCGCCTTTATAAATCCGATTTGGTAATTGTTGAATTGTTAAAGGGGAAACCCGTGTTGTATTTAGAATGCCTTTAGAGAAAGGATGTCTAGTATCCCCGAGTTGGTATAGACTGTTTTAAGAACGTGGAAAAGTACATATGGAGCGGAACTAAATTTTTAAAAACTCTTACCTTCCTTGACCAAAGCAACTGTTTGTGCTGAAATAAAACGTACAGAATTCAGATAATTGACCAACTGAAGTAATATGTAGGGTACAGACAAGGCGCAGTATCGTTACATTAATTTACAATTTACAATGCAAACTGGTCCTTAGGGGAAGTATTGAAATTTGCATCTTAACGGGCATGGAGAAATGGCTCATCCTCGGTGTAAAAACCTGTGAAACTCACGAGTGACGTAGAACAATGAATACAAAGAAGCCACTGACAAGTCAATAGAGCCAAGGAAAATAATAGCTAGAAACCAAAGAAAAACTTCACAGGTTTTTACACCGAGCTAAACCTGGAGAAATACCTTTTTGTCTTTCAAACTCATTTTTACGACTTTTTCGTTGCTCAAACTCTTCCACTTTCTTAAGCAGATCGTTTTTTTCCGTCTGGGTCAAAATCTCCTTCACGATTTCGAGGCAGTCGATTCCAAGACAGTTTTTGCTTTCTAACTCCTTAAACAATGACCTTGCATCATGGATACTCGCTCGTCTTCCTTCTGTTATATTTCCTTTGCAAATCGAGATGATTCGTTCCAGATCATTAAGCTCGTCGAGTCCTCGTACAATCTGCTCAAGCAAGTTGTTGTATTCCTTTCTTTTGTGCTCAAACGTTTCAACCTTTTCTAGAAAAGCCAGTTCCCTGACGCCTTTTAAAATGGTCTTCAATACCGTTAGACGATCGGGACTCAGAAATCCTTTCTTTTCTAAGTCTAAAAACAACGACAAGGTAGGGATGCTTTCTTCACTACGAGCCGCCAACAATCCACTGCATATCACAAGTAATTGCTGGCCTGCATTTATGTCGTCGAGTCTTTGGCTGATTTGGCGCAATAAATTGTTATATTCGATCGCAGACATTTTTCATGTAAAACTACGCCTCCTCTTCCTCTTTTGAGTATCACATCCTAATCACATTTGTAGAGGTATTTGTGAAACAGACATGATAGATTATTCAACTTGGATGCGATCAGGCAAGTTTCACTCCAATTGTCATTCGAAATAATAATGCATTTGCATACAAATTTCGTGTCAATAACGCTAAAATAGCCTCTTCCAGACTCCAAGGCTGTAGTGTGCAAAGATCGTGAAAACTCATGCGGAAAACGCAAAGGGTCAGGCCAGAGGAAACCACTCCCTTACTTAGAACACGCGCGCTCTATGGTTCCCTTGACATCGTTTTCGCGACGTCTCCACTATCTGAGAGCCTGGGACAGACTAATACTGTAATTCCAAGTCACAGTCGAACCTTTACTAACAACCATCTCTGTACGATGGCCACTGTTTATTCCCGGGGGGGGGGGGGGGGGGTACTGCCATATATGGGCTATATAGGTATGTGCCGCTGCGCTGTGGAGGGTATGGTTTTCAAGCAGGTTACTCTAGGTGGATAGGGTATATAAATCAGAGCGTTTGGGTCTAGAATAGGGTATCATTTTTCAGGAAACTGATCAGTAGGTTGAAAATTTTATCTAGACTAGGGATTGTCGTATAAGGTTTTGTTTTGGCTAGACTGTGCTTGTGACCTAGTTTCTGGAAAACAGCTACTCTAGGATAGGGGGAATTTGGGGAATTTACTCTAGTATAGGGTAGCAAAATTCAGCTGAACTAGCTCTGGTATAGGTTAAGGGTTCCAGGGTCCCAGCGGCACATCCCCACCCAGAAATTCCTTAAGTACCCCCCCCCCGTTTGGTCATTGTCCCTGTGGACATTTCCTATTAATCTCTTTATCACTCAACTGTCACCTCTTTACATCTCTCTACAAAGACAGCAGCCACAAAATTTCTTCCCAACTGCCAAAATAACCTTGTGGCATTCCAAACAGTTTAGTAAATTGAACGATGAACGAACTAATGTACTCAAGGAAAGCTGTACTTTACTCACTTAAACGTTAACTCGCGTTAACTTCTTCGAAACTTGCGGCTTTTTGTTTCATTGACATATTGATCGTGTTAGGAACCTGAGGGAGGAGCGTTCATAATTTATGGGGTGGTGGGGGGCTACGAGAAATTTTCAGTTTAAAAGAATAATTTATGACTGACCTCATTAAAATGCTTTTGAACCTCCCCCCCCCCCCCCCCCAAAAAAAAAAGCACAGGGTTTCAAGGGATAAAATGTGGTGCCTTGCCCTGCTATTTGTTCGTATCTGTTTCATCTTGCATTCAAGAATCATTACAAAATAATAGTACTACTCACTAATAGTAATAATAATAAAAACAACGAAACAAGCAAAAAAACATATTACCTTGTGTCTTTTGATGTGTCTTCAATTGTGTGTGTTCTCCTCTAAAGCTATTTCAAAAACGTTTTGGCGAGTTTTAGATTAAAAGATACTTATCATTGTAAGTACAACTCGAAATCTAGAATTCGCGGCTCAAAACAGATCGCTAAGGCACAGCCACGTCATTGTCGTAGGAGTAGGAGCAGGGGAGGTAAGCCGTGTGTCCCCCCCTCCTTTTTGGAGAAAAGTCTAATTTATTAAGACTTCATTTTGCAGAGACAGCAAGTCTAGGGTGTTTCACGAAGGACAAGAATAGGCCAAAGAACAAACAAAACGGTCACAACCAAGAACAAGCGGACATCCTCAAGAATAGTCAATTCTACATGCTGGTAACGTGGCAAAAGTACTCTTAAAATCAAAGGTATCATCGCTCTTCAGATGGTCCAGATGCTCCATTACCGTTTATCTTGCTTTTTTATACAAGATTAACACAATTTCACGTGCGTTACACCCACATCCACCAGGTTGCCAGCCCCATTGGCTATGACATGTGTAAGGCCCTACCCGAAATGATCGTGAGTGTCAAATCTACTTTAGGGGCCGCCCCCTCGGTACATATGAAACCAAGATGGCCCCCGGACCGGTAAACGCTCAATCATGTAGTCTCCTTCGCAGCCGTTGTTAGGGTCGTTATTGGGGAGGAGCGTTGCGTGACGACGCTAATAACGGCTGCGAAGGAGACTATTAATCATGACGATCTTCCAAAAAAAAGGGGGACTGTGAACGGTCTTAAGACTGATGTTTATAACAAGATCTCCTCACGCAGTTGGAGTCCTTTTAATTTTGTCGTGCTATTTATGGCGACAAAAATGGAATCGCAGAATAAAATCAGCGTCGAAATGGTGTCTTCTACGTTTAAAAAGGAGGAAGCCGGTTCCTATCAGTTACCGCTAAGTCGAGACTGTAAAGAAAAAACTACCTAGTGACGATTTGGTAAAACACACTATCAAATCAAGATCAATCAAAGCCAGCTGGCAAGGAGCTAGTGGCTCCAGCATGATGAATGATACCATGACATTGAACATGTACAGTCAGTCTGTTCAGTTCGCCTTATATACGGGAATCCGGGAATTTTTTGCTTATGGAATCTGGAATCCTAGGTCTTGGAATCCGGAATATAGCTCAAAGAATCCGGAATCACACTAGCGATTGGAATCCAGAATCCAAGTTTCACTGACAAATAAAGAATAGAATCCATTACCTAAAATCCGGAATCCGTGACGTGGAATCCAGAATCCAAGACTTTCTTGGATTCCTTTACATGGGACGAAACAGTGTTGATACTCTTTATGTTTAAAAAAACAACAAGTTAGTTTGGGGTTTCTTGGATAAACTTTTAGAACACTATTTTTACTAAGGTAGGGCCTTACAAGTTTGGGGTTTCTTGGATAAACTTTTAGAACACTATTTTTACTAAGGTAGGGCCTTACAAGGATCAGAGGTTTGAGGCAAACTGATAAGAGAATTAAATCAGTCAAACATCAAAGAGACGAATGGCCTGACAAATGCTTCTCTCAGATTGATTTTCATGGTTTTAACAGGAAAAAAGTCTTAATGTACATTTTAGAATAATAACCTTTAGTTGAATAGGGCTATTTCCACTATTTCCACGACGATGTCTTTTGGCTACCACTTCCAGAATCCTTCAGGATTTTTCTTTCTTGTGCAAATTTAATCGATCTTTTGTTATTTAAAGCTCTCTAGGATTATAAAATTTAAATATGAACGGAAAAACGAAATGGACGCCATCATACAAATGCCATTAACTACTGCATTACAACACCAAAGGTTTGCAACAAATCAAGATAAGAAAAGCTTAAAAAATATGTAAAAATAAATATTGGATAATTCTGTTGAATTAGTATAAAGAAAATTTGCTTACAATTTTTATATACAAAGAAATCAGTTCACGGAAATTTTCATAACCAAAACATCTTTTCAGTGACTCCGCATTCTAGTTTGAGGCGGCGTCTTTAAATTCAGCGTCGGTAGTTTTATTGTGCGAAAAATGGCTGCTAGATTACCAGCAATTTCAATTCTTCATTGCATCAGTTTAAGGCAGCGGTGTAATGTTTTTGATCTTGTGGAATACTCAGGCTCGAACCGAAATGAATCCACATCTTCTAAATAAGGGATTCGGGTGCTGCTCTTCTATCCAAGGCTTTGAGATTAAACATTTGATCGCGGAGAGTCAATTTTAAACCACCTAAGCTTTTGACAATTATCAAAAGATCTTGAAACCCGAAGGCCTTTTTTGTGATTGTTCCTTCAGAATTATAGGTTAATAGTACTAATAATAACACAACAACAACAACTGACAACGAAAACAGACTATGCAAAGCTGAGTGATAAGGGAAGTTGAAAACTAACTGATACAAAAATAAGGAGAGATGTTCAAATGTCGTATGCATAGCTTTATAATATAATCACACAGAACGCATGCATTACACGCCAACTCTGTTTATTCAGCTTTGTTCAAGCATAAATGTTTTACCTTAATAATTTCATTGTTCCGTGCTGAATACGTGTTAACAAGAGGTGGATGGCTAAAGTTCTTCTACTAGAGACGTGGCTTTTATAAAATAGCACTGAAGTGCATCGATCGTTGGTCTGAGAATTCAAATGACTTTTTTAACATGCTCTACACGCACGAATTGTATAAGCTAGGAGACCAACTGTGGTCTGACTTCCGAGTGCTTGCGTCTTATTAGCTAGTTCTTGAGTAGGCCAGTGTGCGACTTTGGCGACGACTTCATGTGGGATGTCTTAGCTTGGTGACGGAATAACTAGCTTTGATTTCATCAGTAGAAAGTTATACAGTGAGTTTTCACTGATTCGGTGTGGCAAATCCTTTACAACTTTTTGTCACATATCATCTGAAGATAAGAATGGTGAACACCAAAAATGAGCAATACGTATGAAAATATATACCACAGCGAACTAAACTGACAACAGTGTTCATGTCGATGGTTTTTTTGGCATTACAGTGAAACAAAAGGTATATTCTGGTTGTTTGAAGCAACGAAGCATTGAATCGACGAAGCTGATGTCCGACGCACCATGAAGTGTTTCTCTTTGCAGTTGGTCCGCAAATTTCTCATTATTTCAGCAGCAATGATGGTCTTAATCAATCTACTTTGCATGTGGAAAGTTAGCGACCAGATAGAAAAAGAGAAAGAAAAGAAACTGGAAGCAAAGTTAACGATAAAGCTAGAAAAGGTCAACCACTCGCCTTTCATTAAACCCTGGCATTCGAAAGTAACAACCGAATCTGGTCAGCAGTCTACCTCTCGAGGACAGCTCAGTACAGACCGACGGAAACAGGAGAATAAATCACCAACAACACCTGTGTATCATACTTCATTTAGGGAAAATAAAATTTCCACTAAAAATAACAGAATAAAGCAACCTAAGGCCAGTTCTGAATGGCCGACAAAACAGGTAAGAAGATTCTACCTCGCACCATCTAGTTTATGATGGCTATAGCTGTTGAACTTGTGGATAACGTTCCAAGTGTGACCCATGCCAGGCACGGATCTTGGATAAATACTGACCGATTTCCTAAACGAACGCCGAGAGCGAAAGCTTCTAACGGGGTTCGGGGGGCATGCTCCCGCGGGAAAATTTTTTAGATTTTTAACGTCCCTAAAATCGATCACTTTCTTGGGTTTCTGAGTGATTCAGACAGGATATTTGCCAGTTCCATTCTCCTCGCGGATGGAGCCTTTCAAATCGGCGGGTTATTTCATAAAGGTCAATTTCCATATCGATCGTAGTGGATATGGGGAAAGATTTCAACTTAATGGAAAGTTGTATTCAAAGTAATTATCTTGAAAAATCTGACCGATTTCCGAAAAACGGTGGAAACCGGTGTGCATCCGCGCCTGTGACCATACATGCTTTCTTTAACTAAAGATCAAGTACTCGCTTGGCCAAGGAGAAATAACTGTCGACACGTACACTTCTCTGTAGGTACATACCCTAACGCCACTGGTAGACGACTTGCACAGAACCTTTGCGCCTCAAGAGTATATCAAAGTAAGTGGTATCTGCCGCTAATTTTAGTGGGTAGACAGTTAAAAGGTTGGTAACCATTCAGTATAAGTGCTTTCCAAACCGGTAAAATCAAATTAAGAAACACATGTAACAAGCAATGAATACCTCGTATACAAATACTATGCTACTGGTATACTGAGTAAACTATCGCCCCATCTCTGAGATAGAAAGGGGTTAAAATGAGTTACTTAGAGACTTAGTAAGTCTTTGAAAGGGCGATGGAAATGGGGGACGGGATCGGAAGTGAAGGGGAGGGACTCTCTTCACTCTTCAGTCTTCATCCGGCCTACGTCGAATTTAAGTTTGCTCAGTCCTAGGCTAGATAATACTTAATGGTTAACGGTTATACTTAATTTAATAAAATGGTTCGGGGAAAAAAGTGTTAAGCTGCGTGGCTGCAGTTCGTAAGGGAAGGCGAAAGAAGGTATTTGGGCGCGCGAGAACGCGAATAGCCTCCCTCCTTCTTCGAGCCCACGTCGCAAACACTTGCCACTCATGCTTCAAAGAAACCTGTACTTCCCACTATTTTCGCGCAAGCGGCTATTTTACAGTAATGCTATAACCAGTGACGTTCTTGAGTTTAACGAGAGTTGTTTAAAGTGGAAAGGCTTAAAACAATATCATAAGTTAGTCATTATTATTATTTAAATCAATTCTATATTTTTTACCCTAGCTAGATAATTTCAAAGCTGTTGACAAGCATGATTTTGAAGCTCCTGTATCGACACAAGCCTTTCCATCCGAGAAAGAAGCTATGATGGCCTGCCATCAGCTTGCAGAGAAAAAATGCAAAGCAATCTTTAAACCAAAGGACGATACAAACTACTTTACTTTAGGATCCGAGTTTATTCTTTTCGCAGATGACAATTCTACAATACTTGTCAAAAAGGATTTTCTTACCAGTCTTGGTAAGTATGAGTGGACGAAGTCACGCTCTACAGAAATTGCAATTTTGCGCAATTTGGAAAACGAAAGTAAAACTGTATAAATTTCGGTTTTTTCGGGGCTAGGAATTGCGTTCATTCTCTAAGCTATCAGAGTAAATAATAACTTCCAAGATTTTCTTAGCCCAGAAGAAAAAATTTTCATAACACGCAAGATGTTATATCCAATTTTAGTTTAAAAGAACACAAATTTTATTGTGGCACAGAAACAAAGAGGTCAGTGCCCAAGTAACATGCAATAGCTTAGAACTCTGGCCTTAGCCCTGCAAAGTGTTAACTGTTGTAAACTGGCAACTCTATAATTTATGGCCTGTGTTTTCTAGAATTCTATGTCAATAATCTGAAGTGCGGAACGTCAACAACGAAAGTACAAAGACCCATTTCGACTGGAGAAGTGAGCTGTCGTCTTCCGAATATAGATCCTTTTGACGCAAGTTCCATGAGGTATTTTCTACCTATAGTACCGATTGCGTGTGAACGCGACGCAACGATATTTACCAGCTACCGTGATGGTCTTCTCAAAGTCGTGGTTTATCATGACAGGGGTGCGCCTGTTACAAATCTGTCCTTTCAAACGATACATAGGCAGACGGGTGGCTCCGATTCTGGATTCCGCTTAGGAAATCGCAGACCATTGAAGTATAAAGCACCAGTGTTGAAATTAAACCACGATTTCATTCAAGTGAACGCCGAGTTCTTCAATGGAGTGAAACAAACTGATTTTCACGCACAGGTTGTCCCCAAAAGTCACGTGCTGCGGCGAGTACCGCAACAAGAGGCTGGTATACCATTAAATATTGTCATTTTAGGATTGGACCAAACCTCGCACGCAACTTTTCAGCGTCTCCTTCGCAGCTCGTACAAGTTTCTGCAGGACGAGCTACAGGCATTTATGTTCAATGGGTTCTCTTTAGTAGGTGAGGGGACCACGCCTCAGCTGACAGCGCTCTTGACCGGACGGAGTCTGGAGGAGAATTGTAAAGTTCATGAGGCGAGGACTGGCTTCAAGGGCGCCGGAACTGTGGATCCATGGCCGTTTATTTTCAAGTCGTTAAAGGAGTACGGTTACGCTACTATGTTTAGTGAAGATGCTCCACCTATAGGTAAACTAGTCACATCGACTTCTTTCCTTGAGTGCACTGATCTCTTTTATTTTCTTTGCAGTCTTAGTTAGCAGTCTTTGGGTGCACTGTGTGTCTTTCCTATAGCGAGCAATTACTGTTAGTAGGTATTTCTCCCCCCTCCAAGCTGTCGGGAACTATTTACCTCCAAATCTCACCCGGGCAGGAGTCCATGCAGCTCCTGATCTGGAACAACGAGCTGTTAGGTTGGGTTAGTATATTAGGCCGAATTTAGGTGACGCGATTTCGCAAGATGGTTCCAAGTGATAGTTATTTCTACAGCTTTTTATTGTAAGTTAAAATTATATTTTTTGTTTTGCTGTCAGGTGCTTTCAATATGAGACTCAAAGGCTTTAGTAAGCCACCTTGTGATCATTACGCGCGACCGTTTTGGTCAGCGGTGCCACACAAACTAAACGCAGGAGTACTTCATGAGAAATGCATCAATGCTCAACCTCAACATAAAATTCAGCTTGAATATCTAAAGAGCATGTTTAGAGCTTATCCCAAGACACCTAAATTCGGTTTTAGTTTTCTGAGTAGCCTCTGCCATCATAACACAATATTACCACTTGGTGCTGCAGAGAAAGACTTTTACGAGTTCTTTTTATCGATGCGGGACTTGGGATTTTTGAACGACACCATGCTTGTTGTCATGGGAGACCACGGTGCGCGCACAGGGGAGTTCCGATCGACCATGCAGGGAAAGCTGGAGGAGCGGTTACCATTGCTATCCATTGCGCTGCCAGATAACTTCCGCTTGAAACACTCAAAACTGGCAAAGAACTTCAAATCAAATACAGATATTATCATATCACCGTTGGATTTACATGCAACTTTTATGCATTTACTCAAGTATCCTTTTGATCCTTCACAGACAGAACTCACCCGTGGAATAAGTCTTTTCTCAAAACTTCCTCGAAATCGAACATGTCAAGACGCTAAGATACCAGAGTACTTTTGCCCATGTGTTCAGTGGTTGCCTCTGAACACCACCCATGCGCATGTTCGTATTGGCGCCCAGATTGCCACTGATCACATTAACAGCTTGCTCAAGAAAGACCTTAAAGTGAGCAGGCTATGTGAACGATTAACACTAGACGTTATTTTAGGCGCCTGGCAAGAACTACCACTGAGTTCTAAAGTGCAAACATTCAGTGGAATACAAGATGGTGATGGCTTAGGTCTCGGAAAACCGGAGTTTAAGAATGCAACAAAACCAACTGAATGTATCTACCAGGTTAAGTTTCGAACCATACCGAGTTTTGCAGTTTTTGAGGCGTCTGTTAAGCTTATTGAGGGTCGTTTTGAAGTGAGCGGGCACATCAGTCGCATAAATCTTTATGGATCACAACCGGATTGCATAAAAAACTCACATCCCCATTTGAGGGAATTTTGCTACTGTGGTCATGATACCTGGAAAAAGAGCGTTGAAGAGTCATGACGATTTACAATCAAACCAGCTTGATACGAACACCAAACGGACAGAGCTTTGCTTTCATGTTGAAGTAGGAATGGTATAAAGTTTGGCATATTTGAAATCAAATGAAACTCATCCTCTGAACTAGTCCGCGTTAAGAACGGGCGTCCGTATGGAAAGGTTCCATTGTAACCTTAAAAGTTGCTTTAATTGTGGAAGTACCTTTAGTTTTAGAAAAAAGATACAAATTAAATACTCAGTATTCCAAGGATTTCTAATTAAGAAGAGAGAGAGAGAGAGAGAGAGAGAGAGAGAGAGAGAGAGAGAGAGAGAGAGAGAGAGAGAGAGAGAGAGAGAGAGAGAGAGAGAGAGAGAGAGAGAGAGAGAGAGAGAGAGAGAGAGAGAGAGAGAGAGAGAAAAAAGAGATCCCGTGGATAAAGTCAAAAGGTAAAAGAGGGGCTAGTCGCTTTTCCAATATCTCATTCATACTAATTCGGGACCAAAAGCGGGATCGGTGAAAAAAAAGAAAGAGAACGAGACCAAGGGTGCACTGTCTCTCCCTTGTCCTTGCATGATTAACGGGCCATTTCCGAGTTGCCTTAAGCCTCTGTTTCAAAGCGAGGCTAAGTGTGGATCCCTTGACGTGAAAATAATTTTTTATTCACCATTTTCACATAGACCATAACGCACATTTTTTACCCCCCAAATTTTGCATAACAAGTGTTTTCAATTTCCCCTGGCTGTTCGTCTCAAGAGAAATCGAGTCAAGTTTTGGGAGTAAGAGGGGCTGTGGAAAGGGGGGGGGGGGGGGGGGGGGAGGAGTTTAAACTAGATGCATTATGGTCTATGTGAAAATGGTGAATTTTCAAACCAGCTTGATATAGACTGCGTGTGAGGCGTGGTGGCCCACAGTGGGCTATGTTTTGGACTTACTACCATTAAAGGGAATCAAGAGTTCCGGATTCCGGCCCTGTCCACAAGAGTTGTCCTTGTACGTCATAGCCTACGTAGCAGGGGCAAAGGGAGAAAAATCAAGGATGGCGCGCGCACGAGGGGAGAAAAGGAGGAGGGAGCCTTCTCCTCTCTTTTTGCATGTTCCTCTCTTGCGCTATATTAAAATTAAGCAATAACATTAACTCGAGTGCTGAATGTTGTCTCTCTGGACAGTGTTATCCTTTTGTCGCGGGTCATTGTGTTATGTTTGAGTAAGACTTGAGTAAGACACTTTTCTCTCATGGTAGCTCACTCCACCCATGGCCATGAGTATAAATGGATAAGTGAAGAATTCAGTGCTAGGGGACAACACTGCAATGGGCTTGCTTCCCTCTCTAGAGGAGAAACAGTTATGCTACTATACAGAAAACTGGGTGTGACTTGGGCGTACTTTTCTCGGATGCATACCTTTAATTTGTTTCCTCCGGTGGTCTGCAGCTAAAGTAATATTTTAGTTAGTATAGGTAATAGCATGATTTGAAGTGATATTTGGCATAAATACTCCAAGTGATATTTCGAAATTGGTATACGAAATTTCACGAGCCGTTAGGCGAGTGAAATTTGAGACAATTTTGAAATATCACTAGTGGTATTTATGCCAAATATCACGTACAAAACATGCTATTATTTGTTTATACTACTACCCGCAAAAGGTTTGTAATTTTCACATGTACGTATTTCAAATTACGCTGAAATACCACTGCTCTAAGCCAATCAAATTGCAGAAATTTCAAATAGGGTAGTATAAGGTAGTGGAATATGAAATGATAATTTTAACAAAATATCAATTACGGATTACGGTTGGCCATGGATATCATGACATTTTTTTCTCGTGGCATCTCTTTTTTTCCCTTCGGGTTGTTACCAGACGTCGTCTGGGTTGTTACTTATATATGTTCTTACGATCACGACAAAACCTTTTTTGATGGTTACAAAACTTACCTCGCGAACACCTCACATGGTTTTGTTCTTAGCTCATGTTATTTCAGTTATTTCAGTTTTTAATTTTTTCTTTTCCAAAAAAAAGACAAAACAAAACAAAACAAAAAATTAACTTTGAAACCGTGGCAATACTGAAGTTCTGCGAGCCGGAAAGCGAGTGACACCGGTTAAAATTACAGGAACCTCACTTCACCGTCAAACCAAAATTACAGCTGAGATTATAACGAAGGGCCAAGGGACTGGCAAAATTCATTCGCTATAACGAGGTTTCGTTATATCGAGGTTCATTTCCATATATTTTATTGTCATTGGGGTAAAGAAAACTGTTCGTTGAGCGGGGAAAGCGACAACTTCGCTCGGTTATTTCGTGGTTCCTCTCACATCGGGCCTCAGGGTCGGTTTTAGCTCCAATATGGAATAAAGAATTTTCCGGTTTGTCATATGACGACTTATCGAGGATCGAGTAGCACGTGTCGTCACGAAGATAAATACATTATGGGATGCGAAGATGCAAATTGCTATGAATACAAACACAATCTCTCAAACTGGACAATGAATCATGAATCGCGGTGGAAGAAACAACGGAATCTATGCGGCCGAAACGATTCTAAAGCGCAGAGTTAGAGAGGTAAGGAAGGAGTAAATTTGCCCCATATTGTGGTGAAAAAATCTTTATTAATCCAAGGGCTTTCCATGGTTTGTTTTGCAGGGAAAAATTGAATATTTCATCAAATGGAAGGGTTACTCGCAAAAGTAAGCATTGTGAATTTCACGTGCATAATTTACCAATAAATGTTTTAGATGTCCCTATACTTATTGCTGGATTTACCGATCATATCCAATTAGATACAATACTTGGGAGCCGGAAGAAAATGTGCTTGATCCTAGATTATTGAGGGCTTTTCGACAACGGCTGGCAGTAAGGTGAGAGCAGATTCACTTCTACACGATCAGACATGTTTCTTTCACTTCGCACCGAAGTTTGTTTATAGCAGTTAGCTAGCAGTCATATGTTATCTTAATATAGCGAAATATGAATTTTCGGAAAGTGAAATTACGATCAACATTCTGGTCGATCGCATAGGTGAAAATTTGTACCATCTTCTTTCGAAATTAAGCTTAATTGTTCGTGTCAATAATCTTTTGGCTTAATGAATTCACGAAAGCAATAGCATTCGAAACTTTTTTATTGTAAATATTATTGTTTTTAAAAATTATATTTTTAACGCTTTTTTATAGCTTGCAAACTAATCCCCCTTGTATTTGTTTTTCGCTTCTTTTTAAATGTAGTAAGAAGGGGAAATTCAAAGGAAAGAAAAGGCGAATGATTGTCTCTGAAGAGAGTGTGAGTATGACAAGACTTCCTCTTATTATACGGTAAAAGTGTGATTTTTTAGAGGTACTAGCTGTCAGTTTTTAATTTGACTTTCAAGAAATGAAACTTAAAATCTCATAATTTCTGTGATGGTTATATTACCAGATACGACGTATTTTATTCTGCATATTACAGTAAAATTATACAGGATTCAAATCGGGTAGAGAATACCGCAACAAGCTTATAGGCATGGAAAACTATTTTGGTTTAATTAATGAAGAGTTTTCAGATGTTCGCCAAATTATGACGTTACTTATCAGGTGTACAACTTCCTTAAGCTACTAACCTTACAACACTGTGAAAAATATTTTTGTTAACATGTATCATTTTTGGTTTGCACTGTAAAAATGACTTCCGGTTTGAACTTGTTTCTTCTTGTTTGTCAAATGGAAATTCTAAAACCTTCTTGAATTAATTAGATAAGATACTACTTTCAAATGGGTATCTAAAAACGTCCGATGTGAAAGTGATGATTTCTAGGGCTACCATTAAAATTTCTTCAAAACTTTTTACTAAGTTAATTTTTTCTTCCCTGTTGAGGCTGGAAAGGTTTGCTCTTTGTGCAGTAAATTTGTTGTTTTTTTTTTTATATATAAAATTTTGAATCCTTGGATTACATGACACAGTAAATAAGCATGTTGGCATGATTTCCTTTGCTGTACCTTGTTTACACATACAATGTACAGTCGACTCTGGATAGCACTAACCCTCTAGGGAAATTGAAAAAAATTTGAGTTATTGGTAGTTCGATCCAAGTTAATAACCACAAATAAGGAAATGGGATGAGGAAGGAATGTATAATGGATCATGCACACTTCATGATCACTTCAAGGTATTGATATTTTGAAATAGGTATACAAAGAAGATATGGTTTGTTTTGAAATAAATTCAATGTTTCCGACTGCAGTACAATTTTTTTTTACTCCAGCATACGCTTAAAACGTGGTTTGAGTTATCCAGTGTAAAATTATATGAAATAGTCTGAAGTGAAACAAAAATTACTTTGAGATAGCAGGAGGTTTGAGTAACCGAGGGTAAAATTACCATAAATGTATGGAGGAAATCAACCAGGGGAAATCGATTTTGGTTCTAGTTACCATAAGGTTGAGTTTATAGCAGGGGTTTGAGTCATTGGGAGTCGATTGCATGTAAACTTTTATCTGCCGGAAAAGTTAGGGAACACATTTTATGCTTACCGTATATAATAAACAGTTCCTCAAGAAGGTATTGCTGAGCAATTATCCCACTTCAGGATTTCATCTGCAGATTGAGAAGTGCAAACCACCATGTACCACAAAATAAACGGCACCACAGGAAAGTACTGCTCAGTGCTCAGTAGCTTTTATTTGAATGGTCACATTTCATCTTCAGACTCACGAGTCAGAACCACATTGTACAGCAAACAGTACTACAGGAAAGTAGTGCTTAGTAGCTTTCATTTGTATGGTCAGATTTAAAGATTTCACCCATGGACTCAAAACTCAGAACCACATTGTACTGCATAGTAAGCAGTACTACAGGAAAGTACTGCTCAGCAGCTTTCATTTGAATGGTCACACTTTTAAGATTTCATCCACAGACTCAAAATTCAGAACCACATCGTACAGCATAATAAACAGTACCATAGGAAAGTACTACTCAGTAGCTTTCATTTGAATAGTCAAACGTTCTAAGGAACCTTTTTGCACAGCAAAATTACCAATAACCTGCAATTAGGTGGTCCTTCTCTTTTTCTCTTTTTCTCTTTTTTTCCTTTTGCCTGTCTGCCAACTTTTTGTGCGTAGCCCAAAAAAAAAATGAAAAAAAAGAATTCTTGATTGTAGGCTAATTGATTAATAAGATATTATGCTCAGTAACTTTCAATCAAATGCCCAAAGTTAAGGATTTGTGCCCTGGGGGGACTTCCATTTATATGCAGGGCTAAGCCCTAGCAGTACCCAGTAGCCCCTTGTGTCTAACTTTTGCTCTCGGGCGACTAGGTAATCTTACGATTTTTCATAAAAATACTATGCTGGGCACCCTGGATTTCATAGGTTTGGGGCAGAGCCTTGATATGAAAGGGACAGATAGATGGCCATCGAAAAAGTAGAAGTAAACCTCAAAGGGGACCAAAATTTAGTGTGTGTGCAGACGTCGCCCTCCCCTCAGAAAGAGGGGAAGAGGACATCTGTACACAGGCTAGACCAATTTGGGCTTGGCTCAGGCTTTACGTTAGACTACGAGTAGTCCCCCATTTTTCCTCAGGGATAGTAGAGCGAGTGAAATGCGAGCATGCGTGAAAATCACCCCATGCGAGAAAAGGTGACATGCGGCGGGGAGAGAGAAAAATTTTTTTCCGTGTTGTGCTCGTTCTACTATCCCTGAGGAAAAATGGGGGACTACTTGTAGTCTAGCTTCACTTGACCATACTAAAGAAGACAACCAAATAACAGGCTTAGTTACTTTAACTGCTCCATGCAAAGATGTTGGCATTAAGTGCAGTGTGGTGTGACATCTTGAACAATTTTGTCTTTTTCATGGTGGTCCCCCTTCCCTGGAATTTTGCCCCCACACAAGTCAGACTTAAACAGTATCACCTGGTAAATAAAATTTGAAATAACCCAGATAACAGCGGAGTGCTTATACAATCAGTAGCCCAGTTAAAATAAGAGTTATTGTGCTTATTTTGGTCAAAGCAGAAGCATAAAGCCGCCAGTGAATGATAAGAAAAATGATTGAGCTACAAAAGGTCATACTGACTTATATTTACCAACAGGGATAATCTTGTGCCCTTGCCTAATCCCTCTGGGGTCAATTTATTTCATGTAGCCAAGAGTTTTCGGGTGCGTAGTCTGGGTGAGTGACTACGTCATAGAAATGCATTGACCGCGAATGCTTGAGAAGATCCATTACAGCATACAGTAGGCAACTTTTGCCCTACATTGTCCTACTCCAGTCTGCTTTTTGTGTAACAGTACCGCACCCTGTTGGTCACTGGTACTTAGGCACATGCATAGATCACATTTTGCATCTCTCATTACTAATCTTATGTGTCCGTTGTTTAACTGTTTTAGTCCTTATAGTGGCCTATGAAAAAATTTCCAGAGAAAATTAGAATTTCTCCTTCTATAATCGTAAGACATTTTTAATACTATGCAACAGATCTACCAAGTTCCATTATCTCACTTAAACTTGGTCTAGAAGTGAGAACTATAGCTGCTGAACGCTTGTGTGAACATAAACAGCGGAAAACCTTTTTTGGACATGTTCAGATCTGTAATAAATCATTTTTCTTTTAGGCTGGGCTAAAATGTTATGATAATAAGCCAGCCCTATAACTGAACTTGGAGCTTCTCATTTCTAAGACATTTGCCATCATGAAGATGCTCAGTGTGACGATAATTCTTGTATGGGTTACTGCACATTGTTTTCCTGTGAGGCACAGTTTACTTTGCAGTCAAGGATGTTCTTACTTTTGAATGCACAAAAGAGAGAGAAAATCCCAAAATTTCTTAAGTGTGACCATACCAGTCAAAACTACCGAGCACTACTTTCCTTTGGTGCTGTTTATTGTGCTGTACAAGGTGATTCTAACTTTTGAGTCTTGTGGATGAAATTCTTTAAGTGTGATAAGCCAACGAGTAGTAGGCAAAAGGCTGATGTACTCAGGCTTTTGAAACCCAGCCTTGTCCTCAGTCGTTTGTTTTAAACGCCGATACCTAGGAGCGCGAGAGGACTTAGGACGAGTTAAGTCACAGCGATAACCTCACAAACTACTTACAATTTGTTTTGTTACCAGCGGACGACGCTGTCTTAGTCTTTCCTATTTCTTTTGATCTTGTATGTGTACCGAAAAGAAATACAAAGACGTAGGAGGCGAATTAACCAAGTAGGAAAGGGAATTGAAATGCGTCTAGGCGAAATCATGGACTGTAAATCACTTGAGGATTCTGGATATTCGATTGATTCCAAGTGCAAATTGCATGCTTAAATTTTAATTTTTTTTTTTATTTCTCTGTTCTTAAATATCTAGCCAGCCGAAGTTGGCGAGCCTTCAGTGGACATTGAACATGTCAGTGATCGCGGGGGTGACTGCGAAATGGATGGTCCATCGCAAGAAGTCCTCCCGCCGCCTGTGAAACGAAAGCGTCGTCGGAGAAAGCGAACAGTTCCGAAGGTGGACGAGAGTGTCAATGAGAATGCGCCAGAGCCCTCAACTGAATCTGAGGTAGCTCTCGGTACGGATGAGCCAGGAGTAGTGAAGGAAAGTGTTGAAGTACCTGCATCGGTTGAGATGAAGAGTGAAAGCGACCACGATGTCCCTGTTGCAGCGGATAACGTTGATACGGAAGTAGAGATATCTGCTTCAGCTACTGCAGAAGAAACAAAGATCAGCATACCCGCTATTTCAGCTCAGTTCCTAAATACGAACAAATGTGACTTGGAGGGACCACATGCCAGCGAAAAAAATGCGACAAACGACATTGATAAGCAGACGAAAACAAGCACTGACAATCTTCCTTCAGGTTCGATGAACCTCCCGACCTATTCAAGACAAGATACTCCGATCGGAGCCCCCGCAGAAGTAAAAAAGAGTCCGTTGATATCGCGTTATTCCCGGTTCGAATTCTTGGCTAACAGCATGATAATCACCGATGTGACTACAGAGAGAGGAACTGTAACCGTGAAGGAGTGTTCGGCGTATGAAGGGTTTTATGGCCCCGAACCGGACAAATCTAGTTGATACGGATAGAACAACCGACGCAAAACGCGTTTTCATTCGTATTTTAACAGATTTGCGCATGCGTAATTGTCACTTCACACTTCCTGACGAAGATAGCCCAACATAGATTAGTTGTCAACTGAACTGAGCTTTTACGTAGAGGAAAAATATTAAAAAACAACGAGAAAAAATTAATACTTACTAGAGATACCTTACAAGAAATGTAGAGAGGTTTCAGAGACAAACTATTTACATTATTTATTCGCTTAACATAAACGCTCTATTTACAATGGAAGATAAATTTGGTAAATACAGTTTTACGAAATGTTGTTGTAGTAGTTAGGACAAGAAGAAAGACTCGCGAAAAGTATGGTTAGATTTACCTGTAATTTATAAAGACATTTTGGAACAGGATGGTTAGACAAAATACGCGAGAAAAATGAAAACAATTGATTTGTAACTTGTGCTCATTAAATTATCTCTTTAGCACACTGATGGTGGACATAGTTAAGTCTGGCGTAAAATAAGTTAAAATCAGTGCTTCACACGATTAACAACTGTGGCGCATTGCCGGGACAAAACAATTGATAATGTAAACCCAGGTTTGTGAGCCAACGAGAATGAGCGCTCGTACCAAACCCATGTTTTAATACTTAAGTGTTGTACGGGGACGTATAATGTAGCGTCATTTATTGTACCATTGACCACACACACACTACAAACCCAATGGTGGATTTCACTTCCCACTTACCTCAACCTCGTTCTCAGGTCCTCTCCTTTTTCTCCCCCGGAGCGAGAGGAGAAGAAGAGGGCCCTGGGAAGGAGGTTTCACATATCATATCTCGCGACATGTTTGCCACTCGAAGCGACGACCGGAAATACGTCTGCGGTTCGCAGTTTATGTGATAAATAGCTAGCGCCCGAGAGGTGAGCTATTGAGGAGGAGTCGCTTTTATCAAGTCAGTTGACAAAACCAAGGAAGAATCACTCCCACACCTTACCCATCATGCACTTTTTAGAGATCTACTGATCCTAAGGCAAATGTTGCTTTTATTCGTTCATGCCTTGAAAGATTTCAGTTTTTCTTTGTTTCTATTATTTATGATTAAGACTTTGATTTGCTTACATTTCCTTTTTCAGGTACATGATTCAAAAAATGATTCACTGAAAATGCACTATTTTTAAACTACAAATTCATTTTTGTATAGTTGGTTATCTGAAGTAAGCTGCCAGTAACGGTTTCATTTCTTAAAGAAAGCAGTGTTTCGGATTCCAATCATGGTTGCTCCTTTTCGGTTTCGCTGCGTAACAGTTCCTTAATTCTTCTTGATGGCGTCGATGACGTTGGCCTAGCCTGCCAAAATTAAACAGCCATCTCTGAGCAGAAACGACTGTTTTGTCAGGCCAAAGTTGACCATTTAAATCAAATTTTGCTTATCTCGCCCACTCCAATGCGGGGTCATGAAGGAAATAAAAGACATAAATATTTACCTTGAAAAATTAAGGAAACGGTAAATATTACTTCTTTACTGTATAAACATGGATGGAAGTTAATCAAGTTTCGTTTAGTCAGTTAACATTCTGATCACAAATGACACTAAATTGAATTGTAGGTCATCGCAAATGCTCGGAGTCCTAAACACTACTAGTGGAGTCACAAATGATAATTGTGCGTATAAATCTCTTCGTTCGTGACACTAAACCTTCTAAAACTGTTGTTTTATTTCATTATGCAGTGCTTTTTTTTCTTAAAGCGGCCATTCAGAAAGACCCCAATCTGTAATAACTTGGCACTCATTATCATGGTAATGAAACGGAGTCAGTTTATTTGATTTAATTTCTTTGTGAAGACAAGTGGAGCCCAAATGTTAATTGTTCTTACTGTCAATGCGTTGAAATAAGGGATTAAAGTAAATACTATGAGACGCATTGATTGTCTAATATAAGTACACTAGTGTTAGGACAGTGTTTGCATTACAAAAATTGTACGCGCTCTAACATAAACCCAACAGTAAACCTTCATACAGATCAGGTAGATCTTTGAGGGTGGTGTCGTATGGCAGTGATTATGAGTGTCCAATGATAGTACAGTGTCTTCCCAGAAAATGAGTTTTGCTTTTTTCCGAGGAGAGGACGTATTTCCCAAAGGCCAGTTTCGGGTGCCGCCGTATCTACGGAATTATGCTAAACCGGCCTTTCGTCACCCCGAAGATGATAACAATACTAACACAGATAGCCAACAATTGAGTGCAGTATTGGACGATACGATAAAAGTGCGTTCTATAGGAAAAACCGACAGCCTGTCTTCTACACGCAATCCTGCCAACAATAAGCTGTATGTAGAGCAAGGGAACGCTAAGACAAAACAAACAACGACAGCAGCAACAGAGAAGCTTGAAAAGCCAATCGGAGTCAGTGCCGAGATGAACAAAAACCAATTGGTTGATTTGCACCGGTCAATACAAACTCGATTAACCAGCACGGGACTGGAAGCTGTTGATCTGTATCCCCTAGCTGGCATGCGATGTACGGGACAAAGAATGAGTTTGGCTGAATCGCAGCAAAATCCGTCGAAACGTGGAAGCATACAAGAGGAAGTATCCAAAGAAAACTTGACTCGCGACGAGCAGCAGGTCGTTAGCAACAGAGCAACAATTTCGGGCACTGCAAATAGTTCGCACGCAGTTTCTTTAAACAAACTGTATTCTTGCTTAAAGAAAATGAAAGGCCGACGGAACGAGATAGGAAAGTACGAAGATCTAGCTACAATTTCTATGAACGGACGAGAGCCCGGGTTCAGCAGGAGCTATTTTCATAGAGTTCTCGCAGCAAACAATAGCAAACATTCGCAAACACGTGGAGAACAAGAGGAAATCTTTTTGCTTCTTGGCGGCAAATCTAAGCCGGTACGCTTTCAAATAAACCCCGAAGGACTTAACTTGTTGGAGAAAGAGTGGCGGGTGGAACTTAAGTCTAGAGATTCTATATTTTGTAATTCCGACGAGGAAGGCTTGCAGCTTTTACAAAAGTTTCGCGCGAGATTTAGATTGGGAAACCAAAGTACAATTCTGGACAGAAAAACGCCAAGCTTGCCAATACCATGGGCTCGACATGTTGTTCACAAGGGCCGCTGCCAAAGCCCAGAAGAAAAAGACCAGTTGGGAGAGGACGAGAGTGGTCGAAAGCTTTCAATACATGTTTATCTTCCTAATGCTGGCTGGGACGAACAAAGCGTACCAGGAACACCAATGCTTTCGCGATCAAGATAAGCTTGACAACAGACTGCAGTCGTTGCATTCAGTGCAACTAATTAGATAACTTGATCGGACTGTGGGGCCAATAAAGTGTAGTGTCTTTCTATGCAGGACAGCAACTATAGTGTGAGGAGCCAGCTAGTAATTTTATGCGTATGCATAACGACCAATGGTACCGTGGAATTTAAATAGAACTAACACAAATTTAGCTAAATTTGTCAAAACACAAGAAAAAATAGCTGAAGTAATCTATGTTTTTGACGATTGCCTTTACGTCTACCTCCGCTTTCCTTTTCCAATCAAATTTCTATGTGGCTATAGTGTTAACGTCCTGTTTACTTATTGTGTCGAAGGTGATATGCAAATTCGCCAATTTTTGCATCCGATATCAAAGTAGAAAAGACACAAGAACTATTCTAGAAGCCGGTTGTGGGAATTATGATTAGTGCGTGCTACGCTCAAATCACGCATCTTAACTTAATAATTGAATAAAGTGCGAAAAATGTTTGTACAATTTAAATAAAAATTATTTATAAAATCTCTATGCATTCATGTTAATTTATAGCACACGCGCGTGCGCGCAGTTATTGAGCGCATGTTGGCGCTTATTGGCGCACACGGGATAAGAATTCGTGATGACGGAACGGCGCTTGCAGAGAAGAAAACGTGCTGCCGACAGGCTATTGCGTACACTAAGAAAAAACAGCGAGATATCATATACTATGTGAAGATATTTTGAACTGACAGGTCTAGTTTTGTCTTTACAGCGATCATATTTGAAAAAAGACCAATTTATTTATTTATTTAGCTTCGCCTAACTAGAATACAATGTTTATACGTGAATACATAAAAATTATTAGGCAGGTAGACCGCTACCGGCCTAACCAATTACAGTGGATCGCCTCGTAATAATAATAATAATAATAATAATAATAATAATAATAATAATAATAATAATAATAATAATAATAATAATGAAAATAAAAATAATAATAATAATAATGATGATAATAATAACAAAAAAAAATAAAGGAAACAAAACAGAAGTTCAAATTGCTAGAAGCAGGCGTCGTCGGGCACAGGAGAGTCCTCGCTATGTTGCACCCGGGACCGATTGTTCTCCAGGTTCTGATGTCGTCTATGTCCTACGGGTCCAGAGCCTTATAGTAATAATATTGAAATAGTGAACGCTTAAATGAGGCTAGAGAGATGTGACCTGTGCGTAACTCAGCGGGCAGAACATTCCATTTAGTGTGCATCATTTCGCAGGCTAATCGGCGCTTTCGCCCAATGATCCACGAGAGAAAAGGTTCATAGGTTACGTTTTTACGTTTTGTCGCTATCTGAATTACCCGGGGGTAGAAACTCCTGGGAATTCATGGTAGGGGTGTGCCGCCCGGTTCTTCAGCTCCTGACCCTATTTCAGATCAAAAAAAATTTAATTTCCAAACCCGTTTTCAGTATTACGCAGCATTACATGTTTACATAAACCAGAAATCATGTCATCATGTCAGATTAATACCGCAACAAAACGATTTCTTAAAATCCATTTCGAATTCGCATATTACTCTCTCTTTCTTATTTATTTGGCATTGATACACACTGGCCGCAGTTCCTTCGTAAACCACACCCAATTCCAGACCAAAATGGGCAAAATCTATACTCGTTTTCAGATCAAAACGGCACAAAAACCAGTTTGGGGCGGCAGATACCTATATGATGGGCTCCTGCTATCATCAGTGACTTATATTATATAAGGGAGTACCCCCCCCCCCCCCCCCCCCCCCCCCCCCTCCCCTCCCCCACGGCCCCCCCCCCCCCCCCCCCCCCCCCCTGAGCTGAATCATTACGTGCAACTCAGCCCCCACCCAAATAAAGCATTGTGTGTCATAACAATAGCGAAAATGCAACAGTTCGATGTTCATTTTGAAGTTTGTTGAGCGCTCCCTGCAGTTAATAAATCATTTTGAATAGGAGTCTGTTTTGACGTAATGAGCTAGTTTCCAGATTTTGACGTTCGTGTGACCTTAAGTGCCAGAAATTTCTTTATAGTTGTGTTCTTTTTCCCAGTCCTGTAATTAAGGACCTGGGAACAACTACGAGAGCAAGCGCGGAGTTACAGGAAGTGATTGATATAAGACGGTTTAGTCCTTCCGGTCGTACCCTGTGCCGCTTTTTTGGGGCGGCCTACCCTAGAGCAACTAAGTTCATTAAGGGAGGAGACATTAATGTCTTTGACATTATAATTAGAAAAGCGAAACCGGAAAATGTCTTTGTCTTCTGATTTCAATCTCTTTAAACCTCGCAATGTGGCTGAAGACGTCAAGGCAGCACGTGGCATTGGCTTCAGTGTTCTAGTCATTGAAGGCGGAAGTTTTTCGTTCATGGTTTCCTCTGGTTTTTCTAACATTCTGGAAACTATATCATAATTTTTTGGTTCTTTGTCCAATTCTGTTGTCCTTGTTTCAATTTTAGGCAGATGTCTTGGAAGAACTCTAGACGTTTTTTCTTTCGCGACAGGAGCAAATTGATTGACTTGCTTCGAAGTTTGCCCTGAAAGCGCACTTGTCTCCAATGGCGGCAACAACAGAGGTCGCTCTCTCACCAAAAACTGCCTCTCTTTATCACTTTCAAACCTGTCTTTATCGCGGTGGTAGCTGTAAAAACTCTCTGCCTCCTTCTGGTTTTTGCGGAAAGAGGAATACACATTGTAAATATTTTGCGCTTTAAGTCGAAGTTCATCCTTTTGCAAATCCGTTGTCCTCATGATTTCGGCTGAAACCTTATCCAGTACCAGAACAATTTCATGTTGAAGAGTTTTTCAGGCCCTCTAGAAGAAAAACAGTTGTCATAAGTTTTCAGTTATTATTTTGCCATCAGTTATTGCTGACAAACTCAAGATCCGTCGGACTTTCTTTTTCTTTTCGAGTCTCGAGTTTCACTGTCATATTTTGACTTCTTTTTTTTTGTAATTAAGCGGCAACTAAGGCAGCAGATGTTTAAGTCATATTCAATGTTTGCTTTTTGAACAAACAGTAACGCGCACTTTTATGGAATTAATGACAGTTCACTGCTCCTTTAAACAACTAGAAGTCGTTCAAAAGAAGTCCTTCCTCTGTACTGCCGGATTTTACACTTTAAAGAGTTATCTATAAACGAAACTCAAAGAGTTTTGTCTATGAAGTCTGTGAATGTTAGTAATAGCTCAAGAGACTTCTTGATGTCGACAAAAAGTCATTGAACAAAACTTGTCATGGCTTGTCTATTGAAAGAATACTTATGACGTAGCATTGCGCAGAGTACCAATGACTTCTTTCAATTCAGGAAGTTCAATTTTGATAGTACTAGACAAAGATTTCGGGCCCCTAACAATGAATATCAACAATTTCTGGCTCATTATTATTCTTACGCAGTTGTAAGTGCATAAACTGCGCACAAACTGTTAGCTTTTTTCACGCTCTCAGGAATGAAAAATAATGTAGCGTATCCGCCGTCCTTTATAAAAAAACAAACTGAAAACTGAATTACTTCTGCTTTGGTCTTGATGTAAACTATCTTTTGCCGCTTTTCTTGCTTAGGAATACCTTAATTTATTTTCTCATTTGTTTTAACAAAATTAAGAACAAAAAGTTTAAATTTGTTTTACGGTAACAAGAAGACTCCATGTATAAACATCATTATTTGTTTGTTTTTGTTTTAGTGTGTAACCTCGTAAAAACTGCTTTACCTCTCGTATGCTTGCGATCGCTGCCACGCCAGGGAATTCTTGTTTTCTTCCTCGAGGAGATCGAAAATTTCTGAGCCAGAACGAAGCAAACAAAAACAAAACAAAACTAACAAAATCCTGACCGACACCATAGCTTTTTTAGATCGACGTTTTACACCACTCTCGGCAGGGACTATTTGAACAAGCTGACTTTTGGCTCATGCAGAGTTTCTTCTTTATCTGACACGAATATGTTATGAGATATTTCGATACACTTCAACGTACTTTAGACAGTGAATATTACTTTAAAAAAAGACGAGAGTGATACAAAAAGCTGACATAATCAGCAACATTAAACGACAGCTCTCGTAAATGCAATATGACTTCAACGTTTTTGCTAGACATTCAAAATTCTGAACGACTCGATTGAGTTTGTTGCCATAACAAAAAATGTTTCGAACAGTAAAACTCCTGTTCTGAAAAGTACTAATAAGACGTATTTAAAACTCCTTCTCGTCTTAATAATATTACATGCATGTGTTTGATGAAGATTTATTCAGCGTGAGCTTTCCAAATGTTTCTTGCAAAATGGTGGCAAAAGCGATAGAGGATAATCAAAACTTCGGCTACCTTTGCCTATTTTTACCGTTGCCGCTTGCGTGTTGACAAATCTACACGCACGCGATAAGTATGTTGATTACTCTTCAGCCAAATGGTTATACTTACCGGCGACTGCGGGTCAACTGTTTCTTAGGTTTGCTTCGAAATTAGTTTTAAACTTGAGTAAAATCTGTCCACCACTGAAGTACTCCGTAAACTCTTTGATGATTGAGGAATTCATAATTCTACTGTTCTGGTTTCACCGCATTTGAAGAGATTGTCGCAAATCGTCCTCGCTGATTGGCTAACAACAATTGGGTAAGTGTTTAGGTCTTATTCACATAAAGCCGCTTGTTGAGAGCGGTCAAATGTGGTTTTCTAATTTATCAGATTGAAAACCGCGAAATAATATTTTAATAGGATTCGGTAAGGACTGGAGAAGCAAACTGGTGTTGTTGATATTGACACGGCAGTCGAAGGATGGGGGTAGGGCGGGGCGGGGGTAGGGTGGGGGGCGGAGTGTGGCTGGGAAAGAGGGATGATGAGATAAGTATCACTACCTTCCGGGGGCAGGAACCGATCGATTTCCCGAAGGAGGGGGAAGCTGAAAGATTAAAATCTCTTGCCAAAATATGTTAAACAGACAGTACTTTTTAGAATGGCCTCTTGAACTTGAAGTAAACTTTTAAGGGAACGGGAAAACAGAGGTAGATGAAAGAAAACAAGTAGTTCGCGAGGGTTATTGCGAAATACCTATTTCTAGTTTATGTATCAGATTACTACCAACAAAAAAATTTCAAATACCGTAGGGACTTCACGTCCAGTTGAGAACTTAAAATTTTGTAGCTCGCTCGTTTTACAGCGTTCCCGAACATCATCTAGACCTGGGGCGCGATCCATTCAACCAAAATTCAGACCGGTCCGACCGGGAAAAGAGGACCACCTCAAAAGGTGGACCCGTTTTTTCGAAACTTTTCCGGTTGGACCGAACCGATCCATTGAGTTTTGGACTGAAATTTCCGGAAATTTTGGTTGAATGGATCGCGTCCCTGGAGACTGATGAGTCCGTAGCTTTTAGGACGTTCGGGTGACTGCGCCGAATGGAAACATTTAAAGAGTGTAAGGAGGTCTATACACTGACACTATCTTCTCCTACGATTTCTGGAAAAAAAATCTATACAGTAGAAAAACGGTCTACCCAGTGGCATGAGCAATTTGATTAGTAAAATTTCACATGCGATTAGGGCGTGGGCGCTAGTGGTGTAACGGTTATCATGGCGGCTTCCCAAGCCGTTGATCCGGGTTCGACTCCCGGCTGGCGCACACTTTTTTCCAATCTCTTTCTTTCTTTTAATTCCCTCTATCATTGGTGTCGTTGATATTGTTTTTCTTGTAGGTTTGGTTAGCTTTAGGACATCAATAACAAAGAAAAAATAATTTTCCGGATAATTCATAAACATAATCACATGACTTGACCGAGATTTACACATTTTGTCGAAAGACTGGAACTGAAATAAAACCAATATGGCCGACGAAGTTGATTTGGAAAAATTTATTATCAAAAAGGTAAATTGTTTCTGATACAGCTGATTACTATTATTATTATTATTATTATTATTATTCCATTTCATGGCCTGTGACATTCACTTAAATGCATATTTTTTTCAGGCTCCACCGAAAGCGTTCTACATTCCCGATTTCATTTCAGTCGAAGAAGAAAGTTATCTCCTAGATCACGTATGTAAGCTCAATCTCTGAGGTCATTTGTTTGCGTTTGTTTGTTTGTTTAGATTGTTTGCTTTTTGTTTTTGCTTTTTTTAATTGACTGAATTGGGGAACCATTCATAGTTAGACGTAATCAGGCCTATGATTCACTAGAAATGATAATAAAAATGCAGGGTTTGAGCTAGGATTTGACTACTTTGGGTCAATTTTTGAGGCACATTTTTCATTTCAGAGGGTCGTTAAACCATAGAGAAAATTTCAAAGTGAACTGTAATTTTAGACATTTAATGAAATAGTGATAGCAACAAGTTACAACCAGCAGCTGATCATGACCACTCTATAAGAAAGTGACTATTTATGCAAAAGAGCAAGACCAACAAATTTGTTATGCCATTATCAATTTATAATATTTGCTCTTGTTGCAACATTTCATTGCAGATCACCAAGTAGTAACTGTTAACAATTCAGTTTTGATCATTATATATTTAGTTGCTGACATGCTTCAAGCAAAAATTCCAGTGGAAACTTTGATAATTTGGCCGCAATTTTCCACATTTTGCAGGTTTTGTTTTGAACAATTTGTGCTCTGCTTGTTATGAACAATTCACTGTGCTGAAAATTTTCTAATTTTTTCAGGTCTTTTTCTAAACGCTGGAGGGGACAAAATGACCCCTCAGTCATTTTCACACCCATCTTCGGAAACCCAGGGGCAGATAGTGGGGGCGAGGGAAAGTCTAAACGGCAGAAAAATATGGCACGAAGAAAAGTAAAGAACAGCAAGAAGAGCCACTGGGGACAATGTCTTACCAGACCAGTTCCAAATGGTCGCTGCCATTCTGCCTTCTGATTGGGCGGAAAAACACAAAAGTTTTCTGGCACCAATCAGAAGTCAGAACGGCGGCGACCGTTTGGAACTGGTCTGGTAAGACATTGTCCCCAGGGCTCTTCTCGCCGTTTCCCTCGTCCCCACCATCTGCCCCTGGGTCTCCGAGGATGTTTCGAACCCTGAAAATGTATTTAAATAAGCTTGATTAACAATTATTGAATGAATATAACAGCCTCGGCAGATAACACCCTCTGAGATCTCCATAATTCTTCAGATGATATGAAAGCCGAATTCAATAATTCTTTTTATTATTCATTCAAAATAATCCCTAGGTTAAAAACAAGCTAAAACATCCTTGCCTCCATTGATGTTATAAAGTTCATCTTCAGTAGTGCATGGTTATCGGCAAGTTGATAGCTCAGTCAATGGCAAGCATGTCCATCCCCGCCCCCCCCCTTCCCAGGCATTTTTCAGGTCCTAATGCGACAGGGAATTTGTCAGAAAACCTCTGCCCAGGGGTGGGGCATTTGTCAATTCTTCTGGAAGTGGTTAAAGGGACACATGCAGTCAGCTCATGCGCACATATGCATTTCATACCATTTCTTAGCTGGTTTGGCTGATTTGCATATCACAAGACAAGCGCGTGAAACAGATGGTGAGAAGGGTATCCGGAATATCTAAACAAACCTCGTGGAGTTGAACTATACTTACAGGCCGAAATTGTGGTTATAGACCCTAAGCCATAGCAGAGCACTCATTTTTTATATACTATAGAAAATTTACCATTGGATTTGTCCAGGGAAAGCCACTAACATCGACAAATACTTCTGAATTCTGTCATCAGTGGAGGTGAGAAATAACATGGAGTCTGCATAAATCATTGTCGAAGGAAGGTTGATTTTCCAAACATACGTAACCTTTTCCATCGATTTTCCAATATATATAACAATTATAATATTATTTGCTCGCCAGTGTTATTGATTCATTTCTTTTGTTATTTTGGCAAACGAAGGCGATTCTTTCCTCCCAGTGCCTACGCGTTTCTCACCTCATCTGTTCATGTTTCTTTGGATACTGTTTTTAACCAAATATGATAAAATAATGTCATAGGATGAGTTAATGTTTGCTCAAAAAGAGGTTTTCTGTAAAAGATCAAGGATCGAATGAAACACTAGGCAAGATTGCAGCAGATTTCGAGATGTATTGAATGTGTACATTTGATTTTGGGTTGAGGTAAACACTTTTCAAACTGGCAAAAGTCATGTCCAGGTCAGCACGGTCCCGTAGCTGTCTGTGTCCCTTTGACATTGTTCCTTTTTCAATATTTTACTTAAAAATATGCCTATTTAGATAGCTTTAGATATTTCTATTAAGAATATTTTTGTAGCCTGTAAACAGACGTCGTTGTACCTTTCTTTTTGTTCTTTTCAAAAACATCGGCAAGCAAAGAGAGCGCGCGAGAACAAGCGTGGGGGGCGAGAAAGAAACATAAAGAACGTCTGTAGACATCTTTGGGAAAAACGAGGTTTATTAAGTCCCTCCCCCATGTCAACGCCTCATCATTATCTTCTCCACGTTGGCAGTGGGAAGAACTGTCTCAACATCCTTTTGCTCCAGTAAACCCAAAACAACCTGGCGCTCCTCTTCTTTTTCTTTGCTTGAAAATTGTGCCAAACAGTCGTCATAGTCTACACTCCGATACAAATTATGGTCAATATGGTCAATGCAACACAAGCTTGTAGTATGACTCCATCCTAAGTTCACAAGTCAGCGGCACTTTCAATGTGAATTACAATAGAAAGTGTCGCAGTTAGCGCTTCTGGACAATGACAAATGCTTCTACTCGCATGACGCGAGCATGATGAGTCATTGACATGATGATGACAGGATAATCACCATTCAGCCAATGGTAATTTGCTTTTCTTGGGAAAAGCAAGTTTCGGTTGCTCCCAAATATGTACCTACAGACCGTCTATTTTCTTCTTCCCCCACAACTACCCCCTTGCACTGGTGGTCAATAAATCCCCTGCAGTTTATACTTTATCACTCCCGCTCGACGAACTTTGAAGAGAAAATAGAGTGTCTGTGAACTACTCAACAGGCTAATATTTTTAATAATTATGCTTTAAAGAGATATGTGTGGTTTTCACTCCATCGCTTTGCCCTATGACTATCCCACAGTATTTTTTGCATCTGTCTAAGAAATTGCTCCCCACTATTGTGATCAGTTCGCACATGAAGGAAAAACAATCAATGTATCGTTTTTAGAGTTTAAAGGAAAAGACATTTTCTTTTCGCGTGAATGGTTGAGGCAGAAAGGCCTTGAAAAACTTAGCAAGATATTTGAAAGCTAACTTAACTTTGTGTATTGTATGATAAATGCAAAAATTATTATGCTGACAAATTAATGATTCCATCGTGATGAGAAAATAGTCATGTTAAGCTGATCCGTTGTTTGTTTATCATCCACTATTTTAAACGTCTTCGAAAATCTTAAAGAAAGGTATTATTAAAATTCTAGTTTATAGTTCTCTCATTGATATGTGATCTTTTTTGCAATAATCGTTATTACTGGTGATTGGTGATTATAACTGGTGGCTGAGCAATTTGCATAGGGTGCTTCATGTATTTTGATCAGATTATTACTGACATATCGCAAGAATATGGTATTTGCAGCTTATTTACTGGAAAACCCATTTTGGTGTTGTCCCAGGGTGGGGCATTTGCACCCTATTTTTAAGCCCCACCGCGGGGTTTTTGTATGAATGCCTGGCCCGAGAACGTGTGACATGAAGAATCCTCAGCTTTTGTCTAGACTGCATCTTGCCTGGGAATTGTTGCCTTTTTATATACAAGATTAATTAAAATGTGACAAAAATTTGTTTTAAAGATTATATCATTAAAAAAATTAATGATAAATGGCTATTAAGTTATATAATACTGTGTGGTATAATTTCTATTTATGTTGGTAATAAATCAGTGTTTAATAATTTTTCTCTGTGTCAAAATTAGGTTTATGGAGCTCCTAAACCAAAGTGGACAAAACTTTCAGGAAGGCGACTTCAAAATTGGGGTAAATTACAAACAAACAGAAAAGTTACTATACCAATGAACATATCAAAATACTGTAAACTGACTCTTATAATCCGTGGGCTTATACATCTTGTAAGTGGTTTTAGGAGGGCTTATGAACTGAGGGGTTTATATTTGGGGGGGGGGGGGGGGGGGGCTTATAACTGGAAATTAAAAAATGGCATCGAAACAAGCTGTAGACGTGTGGATTTTGCATTTACTATTTTTTAATAAAGCTGCATAATGTCTAGTCTCCCTCGCAGCCATTTTTTAGATGTCACAGGAGCATTGCGTGACATCCAAAAAACAGCTGCGAGGGAGACTACATAATGTCATAATAAAAAGCCCCCACCCCATGCCCCGCACCCCCTGCATTTAAGCCGCCCTCTAGCTTGTATTAAACTAAATCAAAATTCATTTTAATACAAGCTATAGGGGGGCTTATATCCGGGGGCTTTTTATAATCGAAAGGTTTTTTTGTTTGCTGGTAGGTAGATAAGCCTATAACTGGGAGAGCTTATAGGACAGTGGGGGCTTATAAGGGGCTGTTTATGGTATGTAACTCAGATCAGTAGTGTTGCTAATTTTTAGTTGTGTGAAACACTACAATGTACGAATTGAGTCTAATGTCATTTTTCTTCAATTTTATCTTATTTAGGTGGCTTACCACATCCTAAGGTAAACAACATATATGTAGATTTTTAACATTTTAAAAGAAAGTATTAAACTAAAAGTAATTATTTCCTGATTGGTAGAAAGGTGAGGGTCAACTTAAAACAACATAATTTGTATTGGAAAGGTGTGCGAATATTTTCAGGAACAACACAGTTGTACTATTAACACAAAATGACTATTTCCATAAATTAACAATTAAGTCATATAATTTTATTCTTTTTCCTCTTAGGGAATGGTTCTTGAAAAACTTCCACCGGTAAGTAATAATAATTATGACATGTTTGTCTAAATTTCTTAATATGAGATGATTTGGATGATTTACCCCATTTCAATCCTAATAGTAGCCATTAGGCAAAAACTTCGCCATAAATTCAATTCTTCTTTCGTAAAATCCTAAAAAATGAATAGTATTAGGCAAAGTTATGTCAAAGGTGATTCGTTTAAGAAATTGTATCATAGGATTTTGTCCACCAATTAAAAGTTAGTGTGACAAATCTTTGTACTATAATTAAATAAATTGGACTTGGAGGAGAAGCAGTGTGCAAAGAAAGTAATGTCGCATAGCCCGGGGCTAGTGGATTTTGCTAATATTGGGCTAGTGAATTCTGTTGTTAACTTGCCTGAAGGGCAAGTGATGTTTTTTGAGCAATTCGAATAACAGAAGAACTATAAAATCAATTCTGCTCGTCAAAAAGTGTCTGGGGCTAGTTGAAATGACATCAGGGCTAGTAAATGCTAGCTTCAGCTTGCCTGAATGGCAAGCTGTAAAAATGATTTTCTTTGCACCCTGAGAAGGGCAAAAATCATGACATAAAATCTTTTGTTTTTCAGTGGCTACAGAAATACTCTGCCAAGGTTGGGGCTCTTTCAGTATTCAGCGATGTTGCTCCAAATCATGTATTAGTAAATGAGTATGAACCGGGTCAAGGAATAATGGTGAGAAGAAACACTTCTGTTGAAAAAAGTGTATATGTGTGCTTTTTTAAAATCTTCACCTCCCCATGGGCAAGGGTTTTATGGAATTTACCTGTCATCTGTGCCGGTTTTTCATTAGCCTGAGTAGCATGGCGGTTTTTTTTGCACACTACTGAGCGGCGAAGCCTCAAAAGTGCGCGCAAAGTGCGCGCGAACGAGTGGGGGCCACAGTCTTCACACAGTTTCACTGCCCCCAGCTTGCCTTGTTTGCACGTCTAGCCAAAACCGCCATGCTAAGCAGGCTAGTTTTTCATCCTAAATATTTATGCACCCCAACACAAAATATTACATTAAAACAACAACAACAAAAAAGAAACCTTATTGCACTTCAACTGGGTTGACCCTTTGCGATACTGTTACAGAGGATTCACTTTGTCAGTCACAACATTAGTTTTCTTTCATAGAAACAGTAGCAGAACTTCATTACAGACGACTCTCTCTTAACGGACACCTCTATAAGACAAACACCTCTGTAAAACGGACACCTAGAGTTGGTCCCTGCCTTTGTTTATTCCCTTTATAATTTGACTCTTTATAAGATGGACATCTCTCTAAGACGGACACTTACTAGTGCCGGTCCCAAAGGTGTCCGTCTTGAAGAGAGTTGACTGTACATCTATCCTGTACAACTGACTCTGGGACTACCGGGTATGAAAAAATAAGTACTGCGGTCCTGGTATAATTAAAACCAAGAGAATTGAATTCTGTCAGTCTAATATAGAAAAATTATAATAACGTAGTTTGTACAATTCTTTGAATAAGTGCTATATTTGAGGCGTGAAAAATCTAATAAGCGCCGTGGCGCTTCTTTGAGTAAATACGGCAATCCTTCAGATCCTTTGTTATTTTCAGCCTCATACAGATGGACCATTATTTTATCCAGTGGTTTCCACCATTAATCTTGGTTCTCACACCTTTCTGGACTTCTACCATCCTTTAACCAAGACAGGTCATGACTCCAAGGTAAGAGTTTCTTTTTTTATAACTTGGGAAACTCCAACCCAGGACTGGACCAGTACGGTTAAAAAAATGAAGCAAAAAAACAAAAACAAAACAAAACTCAACAAAAACCCTCAATATATAAAACGGTAATAATAGGCATCCTGTCAAGGGCGTAGCCAGGATTTTTCAGAGGTACGAACAATTCTCCGAAACTTAAGAGTTTTTTCTGCATATATGAAATGACATTAGCAACTTGTAAAATACTTTGTCGCGTGTTGGGGTCCATTGACTGATGCACGTCAATCATCTGTCTTACATGCAATTTAAGACTACGTACTTTTCTTGGTAATTTTGTTACTGGGTTCGTTTTGTCGTTTTTGATTAGATGCAGTGGGTAATAACGAATTGAAAAGGTGTCTCTATAGATTTTGAATCCGAAATCTAAAGTGAATCTGATGTCTTGTAAATTCGCCATGTTTTATAGTGTAAACAGTTTGTCCAACGAATGCGGATACTTTTCCGTCTTTGATCGTACGAGGTTGCAGTAAACCAAAATGGAACTGTCAATTTCATGAATAAAGGGTGCCTTAGCAACAACGACGGAGAGGGCAACGAAAACGTCCCTAGCTATCAAAATGAATGCACGGGTTTTTTCTTTTTTAACTTTTTCGCGTTTATTTCATCTCTCTCCAAATGGCAAATGTAGGTGAACTTCCCTATGAAGTCTTGGGGACCGCACCCAAGTGCGGACTCAGGGAAGAAATTGAATTTGCCCCTGTGTTTGTCCTCAAAACAACGTTGCAAAAGAAAATTTAGCGTCCTCTTCGTACAGGTTGTAACGAAAAGCGCGCTGCACGTATAAAATTTGTTGTTTTTCTGTTACTTTATATTGGGCTCGTTCCGTTTGACGTTATCATTGCCTTCGCCGTCGCCTTTGTCGTTGCTCCCAGGATTTATCGATGTGCGTAAACGGTTAGGAATCCAAACACGTCTTAAGTAAAAATGCCTGCCCTCTTTTCACTTGTTCCCGGTATCATCCCAGTCATGTGCTTCTCGTTTGTCTCTTTCGCGCTTCTTGCTTGTTCCCTGCTTCCCATTAAGCTTGGGGACTTTAAAGCCTGTGGAGAAGGCAGTCCAACTGGTGTCGCAACTGGTGCCATGTGTAGACCTAAGCTTGTTCTGTCATAGGTCTCATCGTTTCTTAGTATACTCTGAAAAGTGAGATCTCCTTTCCCTTGGCTTTGGGAGATCTGGATACGAGATTAGCATGCACACTGGCGGAGAATAGAGCTAGAAACTTGTGACTGTTCAATCCTTCACCATCCTGGGATGAGATCCAGGGGCAGTCAGTCTTGTCGGGAGAAAAGGTTCGACGAAAGTTTTCAAGCATAAAACCTTCACTCTCCATTCGCGTTTTTAACAGGTTTACAGTTACACACGCGAAAGCCCTAGTGCCAACGGCGAGTGTTTGTATTCAGAGTTAATTTTGCCTCACTAAAACGCAGTCAAAAATGCATTCAACTCTGACTTGCGAACACTTCGCTACGCATTCTGAGTTGCTAACTTCCCCATATTTAGGCTATGTTTATACTATATCGGATAGCTTTTGCGCCGCCACGAGAATCATCTCGGATTAAGCTTCTGTTCAGACATAAAAACCGTTTTAGCGGCGCAATTTCTGTGACGAAACGAAGCTACGCCGCGCCGATCTCTAAAGTGGTGAGTCACATATCGGATAGGTGTGTTCACACTATAACGGATAGCTTTTCGTGGCGCCAAGAAAAGCTATCCGTTATAGTGTGAACACAGCCTTAAATTAAAGAGGTTTGATTGCAAAAATCTTCAGTTATAAACGGTTGCCGCCATTACGAGTTTACAGGTACCACTTTCCGCACTGATATCAAGGTCATTGTTACAACTCTCATTTTTTGAAGAACAATACCGTGATTTAAAAAAAGATCGAGAAAAGAAAGTCAGAGGAGCGTTAGACGCGAAATTGAAATATGTGTCTGATTCATAAGTTGTTTTGTGTACTCGGAAGCTACTGTTTGGTAGTCACTCAAGCAGATCATTGCAGTGAGTTTCGTCGGACCAACTGCTTAATTCCCAATTCCCAATTCCCAAGCTGGGTATTTAAAACTGAATTAAACTGTCTTGGGTTCAATATAAGCTTGAAATCTCTTAGGTTCACCCACATCATATTTACTCGAATAAGCGCCTCCCCGATTAGCCGGAAAGATCCACCCCAAATAAGCACCACCTTCAAATAAGCGCTGCATTTGAGGGGTGAAAAATTTAATAAGCACAGCGTCGCTTATTCCAGTACCCTGGGTCTCCTTGGTCACCGCGCCTTGTTCTCGGACGTGGAAAATTCTTATAAAAGAAAATAATCAGTTGAACAGTGTCAAACAGTTAATAGATAAGTTTATTTTTCACTTTACATACATGCATACATACATAATTTGTTCAAGCTGCATTAAAATATATACAAGGTTTAAAAGTTGAAAAACGACATCTTGAATGGGAAGTTAGGAGGTTATCGCTACGTTAAAACTCCCCAAAATAATAAGTGAATAAATAAAAAGATAAAAATATCATAATAACAACTACCATAATAGTAAAAGGTAATTCTTTGTTAAACATTGAGATTTAGTTTTAGCTTAGATTTAAATAATTGAAGACTATCAGCTACAACTATGTCTTTGGGTAAATCACTCCATAGTTGACTACTCTAATGAAAAATGGAATGTTTATGACAATTTAGTCTTGTTGATTTGACATAAAGTTTATAAGAATGATTGCCCCTGTAGATTAAGGAGTAGTGAATTAAAAAAAATGTTCAAAGTTAAGATGATAATAAGCAAAGACAATCTTGTAACATTCGACTAAAGATAAACAAGTTCTGCGATAAGATAAAGTAAGCCACTTACGCCGCTGGCATCGCTCCTCTAAGACATCTCTCGTTTACGTTGGTTTGGGGTCATTCGCAACGCTTCTCTGTACACATTCGAGTAAATGGATGTCTTTCGCCAGATAAGGGCTCCAGACTGGTGCTGCATATTCTAAGATTGGCCTTACGAGAGATTTGTGGAGCATAGAAAGTATATTTACATTTGCAGTCCTCACGGAACATTTTGTAACGCCGAGTACTTTGTGTGAGTTATTGGCAATCATAATCACTGTACAACTATTTAAACGATATTGCGACCTCTTATCTTTAAACGAGGTTGATTTACATGGCACAACTTTAACGCATGACCCAGGCTAGTTCAGAAAAATGTAATGAGAAAAGAGAAGATATAAACATTGTATGCCACCTGAATGTTTCGTTTTCTGAACCAATACTTTGAATTGCCTGTTATAATTAAGTTATGGGTAGTTGCAATATTTTGCACTAAATAAGCTCATTCTTCTACAATATATCAGCTGCAGTTCTTTAACACTGAAAGTTCTAAATTAAAACTTTTTATCAGTTTAATACTATGTATCTTTACCTCGCCGCTGACAGGGTAAGCCGCATGGCAACCATGTGCTCCCCGGCTATTCTACATTAGGATTAATTTGAGCATTTCCAGCACCCTTGCCGCAAAAATGTTTCAGTAAAAATACACGGAAATCCTTCATCTGAACCAGATATGTGATGAAGTTTATAGCACTGCCGGAAAAAACTAGCACCCGACTAATATGTCTTATCACAAAATCGTCCTGGAAATCTAGCGATGGGTTAGCTACCGCAACAAAGGCTGTGTAATACAGTATTGTCGAATAAGAAAGAACGGAAGCTATGGTGACAATTATAATTAAACTAGTTTTTTTGATTTGGTGTGATCTCATCTTCGCCCTAATGGCGTTATCTCGTTGTATATCGATCCTTCTTTTGCTTCCTTTCCATATCCTTCTGGCTATGATGATGTTCATACAAATCAAAGCAATGCTTGGTATGACGATCTGTATCAGTACGAAGCCTACCATAATTACTCTGGTAGGTAGATAACTGGTATCGGATTTACAGACAATTGTGTAATGTGTAGCATTAATATCGTATCTTGCACCATTTACTGTTGTTGCTGGAAACAATCCCATTAAAAACCCTGAAAGCCACGCTGTATACACTAATTTACGGACAGTGGAACCACTGAACGTTTTAGGAACATCACGGGTTGAAAGAAACCTCTCGGTGCTTATAACAATTAAATTATTCGCTCTTATAACGTAAAACGTACCGCTGATATATCGACGTATTTTACAAGGCCAGCCATTTTGGAATGCATCATACATTAGTTCTATACCAACTAAAACACCTCCAATGGAAATTACGAGTAACTCTGAAAGAGCTAAACTCTTCATGTAAAGATTGAAGTTTCTTAGGAAAGGAGAAGACTGCAGAAAAGGAACTGACTTTTTCTTGGAAAGAAAATAAAGAATTAGGATGTTGCCCACCAATCCGATGACTCCAAAAATTACTAAAAGTACAACAAGAACGAGTTTTATGCTGAAATCTGCCGGCGCGAATACGTAAACTAAAGAAGTAATGGCTACAGCTGTGCTGTTGATAAGGGAGGACTGATTATCAATGGAATTCGGGTTGGACAAAAGTTGCGAAGAAGGTTCCATCTGCAAGTAAAATTAGAAATAAAGATGAATTTCTAAACATTTTTGGTTAATGGTGTTTCCTATAGGCTTCTTCGAATTTTATTAATAAATCAATGTAACCAATTTGTCAGGGGCACCCAGCGAGAATATAGTTAAAACCACTTAAACATAGTATTGTTAAACGTATTTTAGTATTTAAACGGTAGATATAGGCCTATTTTTATTCCCTAGAAATTTTTCATCTGTTCGTTTTTCCAAGCTGAAAGTCTAGTGGTCCGAAAATTATAGGGATCAAAACTTACCTTTTCGAAAATTTCAGCCAGAAAAAAGGCTCCCGAAAATTCTAGGTGATCTTTTTAGTGTAAAAATCCGTTCAAAATGGGCAATTATACCATTTTTTGATGTTCGAAAATCCTAGGAGAGGTAGGCAAGCAAGAAATTTTACAAGTGTTCCGAAAATTCTAGATCTCAAATCGTCTTCCAAACAGATATTTTCCGAAAATTGACGTTGGGTGCCCCTGATTTGTCCCTGGACGTTTTGTCGCAAAGCGCCATTTGAAGTTAGTCAAGCCGTTTTCTGGTCAGTTCCCTTCTCCGGCTTTAGGGGGTTTTAGCATCGACGACGGCTACGGCAGCGAAAACGTCACTTTTAAAATGAATTAGCGTTTTGTCCCGTTTATTCCAATTTGCTGAAAATGTCTAATGTAGGCCAATTTCACTGGAGTTGATTTCTTAGGGACCGCACTCAAGTTTAGAAAGAGAAAGAAAAGTTTGTCGTCGCTTGTTTACGTCCTCCATAAAACGTGAAATTGGGCATTTTAACGTCGTAGTCGTGTAGTAATGGCAAGGAAGTGTACAAAACAGCGTGATGCACGTGCAAGCGTGTTGTTTTGCTTAATAAACCTATTGCTGTTTTGACGTTCTCGTTGCCGTTGCCGTCGCCGTCGTCTTAGCAAAAACTGCCTTTTTTCTGAGGGGAGGGGACTGCTGTAGACAGACTAGTCAATGGTAGTCTTTACACTAGAGCGTAAATAAGCTAAGAAATATTTCAAGACAAGTAAATTTTAATTACTTCAAGTAAAGTAAAGATTCACACGAAACCGATTCTTGTTTACTTCAGGTTAACTTAAGGCTATTTTCCCACGCAACATAATTACGATTGATTGACGTGTTTCGCCTTTCTCAAATCTCAAGAAACCGCAAGTAACCGCAAGTGAGCTAAGTCGGTTTTAAGGATGGTTTTCAAGTCGCTTGAAACTTTCTTGAATCGTTTCAACTTTCCGACTTTAATGAGATGCAAAGTAAAGTTACTTGCCTTTGAGAGTTTACTTAGGCCTTCACACACGAATTTTCGGTGAAGTAAAACTTAGCAGCTCTTAAGTCTTACTTAACAGCCTAGTGTAAAGACAGCCAATATCTGGTTAAAAAGAACTAAAACTGGTATGGACTGGTATGGACTATCGTCCGGTGAAAACGGTCCCATATTTTCCGGCAAAAATTCTCTCCAGAGTGGAGATGCTGTACTCGTTTGAATGAATGAAAACAGAGGTTTTCAAACCGATTTTGTCACAGTGTTGGATACAAGTAAACGCGCATGTACCATCAAAGATAGTACCGTTCTTTTTTTGCGTAAACGAGCAAAATGGTTTCAAAAACTCAACTTGTAAACGCTTAGTTTTGGAGACGGAGAAAAGAATTTAGAAATGCAGGCACTAGAAGTCGCTCATTGTGTCTCAAAGCAATTCGTCGTCGAAATTGAAAAACAATTTCACAGTTACCGTCTTTACTTCATCGATTTTTCTCAAATTTTTTTGGCATACCAAGAAAGCATATATAATAGTATGAATACTTATTTAAAGCAGATACCAGACATTTCAGCCAAAATATCTGCAAATTTTCACTAGACGCTATTTTCGTCGAAAAATACGGTCCACTTACAGCGCTAATTTCTCAAAAAATATTTATGACCAGTAAAATCAAATTGTTCCATATTCTTGCCGGATGATAGGTGTAAGTGTTCTCGAAGTTCTGCAGGGACAAGCTTTCCTATCCGATTCCGAGAAATTCGACCACTCTAAAATAGATCATGATAACATTATGACGCCATGTACAGCTGTGGAGGCCGTTTTCCAGATTTGTTCGTGAATAGCAATGCAGCAAATTCTCTGACTTTGTGAGGCACTACCACCAATTAAAAACTGGAAAAATCCACTCAAGCGACCGTAAGCCCCATTTTTTGTTCTAAGAATGTTTTCCAAAGTCTGATTTCACTCACATTTTAGGTTTGATTATCATGAGTATTGCATTTTTGGTTAATTTAAATGGGGTTTTCAAAAAGCAAGTGCCTACTATACCTTTCTTGTCAATAAAAGTGAAGCACTCGTCGGTTATGCCAGATCACTGAACTTTCCACTTTGCGGTCAGCAAAAAACGGACTGTGTGACAAGAAACAGATTATTAGCTAACTAGCTAAATGTGAAAGATCAAATTTTTTAAAGTTAAATTGTGTATTCATAGAATATATTGTTCATAATCATTTTATTTTGACTATACTAACCTTAGTCTTAATGCACAAATCTCTGAAAGACCCCCGCCTTAAAAACTCTTCACTGCCGCAAATGAGCGGAACGCTGAGGCGGAAAAAAGACAAAACAAGATTGGTATTATTTTTTCACCGAGTGCAGATAGAAAATACATTGAAATCAATAAAAGCAGTTAAAGAATTGGAACTTACCGATCTTAATGTTAGCAAGTCTCTTCTCAGTTCAAACCGTACCTACATACTGCTGCTACCACAAGAATGCTCGCATTCACGGCCAGTGATGTGAACACAGGCTGTAAGACCGTTCTGCTGAAAATGCTGTTGTCAGGAATGAGTTTGGTAATTTCTACTGCATAAGTTACATTTTCTATTGTATGTTCATCTCAAGGATTTTTTCATTGTAACTCAGTTTCCTGCCGCCAAAATTGAAAGCCAGATTGAACAAAACCGTGAATGGTCTAGTTTTGTTACATCCCAGAGAAATAACGAACAATGTAACATACGGTATGTTTTATGGTATCCGGCAGTAGTTTCATGTGATAGCTGTTTTAACGTTTGTGCGTACCTAGTCTCCAACTTTTTAGCAGGGTCATACTTGTTTTTTTTTTTTCATTGCAACAACAACAACAACAACAACAACAACAGCAATGTATCTATTAACAGAACTATAAAATTTACAATACTTTATGTCCCGCAAATAGCTACTGTGCTGATCTAGGCAGGACGACTGATTTTAGAAACAGATAATACGGAAAGAAACACCTTACATGTAAATTCAAGTACAGGGATTTTGTTTTTTCTAAGAAGACTAAAATTACAACTGAAAGTGTATACAACTAATTACGTACATTGCATCAGGTTGAAAGCGTAAATTATGAAAATTGATCGGTATAAAATTCTGGGAAACCGCCAGCCCTCCTACTCGTATCTCCAGGTTATGTCTAAAAACTAAGGCCATTATTCAATGTTCAATTTTCAATTTTAAAAGCGTTGCGGTGTCTCACTGGATAAACTTTCTAGGGAAATTACAAACAAAGTAACAGGTGATCACTTTTGTTTATATTTTCCGGCAGTCTTAGCTTTTTGCCAATTTTTAACTTCTTTCTATGTGTATATGACACAAAATTTTTAAAACTGGTTTTGGTTCTTAGATAAGTTTGATTAACAGTTCTGAACTGTGAAAATGTGTCTCCCCCCCAAAAAAAAATTCATGAATTTTGGCCGTCCAAAAACTGCTTTTTCCCCTTGAGAAATGTCCTAGAGACTCGGAACGAGTAAAAAAGGTCTTATGAGGCCTTCGCTTCTGATTCTGGTCATTGTTTTGCATTTTGTGGAATAAAGCGGTGTATTTGACTGTAAGAAGAGTGTAGCGAAGCAAATGAGGATTCTAAAGATGATTGGGGAGTTCTCGACAACGACAACCTTTCGTATTTGCCGCCATCAAGTTACTGATTATTTTACATTCTTGCTAATCATTCTGTGTCATACTTGTCAATTTGGCTGCGTGATAGGGCGGACATTTGCGTTAAAGACGAAAAAGGACATAAAAATTCAACGCAAAATATTTTTACATAATGATCATGGTTAATTGCCAAAGAGGCAACCGAGCTAAAAAGCGAGGCTACCTCGGCGGCAGATTCGTAATCTGCGCAATGTTAGGAAAATTTCTCAAATTCTGCGTAGCCCTATTCTTTGCTATATTTGGGCAACGTCATGGTCTTGTTTTTACTACTAGTGCTTCGAGATTGGGTAATCCAGTATGAAACCAATCGGTGTCTGTTCCTGAGGACCTAAAAGCTGAGCAAGCTTTCATGCGAGTTCTTGTTTGAAAGGGCTATTAATAAGCTATTAATAATTCATTGACGGAGTTTTCAACGAACAAATCATCTCCAGTAAGCAAGACGCAAACAATTTCTTCACACTTCCGTTGTTGAATTGGCTACGATTGGTCGCTTAGTAAGGCAGAGTATAATCATGAAAACCAGGGGCTTAGCCAGGATTGTTTAAGACGTACACACGCTTCTCCAACTCACCCCCCCCCCTCCCCCTCCTCGCCCCCCCTTTATTTTTAGCTTGATTTAAGATTTGGTTACGTTGAAAAGCTTAGAGTTTTTTTTTCTACATATGAAGTCCAATTAGCAAATTGTAAAATACTTTGTCGCGTGTTTCGGTCCATTGACTGATGCACGTCAATCATCTGTCTTACATATAGACAATTTTGTTACTGGGTTCGTTTTGTCGTTTTGAAGCAGATGCAGCGCATGAATACAAATTGAAAAGGTGCCGATTGGTCAAGTCTCTATAGATTTTGAATCCGAAATCTAGAGTAAATGCGATGCCTTGTAAATTCGCGATGTTTTGTAGTGTAAACAGTTTGTCCAACGAATCCGGATGCTTTTGCGACTTTGATTATACAAGTTTGGGTAAACCAAAATGGAACTGTCAATTTCATGAATATAGGGCGCCTTAGCAACGACGGCGGCGAGGGCAAAATAAATGCACGGGTGTTTTTCTTTTTTAACTTTTTCGCGTTTATTTCATCTCTCTCCAAACAGCAAATGTAGGTTAACTTCCCTATAAAGTCTTGGAGACCGCACCCAAGTTCGGACTCAGAGAAGAAATAGAATTGGTCCCTGTGTTTACGTCCTCACAACAATGTCGCAAAAGGAAATTTAACGTCATGTTGGTACAACCTCGTTCCCAGGGTTCTCTCCTACCCGCCCTACGGAGCGAGAGAGAGAGAGACCCTGGAAAACGCTGGTCACGTGTCTCCCAGAATCTGGGAAAATACAAACCAACGATTTGGGGGAGGGGCAGGTAAGTGTGAGAATTGTCTGTACAGAGCGTAGACAGGTCAGTGCAGCCGTGAAGCTGTGTACCTGACCTGATCTTGAACGGCGAAATAATGCACAAAATCCTTTGACAGCGAAAGCGTAACTTCCTGCAGAATATCTGGATGTTAATGGGATGTTTATCAGCGATGCTTTCATTTGACACATGCAACGGAAATCGCGGAGGATTCACCGTTTGTGCAGTCAAAAATAATTCAGGTATCCTGGTCTGCCTGGTAGTAGTATTCATACCGAAACGCACTAGATTTGAACTGCCGTATCTATCTTGTGGAGACCACTTTAGAAAACAAATGTACAGTATCTGTATGTGTTTTCAAGACTACTGATTACGCAGGTTATGTTGTCTGTTTTGTCTCTGTTTATACTATTTCCTGTTGTCTTCCACGTCGCGTTGGTATATCATTATTTTTATCTTTGATCTATTTACCACCTTTCTATTGCTGCATCATAACAAAGGTTAGGGCCTGGAAAATGATGACATTTTAGGCTATAGCTTTCGGTGAAGTCACTAGATCTAAAATATTACTTGATCGTAAATGTATTAACTGAATTCCTTACTCTCAATGTAACTCTCTCGCTCCGTAGGGCGGGTAGGAGAGAACCCTGGGAACGAGGTTGATGTTCGTACAGGTTGTAACGAAAAGCGCGCTGCACGTGCAAAATTTGTTGTTTTTCAATTACTTATTGGGCTCGCTCCGTTTGACGTTCCCATTGCCTTCGCCGTCAACTTTGTCGTTGCTCCCAGGATTTATCGATGTGCGTAAACGGTTAGGAATCCAACCACGTTTTAAGTAAAAATGCCTGCCCTCTTTTCACTTGTTCCCGGTATCATCCCAGTCATGCGCTTCTCGTTTGTCTCCAGCTCTCGCGCTTGTCGCTTGTTCCCTGCTCCCCATTAAGCCTTTGGAAAGCCTGTGGAGAAAGCACTACAACTAGTGTCGCAACTGGTGCCATGTGTAGACCTAAGCTTGTTCTGTCATAGGTCTCATTATTTCTTAGTTTACTCTGAAAAGTGAGATCTCCCTTCCCTTGGCTTTGGGAGATCTGGATACGAGATTAGCGCGGATGCTGGCTAAGAATAGAGCTAGAAACATGTGACTGTCCAAACCTTCACCGTCTTAGGATGAGATCCAGGGGCAGTCAGTTTGGTCGGGAGAAAAGGCGCGGCGAAAGTTTTCAAGCATAAAGCGTTCACTCGCTATTTGCGTTTTTAACGGATTACAGTAACCCACGGTTCCACCAAAAGGTATCCGATATAGTGTGAACACAGCCTTAAATTAAAGAGGTTTGATTGCAAAAATCTGCAGCTATAAACGGTTGCCGCCATTACGAGTTTACGGGCACCTCTTTCGGCACTGATATCAAAGGTCATTGTTCTAACTCTCATTTTTTGAAAAACAATACCGTGATTTAAAAAAAGATCATGAAAAGAAAGTCAGAGGAGCGTTAGACGCGAAATTGAAAGAGGTGTCTGATTCATGAGTTGTTTTGCGTACTGGGAAGCTGCTGTTTGATAGTCACTCAAGCAAATCATTGCAGTGAGTTTCGTCAGACCAACTGCTTTATTCCCAATTCCCAGTTCCCAATTCCCCGAAAAAGCTATGTATGCTACCCATTTTTTATCATTATTCTGTTATTTCTTTTAAATTCAAAAAGTCATCCGAATTTTTTTATAGCCAATCAGAGCTGGATATTTAAAACTGAATTAAACTGTCTTGGGTTCAATATAAGCTTGAAATCTCATAGGTTCACCCATATCATATTTACTCGAGTAAGCGCCTCCCCGATTACCAGGAAAGATCCATCCCGAATTAGCGCCACCTTTAAATAAGTGCTGCATTTAAGGGTTCAAAATTTAATAAGCACAGCGTCTCTTATTCCAGTACCCTGGGTCTCCTTGGTCACCGCGCCTTGTTCTCGAACATGTGTAAAATTCTTATAAAACAAAATAATTTGAACAGAGTCAAACAGTTAATAGATAAGTTTATTGATTATTTTTCACTGCATATTCTAAGATTGGCCGTACGAGAGATTTGTGCAGCATAGAAAATATATTTACATTTGCAGTTCTCACGGAACATTTAGTAACGCCTAATACTTTGTTTGAGTTATTGGCAATCATAATCACTGTACAACTATTTAAATGATATTGCGACATCTTATCTTTAAATAAGGTTGATTTATATGGGACAACTTTAACGCATGACCCAGGCTAGTTCAGAAATATGTAATGAGAAAAGAGAAGACATAAACAGTGCATGCCACCTGAATTTTTCGTTTTCTGAACCAATACTTTGAATTGCCTGTTAAAATTAAGTTATATGTAGTTGCAATATTTTGCACTGAATAAGCTCAGTCTTCTTCAATATAACAGCTGCAGTTCTTTAACACTGAAAGTTGTAAATTAAAACTTTTCATCAGTTTAATACCTTTACCTCGCCGCTGACAGGGTAAGCCGCATGGCAACCATGTGCTCCCCGGCTATTCTACATTAGGATTAATTTGAGCATCTCAAATGTTTCAGTAAAAATACACGGAAATCCTTCATCTGAACCAGATATATGATGAAGTTTGTAGCACTGACGGAAAAAACTAGCGCCCGACTAAAATGTCTTATCACAAAATCTTCCTGGAAATCTAGCGATGCTTCAGCTACCGCAACAAAGGCTGTGTAATACAGTATTGTCGAATAAGGAAGAACGGAAGCTATGGTGACAATTATAATTAAACTAGTTTTTTTGATTTGGTGTGATCTCATCCTCGCCTTAATAGCGTTATCTCGTTGTATATCGATCCTTCTTTTACTTCCTTTCCATATCCTTCTGGCTATGATGATGTTCATACAAATCAAAGCAATGCTTGGTATGACGACCTGTATCAGTACAAAGCCTACTACAATTGCTCTGTTGGGTAGATAACTGGTATCGGGTTTACAGACAATTGTGTAATGTGTAGCATTAATATCGTATCTTACACCATTTGTTGTTGCTGCTGGAAACAACCCCATAAAAAAACCTGAAAGCCACGCTGTATACACTAATTTACGGACAGTGGAACCACTGAACGTTTTAGGAACATCACGGGTTGAAAGAAACCTCTCGGTGCTTATAACAATTAAATTATTCGCTCTTATAACGGAAAACGTACCGCTGATATATCGACGTATTTTACAAGGCCAGCCATTTTGGAATACATCGTACATTAGTTCTATACAAATTAAAACACCTCCAATGGAAGTTACGAGTATCTCTGAAAGAGCTAAACTCTTCATGTAAAGATTGAAGTTTCTTAGGAAAGGAGAAGACTGCAGGAAAGGAACTGACTTTTTCTTGGAAAGAAAATAAAGAATTAGGATGTTGCCCACCAATCCGATGACTCCAAAAATTGCAAACAGTACAACAAAAACGAGTTTTATGCTGAAATCTGCTGGCGCGAACACGTAACCTAAAGAAGTAATGGCTACAGCTGTGCTGTTGGTAACGGAGGACTGATTATCAGTGGAATTCGGGTTGGAGAAAAGTTGCGAAGCAGGTTCCATCTGCAAGTAAAATTAGAATTTTTAAAATGAATTTCTAAAAATTTTAGGTTTATGGTGTCATCGAATATCATAATTTAAGTCAATTTAACCAATGTGCCCCTGGCCCTTTTGTCGGAAAACGCCATTTGAAGTTAGTCAAGCCGTTTTCTGGTCAGTTCCCGTTTCCGACTTTCATTTTTTAAAATGAATTAGCGTTTTGTCCAGCATGCTATAGTCGTTTGAATGAATGAAAACAGACGTTTTCAAACCGATTTTGTCACAGTGTTGGATACAGGTAAACGGGCATGTACCATCAAAGATAGTACCGTTTTTTTTGCGTAAAACGAGCAAAATGGTTTCAAAAACTCAACTTGTAAACGCTTCTTTTTGGAGACGGAGAAAAGAAACTAAAAATGCAGGCACTAGAAGTCGCTCATTGTGTCTCAAAGCAATTCGTCGTCGAAATTGAAAAACAATTTCACAGTTACCGTCTTTTGCTCTATCGATTTTCCGAAAAATGTTTTGGCATACCAAGAAAGCATAATATTATGAATACTTATTTAAAGCAGATACGAGACATTTCAGCCAAAATATCTGCAAAATTTTCACTAGACGCGATTTTCGTCGAAAAATACGGTCCACTTACAGCGCTAATTTCTTACAAAATATCAGGAAAAATATTTATGACCAGTAAAATCAAATTGTTTCATATTCTTGACGAATGATAGCTGTAAGTGTTCTCGAAGTTCTACGGGGACAAGCTTTCGTATTCGATTCCGAGAAATATAGATCATGATAACATTATGACGCCATGACAACTATGAAGTCAATAAAACACTGATCATAACAAATCAAATTCATCTTTCTCTAATACAACTGTGGAGACCGTTTGCCAGATTTGTGCGTGAATAGCAATGCAGCTAATTTTCAGACTTTGTGAGGCACTACCACCAATTGAAAACTGTGAAAATCCACGCAAGCCACCTTAAACCCCATTTTTGTTGTATAAGAATGTTTTCCAAAGTCTTATTTCACCCAGATTTTGGGTTTGATTATCAGGAGTATTGCAATTTTGGTTAATTTAAATGAGGTTTTCAAAAAGCAAGTGCCTACTATACCCTTCTTGTCAATAAAAATGAAACACTCGTTGGTTATGCCAGATCACTGAACTTTTTACTTTGCGGTCAGCATAAAACGACAAGAAACAAACGATATCCTTTTCCTTTCTAAGAAGCTAAATGTGCAAAGATCAAATTATTTTTAAATTAATTGTGTATTCAAAGAATTTATTGTTCATAGCCTTTTTATTTTGACTGTACTAACCTTAGTTGCAAAAGTCGTTCTTCGATTTCTAAAAGACCCCCGTCTTTTAAACTCTTCACTGAAGCAAATGAGCGGAACGCTGAGGCGGAAAAAAGACAAAACAAGATTGGTATTATTATTTCACCGAGGGAAAATAAAAAAAATGCATTGAAATCAACAAATTTAAGCAGTTAAAGAATTGGAACTTACCGATCGTAAGGTTAGCAAGTCTCTTCTCAGTTCAAACTGTACCTACATACTGTTACGTGTATGCTGCTCCCACAAGAATGCTCGGATTTACATGTGAACACAGGCTGTTCGACCGTTTTACTGAAAATGTTATTGTCAGGAATGCGCTTGGCAATTTAATACTGCAGAAGTTACATTTTCTATTGTATGTTCACCTCAAGGATTTTTTCATTCTAGCTTAGTTTCCTGCCGCCAAAATAGGCCATTATCACGATGACGTCTTTTACTACTAAGACCAGAATTCATTTCGTTTTTTCTTTGATATTTAAATTTGTTAATCCCGTTGAGGTTTAAATAACAAAAGTCCTAATTTGCACAAGAAAGCGAAACCCTGAAATATTCTGGTAGTAGTAGTAAAATGACGTCATCGTGCAAATGGCCTATTGAAAGCCAGATATGCATAACTGTTTGTTGAACAAAACCGTGATGAATCTAGTTTGTTACATCCCAGAGAAATAACGAACAATGTAACATTTGGTATATTTTACTTTATTCGGCTGTACTTTCATAGCTGTTTGTACGTACCTAGTCTCCAACTTTTTAGCGGGATCGAACTTGGTTTTTTTTTTTCATTGCAACAACAACAACAAGGTATCTGTTAACAGAACTAATGTATAGATTTAGCCAGGGGTAAAAGCGAAGCTCCCGTTAATAAATTTATAATTTAAATCAAACAATAAACTTGTAATCCACAAATCAGTTAACTTTAGGGCACATTCATGTGATTTTTGAGGAAAAGGCTAAGTGATTTAAGAGAAAAAGAATTTGCAAACAGTTTAAGGGTTAAACAAATTTTGCATCGAGCTAATAGTCTTTATGTACACCATAGCAATCATCTTCGATGACAGTAGATTAGGCCTGGAAAACAAATTCTTCCTAAACAAAAAAACCCAGTCGCCCACCTGCGACCACCTTTATTTTATAAGGTTTGATAACTGGACAGCCCCGAATATAATTTTATGCTATAAACGCCGATTATAAGACACGAGAGTCCTCGGTGGCAGCCAATTTACGCGTTGCAGTTCAGTTCTAGGTTGCATTCCTTTGTCTAAAATAAAAAATCCGGCCGGAGTTTTGTGTTCGACAACTCTACTTTACTCAGTCTTGCCGACAAGTCTGGTGGCGTGTAAACGAGCCTTTGAAACTTTTTATACATCACATCTTTTATACAGACCTCGGACAGATTTTGCTCTTTTTTGCCCTATTTAAACCTACACTTTTGCAGTTTTTCACAATTTTGCTAGACAAGTTGAACTCATTCAATATCCAGGACGATCGAAGCACGCGCTTCCTTTGCACAAAAAATATAGAATTGAATTGACTACATTATAAAACGTTTTCACGAAGACTGTTCCGTCAGAACAATCTGCTCCTATGTGGTATGCAGGGTAATAACGCGCTTTTAGCGAAAACGTTAAACATGCGTTGAAAAAATCCAAAATCAACTATACAGCCAGCCAGTTCTTACTTTTGATAAGCTCCAAATAAGCAGTGCGAGCTGTTGGTGTTTGAACTATTGAACCTCAATAGAGTTACGCTGCAACATAATGAAGAATTTATTATGTTTATTTCTTATTTATGGTTTTGTTAAGCTTAAGTGTAATCTTATAGGCGTTTGATACGTGCGGGATTTTGAGTATACTTCTGCATGCGATGCTCATGTACGACTAAAAACAAACGGCACAGCGATTAAAATTGCGAAAGAGACTACTAAAGATCAGTAAAAGAAATATAATTCGGTGAAACATTTACAGAGACAACAAATTTCATTCACGAAGACAAGTACTGAGAGTAAAGTGTCTCTGAAACTCCTGAGTTTTTAAGCACATATAAGCTTAAAGGGACGGGTTCAAGGTTCAGCGCATATGCTCATCTATCAAAATGCCGTTTTTGTGCTGCCGGGACATGCTGTATCGTCTATGCAAGCAATATGATCATGTCATAATGTTGTCAAAGAACCAATCTGCACACTCCCCTGGCAGTCACTTGCACTTGATCAACTTAAATATTTGCAAATAGCTGTAAATTAATCAACCATGGAATAAAACCTTCGGGTCAACAATAAATTCAACGTTGGTAGTGTTGGCATAATCCACTAATTTTTTCTGCGATTTTAGTACTCCTCCATCCTACTTCAGGTTACTCTGAAACACACTTCTACTTTGAAATACACTCTGAGATCGCTGAGATACATGTGAGTGGGATTATTAACCGATAGAATCAATAATAAATTGGAAAGAAGTAACTTAATTAATGAGCATGCGCTTAACCGTGAACCTGTCCCTTTAAAACCTTGCAGATTTAAGCTTAATATGTTTTAACCCGACTTCCTGGTATTTGCTATTTTTTAAAGATGAACGCGAGTCAAAAAAATCGCTCAAAGCCTTCTTTTTACAGCCAAAATTAAAACTAAATATTCTTGGGAACGTTTTCTTTCTATTTGCGGTCAGAAAATGTCTAAAGGCTTTTTTTAAAGTTCTGTAAGCTTAAATCAAACCTGATCAAATCTTACAAACGCGCATAAAGCCGCATAAACTACGCTCGATTTCATGAAAAATAGTAATAATAAAAAACATCAAATACAGGAATGACTCAGGCTTATCAGTCGAGATGCAGGTCCTGAAAGCCATCAAATAAGGCAAGAACTTTTCAACTTTCTTACGCATCAAGCAAGGTGAAGTGAGTAAGCTCATTTTTTGAAAACGATGCTTTCCGAAATCGGATTTCCGACGAGCGGCGCATTTCTGAACCAAAAACGCAATAAACAAACCAGCCATGAATAACAAAATATTCTTGGTAGCAGCTGTGTCTCATTTTGTATATCCAGTGGAAAAAGACAGTTAAAAACCACCACAAGATGACACAAAACTCTGTCAGCTTCAAGTTTCCAGATGCTGCATATAATTTCCGCATGAACTCACCTGTCAAACTTTGACCAATCAGAGCATACTATAATATAGATTTAGCCAGAGCTAAAAGCGAAGCTCTCGTTAGTCAAATATATATAGTTTACTCAAATAAAATGGAAAATCGTATAATTAATGCTTAGCAGCGGAGCAACGAAAAGCCACAAAAAAAAATCAGTGGGTCTAATAAGCAAAAAAACAACTTTGCAAGTGCAGCACACTTTTTTGTACATTTCTTTGCCGTTTTTTTGCACGACTTCAACAAGAAACTTCCAGAAACATCCTAGTTACACGTTTTATGTGTTCCTGTCCACTTTTTTTTTCGCTGCCGCCCATTTTCACCTTGGTGGCCGCTAGCATTTCCCCATGTTTCTCACCGCCACTATAAAATTTTCATGTTTTTCTTTCAACGAAATTGGTCTCCTTTGTTTTTTGTCTCTCGCTCTCGCTCTCTCTCCGTTATCCACGTCAATGTAGATATTAAAATCAAGTCGAAAGAAAGAGTCGGCTTTGTTGTTGTTGTTTTTATCTCTAAAAGCCCGGGAAGCTATGCGATTTACCGCCGAAACGCGCAGGTGCTTGAAATGCAAAATTTCATCCCGGCTTAAATGTAGGGGTGGACGTACGTGCGTACTCCGTACGGACGATTTTCTCAGAACCAAAATTTCTTGGATGCATAGGTTACGAAATTTTCTTACCCATGGTGCTCTGCTGCGCCCGCGAGACCGTGCGAGAGCTCCCCTATAAAGTTTACGATACTTTATGTCCCGCAAATAGCTATTATGCTAATCTAGGCTGGACAAATTTTACATAAAGGCGATATTAAATTACATAAGAAAAAAGGAAAAGAAAAGAAATACAATAAGATAAAGAAAGAAACACCTTACATGTAAATTCAAGCACAGGGATTTTGTTATTTCAAAGAAGACTAAAATTACACTGAAGGTATATATAACTAATTACACACAATGCGTCAGGGTGAAAGCGTAAATTGTGAAAATGGATCTGTATAAAATTCTGGGAAACTGCTGGCCCTCCTACCCGTATCTGCAGGTTATCCCTAAAAACTGAGGCCATTATTCAGTGTTCAATTTTCAGTTTTAAAAGCGGCCGTTGCGGTGTCTCACTGGATAAGCCCTCTAGGGAAATTACAAACAAAATAAAAGGGGATCCCTTTTGTTTATGTTTTCCTCCAGTCGTAGCGTTTTGCCAATGTTTAACTCGTCTCTAAGTGTATATGACAAAAAGTTTTTAAAACTGATTTTGGTTCTAAGATAAGTTTGATTAACAATTCTGAACTGTAAAAACGCGTCTCCCCCCCAAAATTCGTGAATTTTGGCCATCCGAAAACTGCTTTTTTCCCTCGAGAAATGTCCTAGAGACTCGAATCGAGTAAAAAGTCTAATGAAGCCCTCGCTTTTGATTCTGGTCATTGTTTTGCCTTTTGAGGAATAAAGCGGTGTATTTGACGGTAAGAAGAGTGTAACGAAGCAAATGAGGATTCTGTAGATGATTGAGGAGTTTTCGACAACGAAAATCTTTCGTATTTGCCTCCATCATGTTAATTATTCTACATTCTTGCTAATCATCCTTTGTCACACTTGTCAATTTGGCTGCGCGATAGGGCAGACATTTGCGTTAAAGACGAAAAAGGACATAAAAATTCATCGCAAAATATTTAAATAATGATCATGGTTAATTGCCAAAGAGGCAACCGAACTTAGAAACGAGACTGCCTCGGCAGCAGATTCATAATGCCGCGCAAATTTGCGGACTATTTGTTTCAGAGACTATCATTATGCCTTTCAAAAGACTCTTTGTCCTGTGATACTTGCTCATTAGATCTTTGTATTTTGTTCAAGTTTATGTTTTTATACTTGTCATACATACCTCGCTCCATTTTTTACATTTTTCACTCATTGTGATTTACACCAATTTATTCATATGTATACACGCGGAATATATTTCTTATCCCTGATAATATACTTTAAAAGGCGAATTTAATTTTCATTTTAATAACAGCAGTTAAAAGCCTTACTCGAACAATATTTTACTTGCTGACGTTTATAGTTTTGATACAATGGAATTTTCCATAAAACATACCAACAAAGCTTCAGGCTATGTCGTTATTGTTTAATAAAAGTGAAAGCCTGGAATGTACCGAAGTCGTTGTTTTAAACGTAGATGAAATTAACTAGCCATCCTTTTTCCATGAAATCAATTCTAAAGCTCTAAAATTATGTAAAAATCGCGAAGAAGCAATAGACATTCCACAAAAGAAAAACGAATTCGTCTCGTTAGCATTTGCCGGAAGGTACTCCTAGTTTATACTATAATGTTAAAACAAACAAAAAAAATGAATATAATATATAAAGTAAAAAGCAAGGGAAATCAAAATAATTTACTGTAACGTATTACGAGAAGTTTCAATTTGAAACTGAGTGTTGGCGAGGGGGAAAAAGGCTATTAGGATTAGAGGAAAGGTACGCAGAAAATTTGGTCAGTTCAACAGTCCCGGGGTGGTCTTCTTTATTTAAAGATGGGCGTGTTTGGAGGGAGATATGGACAAAGAACTTGACAAACCATTGTTTGCTTTTAGCTGTACGGCAGTAATTCATTGACGGAGTTTTCAATGAACAAATCATCTCCATGAAGTTAGACGCAAACAATTTCTTCACACTTCCGTTGTTGAATTGGCCACGAAGGCAGACATAATCATGAAAAACCGGGGCTTAGCAAGGATTTTTTCAGACGTAGGCACAATTCTCCAAATTGCTTTAATTTTGTCTCACTAAAAAGCAGTCAAAAACGTATTTAACTCTCGACTCGCGGAAACTTTGCTACGCAAACTGAGTAGTTAAATTCCCAATATTTAGGCCATGTTCGCACTGTACCGGATAGCTTTTGCGCCGCCACGAAAATTATATTGGATATAAAATAATGTAAATATTTTGTGCGCTATGTAATATATATCTTTTATATGTCCTTTATTTATTTATTTATTTATTTTGGTACTTATCAATTCAGTTGATATACAGAAGGTTCACATTAGCATTTCGCTGCCATTTTAACAAACCTGCTTTATCAAATAAATTGTGTATACGTATGTATAGGGCTTTTGTTCACACATAGAAACTGTTGTGGCGGCGCGATTTCTGAGACGGAGCAAAAATGCGCCGCGCTGATGTCTAAAGTGGAGAGTGAAATATCGAAGAGGTGTTCATGCTGTACCAGATAGCTCTTCGTGGTGCCAAGAAAATCATATCAGATTGAGCTTCTGTTCACACATAAAAACTGTTGTGGCGGCGCGATTTCTGTGACGGAGCAAAGCTGCGCCGCACCGATCTCTAAAGTGGAGAGTCACATATCGAAGAGGTGTTCACACTATATCGGATAGCTTTTGTGGCGCCAAGAAAATCATATCGGATTGGGCTTCTGTTCACACATAAAAACTGTTGTGGCGGCGCGTTTTCTGTGACGGAGCAAAGCTGCACCGCGTCGATCTCTAAAGTGGAGAGTCAAATATCGGATCTAGTCTGAACATACCGTTAAACTAAAGAGGTTTGATTGCAAACAATCTGCGGTCATAAACGGTTCCCGCCATTACGAATTTCTTCTTTCTGCCCTGAGATCGAATGTCATTGTTCTAACTCTCATTTGTTTAAGAACAATACCGCGATTTACACTTGAAAAATATCGAGAAAAGGAAGTCAGAGGAGCGTTAGACGTACTGCTTAATTCCCAATTCCCAATAGCTTGAAAAGGCTATATGCTACCCATTTTTTATCATTATTTTGACATTTCTTTTGAATTTAAAGCGTCATCCGAATATTTTTCTAGCCAATCCGGGCGGGGAATTTAAAACTGAATTAAACTGTCTTGGCTTCAATATTAGCTTGAAATCCCACAGGTTCACCCATATCATATGAACTCGAATAAGCGCTACCCCCGATTTCCCGGAAAGATCCACCCCGAATTAGCGCCGCCCTCAAATAAGAGACGCATTTGAGGCGTGAAAAATTTAATAAGCACTGCGCCTCTTATTCCAGTAAATTTACGATAAGCTACCTTGAGTCTCCTTGGTCACTGCACCCTTTTCTCGGACATGTGAAAAATTCAAAATAATTTGAACAGAGTCAGACAGTTAAAATGCTAAGTTTATTGATTATGTTTCACTTTACATACATACAAACATAATTTGTTCAAGGTGCATTAAAATATATACAAGGTTTAAAAGTTAAAAAACGACATCTTAAAAGGAAAGTTATGAGGTTATTGCTATGTTAAAAGTCCCCAAAATAATAAGTAAATAGATAAAAAGATAAGAATATCATGATAACAGCTACAATACTAGAAAAAGATAATTGTTAGTTAAACATTGAGATAAAGTTTTACCCTTGGATTTAAATAAATGAAGACTATCAGCTTCAACTATGTCTTTGGGTAAATCGTTCCAAAGCTTGGCTATTCTAGTGAAAAAAGAATGTTTTTAACAATTTAGTCTTGTTGATTTGACATAAAGTTTATAAGTATGATTTGCTGTTGTTGATTTAGTAGTAGTGAATTCAATAAAATCTTCAAAGTCAAGATAATTATAACCAAAGACAATCTTGTAACATTCGACCGAAGATAAATAGGTTCTACGGATCAGGTAAAGTAGGCCACTTAAACCTAGGCTGGGGTGGCATCGCTCCTTGTAAGACATCTCTCCTTTGCGTTGGTTTAGGGTCATTCTCGACGCTTCTCTATACAAATTCAAGTAAATGGACGTCCTTCGCCAGATAAGGGCTCCAGACTGGTGCTACATATTCTAAGATTGGCCATGCGGGAGATTTGTATACCACAGAAAATATGTTTACATTTGTAGTTCGAACGGAACGTTTAATACAACCTAATACTTTGTTTGATTTATTGGCAATCATAATCACTGTACAACTATTTACACAATATTGCGACCTCTTATTGCTAAACGAGGTCGATTTATCAGGCACAAGTTTTACACATGACCAAGGCTAATGCAGAAAAACCAGCAATTAATGGAAAAAAAATTATCGCCCGATTCATTGGACCGCTTTACAAGCGAACAAGAATTCGGGGTTTTACTACCATATTATTATTTGGGCGTCGCCCAAATAGGGTAATCGAGTTCGCTTGTTTTGATTCAAAGTTGCAATAGGCACGCAATACGTGCGGACTTTAACGAGCTAAGTAAACAAGTCAAGCCGCGCGCTGTGTCACAACACAGCATTTATCATCGGTACATACGTCCCACAGATAACGCACGGCAAACAAATCGGCAATAGAAAACAAACTTTTTTGGAAAAACAAGTTACACTGAGTGAAACAAACTATGAAATAATTTAATTTTTTCCTTTGGAAAGTAATCGTCCTCGCAGCACACGGTGTGAATGGTTTGGCTTATTGCCAAGAGTTTGACAATATTTTTGCTCTCACTTGTCGAGCGCCAAAGAATATGTCACGCAAAATTCCAGGATCTCGTGCATGAGACAATCAAGGGTAACATTGAATGATGCATAGTTTCATTGCATATTTTCGGAAAGGAGGTGATTTCTTAAAATCTTATCGAGCGAAATGACCTCGTAAAGAAGTTACATTCTTTCACGGTAGAAACCGCAAAAGGGGCAGAGTCCAACATCTTACGTGCAAACCGCGTTCTATTTTTAAAACCTTTGGGTTAATTAGATTAAGTCGTATTCTCTCGTACACGAACCAACACGAACCACGAAAGCGGCAAATTCCAAAGCTTTCACGTGTAAGCTGCGTGACAATACAACTCACAGTAAGGGTGTGATCACATGAGGCGGGGAAGCAATGCGCATGAACAGAGTGTGACCCGCTGTCCTGTTTTTCGCTTGGTTCATTCGCCGGGCCGCCCGGCAAGTGTGATTACTTGGAAAATTTCTACCCGGGATCCCGGCATCACAAAACTGGGATCCCAGCTAACCGGGCTGGCTCGGTTGTCATGTAATCGCAAAGTTGATCTTTGTTGCGTTTAACTAAGGTGACGGGTTTTCTGCCAAGCAAGCCGGCACGGCTCATGTAATCAGGCCCTTAGTTCTATAGCCAGAGTTTACGCCCTCCCCTTGACCTCACCGATTTTTCAAAGCCCCCGAGCGCGAGCACACGCACAAAATTTCAACCCCGCTCTTCAACATCTTCATACCCCCTCTTTATATTAAATGAACGTTTTTTTTTTCTAAACAGAAAGCCTAACAACGTTAAAAATAAGTGCAAGTATGTTTTCGACTATTGTTAAAAATTTTTACATAGGCACCACTTCATTTCAACACACTGTAACAACACTATTCTTCATAACAAGAATAGCACTTCCACAACTACCTCACTGCAAACTTAAAATCACTTTTACCTCTTAAAATAATAATTTTTTGTTACTTCATGTTAAATTCTACGAGAAACAAGTTTCACGGATTAACAAACTACAGCCATTATCTTACCAATTCACGTACAATATAACTAAACGCCTTCCACTTCACCCATCTTAACGAACCCTTAAAATATGCAACGCTACTGCACTACTCGCACATTCCTAATACACGTAAAAAACTTCACACACGCCTAGTGCATCGACGCCCAAATGTACGCTCCACAAAATTGTATTGAAAATCGTATGTTCTCACGCGAACAGTGGGGAGAAAGTAATACAGTAGATATTTTTTGTAGGTTGTGAAAACATTACTACCGCGAGAAACAGTAGTATTGATAAAAAGGAAAATCGACATAGAATAATGACTTTTCCTGGAAGAAGTTTAAGCTTCACGTATACGGCAAACGTCAGATTTAAGTTGAGAATTTCTCAAAATATAGAAAATAATCGGATAAAAACAATCTTATGGATAAAAAATTGCGTGAAACAACTAATTTATGGGTAGAAATTATCGGAACAGTAACTGATAAGTAATGGGTATACTTGGTCACGTGGTACAAATTGACGTTAACGTGATGCTTTACCTCTGATTTTTCGTTGGGTCCTAAGGACACACCTATCAATACTTAAAGCGGCTGCAGTGTCACCGTTGTCTTGTTGTCTTTTGTTATTATTGCCATTTTTCGCCTCCTTATTTGCAACGAAACTTAACGTTAACGAAAAAAATCCCTTGTAAACGACAAAATCACAGCTTATTGACAAACAAATTTACTTCCCAAGCATGGTATCAAACGTTACTAACAACAAAATGAACTTTGAAAAACTGTAGGCTAAATAGTTTTTCAAAACCTACAGTTTCAGTCTGTTTTAAACTACTTCAAGTTTATCCATCCGTGCCTACTTTTGTATTTGTTGTGTTATCACTAGTACGTTGTTTTGATGTGTTGAGGGAATGTTTTTGTGTTTCACTCAATTTGGCTGCAGTTCCGCGAACGCCGTCGTAAAAGAAAAAGCCATGACAACAGTGGCGGATCCAGGGGAGGGGCCCGGGGGGGCCGCCCCCCCCCTTACTTTTAGACCAAAATGAAGCGCCGAAAAAAAATTTTTTCGAGGCCGGCCCCCCCCCTTCCCCCTTATCTCAGGATCTGGATGACCGCCCCTCCCCCCCCCTTATCTGAATGTGCTCGCCACCCATTATTCTACATTAGGATTAATTTGAGCATTTCCAACACCTTTCCCGCAAAAATGTTTGAGTAAAAATACACGGAAATGCTTCATCTGAACCAGATATACGAAGAAGTTTATAGCACTGCTAAAAAAAACTAGCAGAAAACAAAAATTTGTTATCACAAAATCTTCCTGGAAATCTAGCGAAGGCTTAGCTACTGCAACAAAGGCTGCGTAATACAATATTAATGAATAAGGAATAACGAAAGCTATTGTGACAGTTATAAGTAAACTTGTTTTTTTGATTATTTGTGATCTCATCTTCGCCCTAATGGCGTTATCTCATTGTATATCGATCCTTTTTTTGCTTCCTTTCCATACCCTTCTGGCTATGATGATGTTCATACAAATCAAAGCAATGCTTGGTATGACATGCTGTATCAGTGCAAAGCCTACTATAATTACTATGGTAGTTAAATAACTGGTGTCGGCTTGACACACCATTGTGTGATTTGTAGCATTAATGTCGTATCTTACACCATTTGTTGTAGCTGCTGGAAACAATCCCATTAAAAACCCTGAAAGCCACGCTGCATACACTAATTTACGCACAGTGGAACTGCTGAACGTTTTAGGAACATCACGGGTTGAAAGAAACTTTTCGGTGCTTATAACAATTAAATTGTTCGCTGTTATATAGTAAAACATACCACTAATACATCGAGTTATTTTACAAGGCCAGCCATTTTGGAATACATCACACATTAGTTCTATACAACATACAACACCTTTAATTAAAGAAGAGAGTATCTCTGAAAGAGCTAAACTCTTCATGTAAAGATTGAAGTTTCTTAGGAAAGGAGAAAACTGCAGGAAAGGAACTGACTTTTTCTTGCAAAGAAAATACAGAATTAGGATGTTGCCCACCAATCCGATGACTCCAAAAATTGCAAACAGTACAATAAAAACGAGTTTTATGCTGAAATCTGCTGGCGCGAACACGTAAACTAAGGAAGTAATGGCTACAGCTGTGCTGTTGGTAACGGAGGACTGATTATCAATGGAATTCGGGTTGGACAAAAGTTGCAAAGACCGTTCCATCTGCAAGTAAAATTAGAAATAAAAATGAATTTCTAAAAAAATTTTGCTTAATGGTGTTTCCTTTAGGCTTCTTCGACTTCTTCGAATATCATAATTTTAGTCAATTTAACCAATGTGCCCTCCACATTTTGTCGCCAAACGCCATTTAAAGTAAGTCAAGCCGTTTTCTGGTCAGGCTTCTTCTACGACTTTTTCTGAGGGGAAGGGATGGGGCGGCTGTAGACAGGCTAGTCAATATTTGGTCAGAAAGAACTAGAACTGCCTAAGGTTTGGTTTCAAAAACGCAACGTGTAAACGCATATTTTTGGAAACGGAGAAAAATCTGGAAATTCAAACAGTAGAAGTCGCTCATTCTGTCACAGAGCAATTCTTCGTCGAAAATTTACCGTCACCGTCTTTTTCTCCATCGGTTTTTCTGAAATTTTTTTAGGCCCCACTTAGAGAGATCTCTTGTGCATACGAATTTAAAGCAGATACCAGACATTTCAGCCAAAAACATCTGCAAAATTTTCACGAGACGCGATTTAAAGTTCGGTCAACTTACAGCGCTAATTTCGAAAAAATATTTATGACCAGTAACTCAAATTATTCCATATTATTGCCGAATGGTAGCTGTAAGTCTTCTTGAAGTTTCCCGGCTATCCCGATTAAAAAACGAAAAGAAAAGGTATGACATAAAGTTCGTCATAACTCATTAACCCTAACGCCTGTATTTGTGATGGCGGAGCCACCTTAAAAATACAGATATACTCAAAACCCGTTATTAAAATTTATGCTATTGAGCTTGCTATCTTAATAAAGGAATGTTTGAAAAAAAAAACAAGATCTCGACCTTCTGAACTCACCCTTTCTTCAAGTAACCACGCCACGCTTAAGTTGAAAGGTGACGTCGCTACCCATTCAATTTGGTTATATTGGTTAGACCTCAATGCATGTTGATTAAATACGTCTATCTCGCATATCGAGTAAAGTTATCCCCATGAACTTTTCACACTCGTTTTCAGGTAGAATGAAAGCACTTCGTTTTCTTCACAAAATTTCTCAGTTTTTACTGTTATATTTCTAACTGTTAAAAATTCATCTTAAAATATCCCGATAACTCTTGCAAAAAATTTTGTCAAACTTGAGGAACATCGATGCGGCTTCTACGGGGAGAAGCTTTCGTGTCCGATTCCAAGAAATACGACCGCACTAAAATAGATCATAATACCATTATGTTTTTATGACAACTATGATGTAAATCAAACACTGGTCATAACAAATCAAAGTCATCTTTCTCTAATACAGCTGTGGACACAGTTTGCCAGATTTTTTCTGAACGGCGATGCACCTAATTCTCAGACTTAGTGAGGCACTGCCACCAATTGAAACCTGTGAAAATCCACTCAAGCCACCTTAAACCCCAATTTGGTATTACGAATATTTTCATTAGTCTTATTTACCCAGATTTTAGGTTTGATTATCACGAGTATTGCAATTTTGGTTAATTTAAATGGGGTTGTCAAAAAACAAGTGCCTACTGTACCTTTCTTGTCAATAAAAGTGAAGCACGCGTTGGTTATGCCTGATCAACTCTGCACTTTGCGGTCAGCAAAAAACGGACTGTGTGATAAAAACAAATTATTAGCTAACTAGCTAAATGTGCAAAGATCAAATTATTTTCAAATGTTCATAACCATTTTATTTTTACTCTACTGACCTTAGTTGCAAGTGTGAAAAAGTCGTTCTTAATGCGCAAATTTCTAAATGACCCCGTCTTTTAAACTCGTCACTGCCACAAATGAGGGGAACGCTGAGGCGGAAAAAAGACAAAACAAGATTGGTATTATTTCCTCACCAAGTGAAGATAGAAAATGCACTGAAATCAATAAAGACGGTAACAGTATTGGAACTTACCGATCGTAATGTTAGCAAGTCTCTTCTAAGCTCAAACTGTACCTACATACTGTTACTTGTATGCTGCTCCCCCAAGAATGCTCGCATCTACAGCCAGTGATGTGAACACAGGCTGCTGTTGGCAATTTCTACTGCATAACTTACATTTTCTATTGTATGTTCACCTCGAGGAGTTTTCATTGTAACTTAGTTTCCTGCCGCAAAAATAGAAAGCCAGATATGCATAACTGTTTGTTGCACAAAACCGTGATGAATCTATTTTTGTTACATCCCAGAGAAACACCGAACAATGTAACATATGATTTGTTTTATGTTATCCGGCAGTACTTTCATAGCTGTTTTAGTCACGAAGCGTTTGTGCGTACTTTTTCAGTGGGGTCATACTTGGTTTTTTATTTCCATTGAAAGCGTAAATTATGAAATTAGATCTGTTATATAAAAATTCTGGGAAACTACCGGACCTCCCTTCTACCTCGTTTCTGCAGGGAATGTCTAAAAAGAGTCCATTCTTCAGTTTTTAATTTTAAAAGCGTTGTGTCTCACTGAATAAACTTTCTGGGGAAATAACAAACAAAGTAACAGGTGATCACTTTTGTTAATGTTTTCCTGCAGTCGTAGCGTTTTGCCACCTTTTAATTTTACTGTGTATATAACATGAAACATTTTAGTTCTAAGATAAGTTTGATTAACAGTTCTGAACTGTGTAAATGCGTCTTCCATATAATTTCATGAATTGTGGCCGTCCAAGAACTGCTTTTTCCCCTTAAGAAATGTCCTAGAGACTCGGAACTAGTGAAAGAAAGTCTGATGACGTAGTTTGACGTCAAAGCTTTTGCTTCCAATTCTGGTCATTGTTTTGCCTTTTGTGGAATAAACGGTGTATTTGACGGTAAGAAGAGTGTAGCGAGGCAAATGACGATTCGGAAGACGATTGGGGAGTTTTCGACAACGACCATCTTTCGTACTTCCCACAATCATTTCAATTATTCTACATTCTCGCTAATCATCCTTTGTCATACTTGTCAATTTGGCTGCGCGATAGGGCGGACATTTGCGTTAAAGAGAAAAAAGGACATAAAAATTCAACGCACGAAAAATATTTACATAGTAATCATGGTTAATCTATACTGTTATGTTTAAACAAAAGAAAAAAAATACAATATAAAAAGCAAAAAGCAAGGAAAATCAAAATAATTTACAGTAACGTATTACTAGAAGTTTTAATTTGAAAGTGAGCGCTGGCGAGGGGCGAAAGAAGTTATTGGTATAGAGGAGAGGTACGCAGAAAATTTGGTCAGTTTAAGAGTCTCGGGGTAGTCTCCTTTATTAAAAGGACGGGGATATTTGGAGGTGACTGATCGCAACTGTGTGGACAAACAACTCGACATACCGTTGTTTGCTGTTAGACGGAATTTTCAATGAACAAATCATCTCCATGAAGTAAAACGCTAACAATTTCGTCCGGCACCTCTATTGGTGAATTGGCCACGACTGGTCGCTTAGTAAGGCAGACAAAATCATGAAAAGTTGCCTGGACAACGGTGACACCAATGAAAATGTGGCTGAAAATTAGACTTTGCAGCCTTTCCAAACCTTTTCATGATTATTCCAAGTTGCCCAGTTGCTTAAAAGGGAAAGTAGGTTGGGGCTGAAGAGAGAGGACCATCACCGAGTTCAGACAGAGATTGTAAATTTACCGAAGTTGCTGTTCCCATTTCTCAAGCAGAAAGCAGTTGTAAAACTTAGTATTCAGTCATTTAACGTTGTAGTTTGGCAACGATGGCCAAAGAAATTTATAAAAAAAGCATGGTGCATGTGCAACGTTGTTGTTTTGCTCATTAACCCTTTAAGCTCTAAGAGTGATTAGCATCAAAATTCTCCTTGTAATATCAATGCTTTGTAAAACAGAGTGGTCAAGAGAATTGCGAACATAGCCTGAGTATCAGGCGTTTCTGGGGGAAAGGGGAAAGATGGAAGCGAAAAGGGAGAGAGCTGAAAGAGAGAAACGCCTGACGCAGATGCTTTTAATTTTCGGAGGGAGAGAAGCGACGACCGGAAATACGTCTGCGCTTCGCAGGCCAGCCCCACACACCATGATTCGATACCATCCAATCAAAATCACTTCCGGTCATTGGGTTGTCAGCTTCACGTGTCAAAAAGCTCGCCTGAAATAAATCTCACCTTACGGTCTGGCCGAGCTTCGGTGCTTGTGTTGCTACGGTTTCGCTTTTTTCTGAAACCTCCAATGAGGAGTTTTTGAATACTTGTAATGGAAAACCTGCGGTTTTTGAGGAATTATAACATGTTTTAGGAATTGTGCTAGTGTAAGATCGCCAACGCTCTGTTTGTAAATAAACGTGTGCCCGGAAATTGTAAATTGCTTCTCCCCCCTTTCCCCCTCCCCCATCTAAAATCTCCTCTCTCCTAGTCCCTTAGAAAGGCCTGATACTCAGGCTATTGCGAAAATGATCACATAAGATGAATTTGCTTGATATTTCGTCAACTTCTCCCCACTACTTCTATAGTAAATGAATAGGGGCAATAAATGAGAATTCAAATTTTGATTCTAGGGTTTAAAGGGTAAGAAAGGGTGTCTGACTGGAATTTATGTGTATTGTCCTCAGTCTTAAACAAGGTTTACAAAATATGGCGTGTTATCTAAATTGGCTGCACAAATGCAAAGACTTTCTTTAAACAGTTCCGCCATCCCATCCACCCCATCCAGGTTTCTTTTAAGTCGCCCCACACCCATCCCCCCAAAAAAGACACCCAAAAGCCAGTAAAATTGTTGTTTTTTTTTTTTGAGGAGGCATTCGTATTAACATGATGATGATGATGATGATGATGATGATGATGATGATGAATTTTATTCATGTATCGATGTATTTAGCTGACGCTAATTGGGGACACAACATAAAGATAAAATAAATAATGAATAATATGATAAATAATAGATAAGAAATAAAAAAGCTATAAAAATAGCTATAGTATAATCCTATATATATTATATATACATTTACAATATGCTAAAATAATCAAAACGATTCTAGGAACACGGGCAGAACTTAAGAGGTACAAATTACGCACGCGGAACATCTAATATGAAACTTAAACCTAGATAGGCTGCTCGTTTCAGTGCTGTTTTTATCCAGCTTGTTCCATAAAAAGGGTCCAAGATATCTAAGAGAGTGTTTACCATAAAATACAGAATTAAATCTAGGAATATCAAAATTTTGGTTTCTAAAATTATATTTACAAGACTTAGTACTGAAAATGTCACAAATGAAATCAGGAACCAGCCTATATTTAACCTTGTACATGAGTATAACTATGTCTTGTAATCTCCTATTAAGAAGGCTTGGTAGTTTAGCACGATCTAATAAGGTCATATACGTTTCTGAATCTGAGTTATAAACTATCCGTAGTGCCCGCTCTTGAATTCTTTCAACCTTTCTTGTATCCGACGCCTTACAGAAATGCCATGTGAGATGACAATAGGTGAGATATGGCATGATAGCAGTTTTATAAAGTAATAATTTAGTCTTCGTAGTAATTAAGTTTCTTAACCTGGCGAGAACGCCCACCCTTTGACTGGCCTTTTTGCATAATTCGCTAATATGTTGGCTAAAAATTAGATTTCCGTCGAAGTTCACACCCAGTTGCTTGATATTATCTGTTGTCTTAATCGCTTGATCACCGATCTTGATGTTAATCTGTTCAGTTTCATTACGTTGTTTAATCCCTATGGCGTTAAGTTTTTCTGGGTTGGACAGTAAATAGTTGTCCTTATACCATTTAAGGGCAGAATCTCCTTCCTTTTCCATATTAGTACACATAATGGACATATCGCTGCCAACTATATACATCTGATGGTCATCAGCATACATATTTAAATTTGCAATCTCATTTATGTGATACGATAGATCATTTTGGTCAAGTTCCACAGTGTTGGACCAAAGGAGGATCCTTGAGGGCATCCACGTTTCATCACATTCCAGTCACTAGTAGCTTTGCCAACTTTCACCCTGTTGAGCTGGTCTTTAAAATATGAACGCATTAATTGCAATGATTTGTCATTAAAACCGTAAGCGCCTAGTTTGGCCACAGTTAATCACATAGTCTGAGTTGCTCAAAGCATGGTTAGCTTTAACCATTGGTTAAGCAGTATCAAAACCAATACGTTGTCAAGGTATTAAACGCTGGTTAACGCTAACCATGCTTCGAGCAACCGGACCATGCTCAAAGCATGGTTAGCTTTAACCATTGGTTAAGCAGTATCAAAACCAATACGTTGTCAAGGTATTAAACGCTGGTTAACGCTAACCATGCTTCGAGCAACCGGACCATGATCATTAACATGGTTTTCGGACGACAAAATCACGGAGTGAAAAACTGTGGTTGTCACGAGCAGTTGTTGTTCATAGTCGGGCGTCCTCTAGTCATCATATTAAGTGCAAGCTGCTCAGACAGACCATAAAAAAAACAAAGCAAAATAAAACAATTTTTAAGGAGGAAAAAAATCTGTCGTATTTATTTCGCAACTCTTTAATAGATGAAAAACAAACATTGTTTAAAATAAAGCAAGCGTGTGTAAATAAAGGTGTCTCCCTTATGGCTAAACATCTTTCCCGGCTCAAGATGCAGTGAAATGTACTTTTTAGAGCCCCAAAGGTGAACATTTTCCCTCGGGAAGTCCCCTCACTCATCCAATGAAATGGAGAATCCCCTCTCCATACCTCCCCCCGCATACGAACACCTTTCAAGCTAATCTATTGCCGCCAACCTAATGTTTTATCCTCCTTCTTTAAATTTTCTGGAGAACCCTGAAAAACGGCGAAAAGGTTGTCAGGCAGAGTTCTCGACCCCATTGGAAAAGTAGCAGCTCAGAAGGTTCATTTAAACTATCACAATTTATCAGAAATTTTGGTAACGATATCAAACCTAGACTTGCAGTTCATGACTAACTTTTAGACTGATTTTACGCTGAAATCTCTAAAAGTTCTTTCTACTTTCAGGACAATTCGGAAGTATCAGCGTTGAGTTTGGAGGATCGTTATTTCATGTCTGCGCTACTGGAACCCAGAAGTTTGTTCCTCTTAACAGAAGATCTTTATCATAATTTCTTGCACGGTATCGCCGAGAGGACTAGTGATGAAGTAACTGATCGCGTGGCAAATCTGGACACTTGTCACGCTTCGGTAGGTGACATATTGCATCGAAAGACAAGGATTTCGCTCACTATCAGAAATGTGCCAAAGATTCTGAAGTTTAAGCTTAATCTGGGAAGATAAGGCGGATTATGGAATTTAAATTTACCTTCATTGAAAAGTCACAGCCTTCTTGCTACAATGGGTACCCCGTGAGCAGCGAGAGTTCATCTAAGTGATGTATACAATGGAACGCCTCTCTCCTCCAAAGAGACTCCCGCTACGTATTCCAGCGAGAATAGAAATAATTGAAAAACAATAAGGGCGGGGTCCGTCTATTTTCTCTTCCCATCAACCCTTGCGCGTTTTTTGTTTCCTCTCCCCAACCTCCCTACGAAGGCTACGACACAAAGAGGCCTGTGCGGAGGATAGAAATGGAACCCTCAACGCCAATAGTCCTTCCTGTTACAGGAAAGTAGGTTGATAAGGTCTGATATACAGTGTCACGATGGAACTCCAACTAAGTGTTAATCAAAGAAATGGTCACACATAAAAGGAGAAGAGATCTAGATCTGTGATAACAGCCTGTTCTATAACCAGGCGTTCAGCTGGTGGGAGAGTCGAATACCGTGCTAACGCAGACGTATTTCCGGTGGTTGACGACCCGAAATACGTCTGCTTTCGCAGCGTTAGAGTCGCGTAATGCGAAGAAAAAGATGACTATTTTTTTTCATCGCGCCGCTTAACTTTGCGCTGCTACGCCGCTGTGTCAACGCTTAGAACAAGGTAAATAATATATTCTCTCTTGAGGGCGTAGAATGGTTTAAGATCTGGTGAAATGCCCACTTAGAAGTAAGTTGAGCTAAGTACATACCGAAGTCGAAACGTCGCGATCTTTTAGTGAGTAAATGAAAAATTTAGTTTCTTTATCAGTCGTCAGTACGCTCTAGTCATGGAGTTTGAAAGCGTCGGTGTAGAGGGAAAAAACCGAGAAAACAGGAATAAAACCAACAACAAAGAGTGCTTTCGCCTCTTAAACTAGATTGTGATTTGCCGTTTATACTATTTTTTTGTCTGTATTATTTCCAATTTTAACTTTCTCGCGCTCGACTAAAAAAAAGTAACTAAAAGAAACTCTAATTAAAACCAAGGTAAAATGCTTGGCTCGTCCATTGTCCTGTACGGCCCCCAGATAAAACAGAATTTTTCAGCATCTTTTCCTTTACTTTGTTTACTTGTTTATTTGTTTGTTTATTAACCAATAACGTACCGTCAAAATCAAGTTGTTGTCAACCACGACACTGCATGATTAAGTATTAAGTAGTAAGCCCGCTAACCCACTTTCAAACTGAAATTTCCTTATGGTAATTTTAGTTCATGTGTATTTGGCGTAGACGAATTGCTTTCATTTTCGAGTTTTCGAGCCATTATAAGGACACTAATCGTTTTCAGTTATTAGTCACTTCAACAACAGCAGCCTACAAAGCAACATTTCGCCACCTCGGGTAAAGTTAGTCCATGGCGGCTTGTTGGTTTGTCGTCGTATCTCATCTTTTTCTTCTGTTGAGCGTAAAAACAGGTTAGTCAGCGGTTAAACGTATCTCAGCATAGCTTAAGCACATTGTAACGTCGCTAGCCCTTTGTCAGGGCGAATCCGCTCTGACCTCTGCTTTCGAATCTCCTTGCGGTGGCCACTTTATACTAGTCTGCGCTGTGTAGCACACTAACTTTATACTCACTCGTTCAAATCAAACCCATTTGTTTTTGTGTGTGTGTGTTTTTTTTTTTCAAAACCAGAGAGCGTAGTTCAATTTCATTGCTCGCATTATGTGTAGAATGATAACTATGTTGGCACGATTTGAGCTCTGGAAGTAAACCATCGAGGCACTCAAATTCGAAATATTTTTCGAAACCACAATTATTTGCAGTCGGATATAATTACAATTTTCGTCTTAGTTGTGGCAGCTTGAACCCGAACCTTCAGCAGTAGACTCTTGCGAGGAAACTAATATTCTACACATTGTATGGATAAATGTAAATTGAACTGTGCTGTTTAAAGGACACTGAAAAGTCTGGTTTTATTTAATGAGTTAATAGAGACCTTTAGATTCGAGGACGAGATTTAACTTGAAGTTTTTTTCGTATATTCAAAAAAAATAGACATCCCAGGAAGCTTCATTTTATTCTTTTCACAAGAAAAGTTAACAAGCTTATTTTTATTGAAGGAAGTTAAGCCTTCTCAAGATCACAAAGTGAAAAAAGTTCCATGACATTTAATAACTTGTCTCCGCCATTACGACATTTTCGCTAAAATCTGTCGTACAATGACGGAGCTTCAGCAAAGGCATTTTTGAACAACGCAATTCCACAGATAGTGGACTTTTTGCATTATTGGCGAATGGTTTTTGTCGAAATGTTTGGGCAAATGGTCTCTAACTTAGCAATACAGATTTGTTAGCGTCAAGGCATACCGTAAAATTCCGAAAATAAGCCCCGGGGTTTATTTTTTTCAAAGGCCCTTTTTTAGGGGCTTATATTCGGAGGGGCTTATCTACGGAGTGTAATTTGCGTTTCGAAACCGATTGGGCTAGCCTTATAGTTGGAAGTTAATTTACCATTTTTGCTTTGTTTTAGTTTGCATTCGAGGGCAATTTTCCAAGTACAAGCCCCCGGGGGGCTTATATTTGGATGGGCGATTTAACGGAGGGTTTTTTGCGTTACCGGTTTGTGGGGCTTATATTTGGAGGGGCTTATACACGGAAGGACTTATTTTAGGAATTTTACGGTATTAAAAGAGGGAAAAGGCCTCACTTCCGGTTGATATGCGTCGCTCCAAAAACGCCTTTTGCACTACTTAGTATTGAGAAAATTTCGTTCCCGTAGTCGTCTTCGTCTTAGAATCTAAAGCTCTTTATTAACTCACTATTAAAAAAGCCAACTTTTTTTTGCGCTGGACTCTTCCATCATAGATTCGTCCCTTTTATTCATTTGTTGTTTAGAGGGACATTAATGCTAAGTTTCTTTTTCGAATTATAAAAGAAAAGGAAAGAAAATTACATTTTTTCTTAATTCTTCTCTTGAGGGACTTACCCTTCATAGTTCTGGTGGTGGTTAAACTCAAATTAAACGAAACCGAAAATTTTATATTGTCAAATTTTGAAGGCAAATAATTAACTGAGGTGGTGTTCTCTGTTTTCACTGTCGCGCTCTCAAAAATAAAAAGTAAACCATTCAATACAGAAAGTCCAGAACCTGGGAAATGAGAGAAGATGAATACCCGAAAAGCCTCGCCAAGAATCAGGTCTGTGCGATAATTCAAATGCGAGATATTTGGAAAAATGTCCAGTTTCACCCAAATATATAACGCTAGACGCCATGTTTGTGTCCCTTTGAGGATCACACAGTATGTCCGCCGGAAACCAGCAGAAATATCTTTCTTTGAGTTTTTGTACAAATGTGTGAATTCATCACTTGAGGAACTCATAAAGATTAAGGTGATATTCATTCTGAGACAAGGAATGTTAGATACCAAAATTTCCAAAAATCGGTAACGTTTTTAATCCACACAGTAACTTTCCCGGCCGCTAGCTAAATGCCGCTTCACTCAAAAGCATGGAAATTGTGTCCTCAATCGCAAAACGAAGAACATTTTAGAACCGAAAATTTGTATGAAGAAGGGTGGTTAGCTGCTGTAATACCTTATAAAAGTAGAAAATCAAAAGAATCCTTAATTCCCTAAGTTTGAATTGTGATGACGTTGTGTGAAACCCGAGATTTGGATTTTGATACTGATGACGCGTGACTTCTTAGATCTGGGAAGTGCGCTTCTGATCGGATGAAGCAAATTTTTAACCAGTCAGAAGCACTACCCAGATCTGGGTAGTGACACATCATCAGTATGGAATTTCTGCGCTTGTTCCTTAAACATCATTTTGCGGGAAAACCGGTGGTGGCGTCGCGAAATGTCGGTTGTTTTCTCAGGCTACACCACAGGTAGCCCAAGCTGGAAATATGAGCATCGGCGAGCATCGGCATTGTTGCGTAACATTCAAAATATAAGGCCGGATTTATATGGGAAAAAAACCTATCGTTTCTGTAACCTACGAAAATGAAAGGATTTCAATAAAAAAACAGCTTACCTTACTTAAAATGTGTGTTGCGTCTCTCCTGTGTGGTCCACGGGCCGATTTATGGCCGTTTTATGGGTTTTTATGTAAACGGTTTTCTCCCATAAAACGGCCATAAATCGGCCCGTGGACCACACAGGAGAGACGTAATACACATTTTAAGTAAGGTAAGCTGTTTTTATTGAAATCCTTTCATTTTCGTAGCTTACAGAAACGATAGGCATTTTTCCCATACAAATCCTTATATTTTGAATGTTACGCAACAATGCCGATGCTCGCCGATGCTCATATTTCGAGCTTGGGCTACCTGTGGCTTTACATTTGACTGTCTTTGCATTTAATAGGATGCCTCGAGTATCAAAGCATTGTCCACGTTTCTTTACGCGGAAACGACACCAGACGTTGTGGCTCCACTAAAAAGCCTTGTCGCACGATAACAAAGGCTGTTACCCGCGTGTCCTGGGACGGGATGGTTATCCTGGACGGAAGTGGTACAGCAAAGCAACCATATGACTGCGAGCAGTTAACCACGCAGGCGCATCATCCGGGAATCTGGGTAACAAGAAGCGTCACAATGACCAGCTTAGGATCAACAGAAGCCCACGTGACCTGTCCAAAAGGGTTTCATTTTCATGGATCAAACGAGTTTTTGCGTATATCGTTAAGCAGCTTATCGTTCTCTAAGACGACTTTAAACTTTACTGACTGTAGCTACGTGGAGATCATCAACTGTACTGTTCGAGAAAGGCACAGCGATAAAACCGCAAGGGAATCAGCTGTTGTTATTCGTGTGCAAAACATTTCGGAAGTAAATGTAACTATTCAAGACTCTGTCTTTCAAAACAATTCCTTGTGTGTTAGAATCCACTTTGAACAACGATCTCTCAAGAAAGACAGACTGTTTTCATTAAATGTGACCAACACAAAGTTTTTGGAAAATGGCTTCCACACACAGTCTCCTGAAAGGGGTGCTATAGTTTTTTCAACGAATAAAACACCGAAGAAATTCTCTCAAACTATTTATCTGCAAATAAAGATGAATGAGGTTCTTTGCGTTGGGGGCAGAGGTCATTTCTTGGATGTTGAATTGCCCGCTGCTGTTACAAAAGAAGCGTACCATAACATTAATCTTGAACGCAATCATTTTATGACTTCCCGCAGCCTTTACTATTCCAAAGTGAGGATGGCCACGATCGCTTTTGTTGGTTTGCAGTGTGTAAATAACTCTGCAGTAAGATGTATCACAGTTCGTAGCTTTACAAACGCAAATAGAACAATCGACTTAAAAGTTAATGGGTCCCGCTTCTACGATAATAAAACGAATCGAAAAGTACTGGCCGCTACATTGCAAGTGACGGGAACTACAACTCAGTCTGGAACAATTAACATCTTCAACACATCGTTTGTTCAAAGCTCCGAAGTTGCAGTTAGCTTAACACCGAATTTCAATGTTTGGCTTGAAGGTGTAACTGTGAGGTCCTCGTTATATGGTGTCCAGATGGTTGCGTATGACACGGTTGTTATGAACGACAGCAAACTTTATTTATTTGCAAACATTCACAACTGTACCTTTCGAAATAACTTGATGGACGTGTACGGTTTGCTAAACAATAGCGTCCGCGTTGATGTTCGAGTGACCAACACAGTTTTTGATGGCAAAGAAATACAAGAAAAAAACTGGAAGAACGCTACATTTGGTATTCGCATCATCATCCCCCTTCTAGACAAACAGACAACTTCGAAAGTAAACGTTGAAATAGAAAATGCAACCTTTGCAGGTCGACCAACTAATGCCTTTGTGTTTGTTGCCAAGGGAAACAAGACAATCACTCTGCGGGGTTGCAAGTTCCTTGACAGTTTCAGTCTAGAAATGAACGAGTGGATAGTGGAGAAATATAAAAACTTGCCAGGGTATATGACTGGCCAGGGAGCGTTTCTTTTTCTTTTCGACTCCGATAAGCTGGTAGACAGAGGATGTGTTAAAGGAGGGGAGAGAAACGACACCCATGCCCAGTGGATTTACAACAGTCGTGTTCTTGTTGAAAACACGCTATTTCAAAACAACTTTGGGTATGCGGCGGGTGCGATTCAAATTATTAACGGTTATGTTAAGTTTCGAAGATGCAATTTCACAAATAATTTTGCCTTGAGCAACACAGGTCATGTATATGCTGCATACGGCAGTGCGAAGGTTGAGTTCCAGAACTGTGCTTTCAAGCGCACAGAAAAAAAAGGAACTTTCAAAGGCATTTCTTTTGCAGTTGGCAGATTTCTGCACTCGGAAAGCGGAGGAGCAATCAAGATAAAGAGCACCTCTTTTGAAGAAAATTTCTCTGAAAGGCGAGCTCGTCAACGGCATATTCTCAGAATATCTTACGGTGGCTATTTCGATATCGACTCGAACTCTACCATTCAATGCCCAGTGGGAAGTTCGCTTCATTTTTACAATTTTACTCACTTCCACTATGATGGTGGGCAGGACGATACATTTTGTCGTATTAACGTTACAACTGAGATATTTATTTGCCTTATGTGCCCTTCAAAAATGTACAGTCTTCAAAGTGGATTTTCCAGAGGATTGGCCGTTCGCAAAGGCTTCAGTTGTCTTGAGTGCCCATTTGGAGCCCACTGCGACGCAACCAACAACATTGTCGCCAAACGAGATTTTTGGGGTTACGAAATAACAAACTCGAGCAATTTTTCGTCACTAACATTTGTGACTTGTCCTGAGAAGTATTGCCGCCGTCAAAATTACTACATATACCACCAGGACTTCAACCGTTGCTATGGTTACCGGCAAGGTGTTCTTTGCGGAAGATGTGCTCCTGGTTTTACTGAATCACTGTTTTCAACCAAATGTCGAAAAGCTGAAGAATGTAGATGCAATTTTCAATTGTGGCTTTTCATGGCAATATATACCATCGTTTTGACTTTCTATTTGTTGAAGAAACCTCCTCTTGTTCGTTTTCTGAAAGATCAAATTTTCTGGTTTAAAAGGGATCGTCGTCAACAGAACTTGCAAAGAGACTCGGTTCTCGTGAAAGAAGAAACCGAGAACGGCTATGTCAGAATTACGTTCTATTTCTACCAAGTATTCGACTTGCTAAGCACCACATCTGTGGAGACAATGATGGGAAAAGTTCCGTACATTTCCACGATGGTCGCTGCTTTTAACTTTGAAGTCCGAATCCTGGACGAGGAAATTGGCTGCCCCTTTGCTGGACTGACAGCCGTCACTAAGGAAATGTTCCTCTCCGCGCTGGTATTTGTTGCCATAGGTCATGTGTTTACGATCTACTGTCTTAATTTGGTGGTTTACCGAATATTGAAGAAACACAAGCCTGTGCTGGTTCATTACGTGGCTGTTGCCATGGAAATCCTCTTGCTTGGTTACGAGCGTCTTGCAGAAACGTCGCTCAAGTTAATGCACTGCGTACCGATAGGATCTGAACTGCGTCTTTACTACGATGGTAACGTTGTTTGCTGGCAATGGTGGCAGCACTGTCTTCTGGCTTTTAATGTTATTTTCGTCGTTCCATTCGTCGGGGTTCTGTACCTGGGTTCCGGAAAGCTGTATAACAAGACCATATCATGGAAACAGTTTATTGGTGCGTGTATTGTTCCCCTACCGTTTCTCGTTTACTGGCTTGTTAAACGTTCATACACCAAACAGAGGGGAAAACCAGTCTCTCAAAATAGATACACCCGCCTTTCGTCGCTTCTTGACGATGGAAATTCCTCACATGATAGCCAAGAATGCACCAACGAAATTTCCAATATTTTGCTTGGCCCTTTCCGTACACCTAGTGCGCATGATCAAGGGACGCTCTACTGGGAAAGCGTTCTGATTGGTCGAAGGCTTGTGCTTCTCATATTTCGCGCCTTTATTCCCAATTCTATGGTTTGTTTTTTGTGCATATTAGTTGCCTGTGTTCTGATGGCAGTTCATCATTTAATCAAGAAGCCATTCCGGGACCGCACAGCAGATAGAATGGAAACTTTTTCTCTGATAACTTTGTCTTGTATCGCGATCATAAACGTGACAACAGCTACTCTCGCGTCCTCTGCAGTTCGCCCACAAGGTCCAAACAAAAGCATCATTGTCGTCTTACGGTGGATCCAAGTGGCTCTTCTCAGTTTTCCTTTTGCGCTGTTTGCGTTGTTGATCCTATTCGCATTCTTGTCGCAACTTGTTCGTTTTGTCATCTTGCTGAAGCGAAAAATCTGGAAGGCAGCACACCGAATGGGCATTTAAATGACAGGACTTACTTACTTCGCATGTGAGTTGAGAAGCTCAATAATACATAAAGGCGAGAATAACTTTAACTAAACAAATCAAGGACAATTCAGTTAAAGGAGCGAAATTTCGTTAGGAGTTCAGTGCTGAAATGTAATAAGAACCTTTGGCTCAAATTTCGTCACTGTAGAGATTTTAGCTAATTCATGCTAGATAGACATGAAGGGTCCAATTAGTGAAAAACGGCAAATTTGGTCAATTAGGTGACGATGAGAATTGTACAAAAGTTTTCCTAAGTCAGGGGTTTTGAAATCCACGCAGATCGAAGGCAGTCTAGTACTGAATCGGGAATATCTAAGGGCGATTGCTATAAATACTGTAAACAATACCCCTTTTCCTTTAGTTTCCCTGATATATCTTTACGATGAGATTTATAGATATAACGAATTTGATGCTAAATTTTCGGGGTGTGGGGATGGGGGGTGGTAAGTTAATGCAACAGGAAAGTTTATTATGTGTATTAGGGATGGCGGCTCCGGGCTGGCCCGGTTCATGTAATACCGGGATAAAACTCATCTCGGTAGAGCTAGCCAGCTCGGCTCATGTAATCAGGCCCTCGCTATGACTTGTATTGCCCCGCATTTTGCGCGTGTATGAGAGCATACGACTTTATAATCTACTTAACCCCAGGGTTTTAAAACTAACTGTCACGCACGCCGTTTGCAAGTGAAGATGTTGTACTTTGCCCGTTTTACGGTTCGAACGTGAAAGAATGCAACTTGTTTACGACATCGTTTTGTTCAATAAGATTTTGAGAAATCACCTCCTTTCCGAACATCAGCAGTGAAATTATGCATCGTTCAAAGTTAAGATTAGTTAGTTATAACAAAATTATCAAACTGCAGAAATACTTTATATGTGGCCACTCATCGCATGTCATTCCCCTCATTGAAACAATCCCTTATTTATCTCATGCACGATCACGGAATTTTGAGTGACATCTTTGGCTCTTGACTACTGAGGGCAAAAACCAAACCCGTTAATTCCAATTATTTTTGACAGATTTACATTCAAATTTCTGAAAAAGCGCTTCTAGTTAAGATAAAAATACCGTAAGCTTAAGACTTATAAGTCTATCTTTTCCGAGCGAAAAATCGTCCTCTAAGAGGACATGTGCTTACTGGCAATGAATATTCTGTACAATGAAAAAGGGCAATGACCGCTACCTATGGTCCGGAGGCGTTGCTTTAACATGTTCATCGCTTTTAAATTCGTCGTCCCTGCACTGTTAGGAATTGTGTCAGTCTTTGTTGCAAGGTTTTTGAGATCGTAAAAGTGGGATCAAGTACCTTGCTAGCAAAGCTTCTCTCTGGCATGCCTTTCACTTTGTACGAGTCGTTGGCGTGGCAGACATTTGCGTCGCTTGGCTTGTTTACTTGACTTGTTAACGTTCGCACATATTGCGTGCCTATTGCAACTTTGAATCAAAACAAGCGATCTCGAAAACCCTATTTAGCTTTAGAAGAAAATTCTTTCATGCATATTGAGCGTTGCATGTAAATGATGGATTTGAAGTTTACCAAATCAAGTTGATATCTATAATGACAACAGATGACCAAGACATAATAAGGTTTAGATGATCTGAAATTTGAGGCATAAAGTCCCTTGCATGACTAAGGGTAACTTTTTAAAAACATTTATTTACATACTTGTTGCTCGTTTTAGCAAATTAAAGTAAAAATTATTTTTTATTTTTGAAATTTATGACTTAAAAAGCATTTATTGTATGAGCGTTTAACTACCTTAATTTGTATTAAGGTTGAGGCCTACGACCTGGAACCCACTTTAACACTGCACTTCTCTCATCGATTCTGTACACTTGTGCCTGTATCTTTGGCGTGGGAAAACACTGGTGTTATACCTTTTTAAGGGTATAATATCGTCTAATAGATAAGCTTTATGCTTTTTAAAGTATTATACTGGTTTTAGACCCTACAAAGTACGTACCCGTACTCTGTACAGTGGAACCCCGTTAATACGGTCACTAACCGGCCAAAAAAATTTGGTCGTATTACTGGGGCAGGCTCAAATTTCATGACTTGAGGGCCGTAATGACACAAATACACGGTATATCGCATTCATCGTCCTGTACTCATTAATAAACAACCGGAATGGAGATATCGTGTAAAGTAATTGAAAAAACTACTTAAAATTTTCCTTCAGTACATTAAACTCTTTTAAAATTCGGCTATAAATCGCCACAAGTGCATTTTATGTGTACTGTAGTCTAAACAGTACAAGAATAAGCTCAGATTACTGGGTTAATAAAATTGACAGATCACAGGCATTTTAATTTTCTAAATGTCGAACGAGTGGCCTTGTTAACGGGGTGAAATTTTAAGAGATTCTACTGTTTGGGATTTTAAAATGTGGCCGTTGACGGTATTAACGGGTGACCGCATTAACGGCGGTTTTTTGTAAGGAAATGTATGGTCGTATTGCAGGACCGAAAAAAACTGGCCGTAATAACGAGGTGACCGTATTATCTAGGTGGCCGTAAGGCGAGGTTCCACTGTACTAGTGTAGCGGAGCTCATTTCTCACTTATGATCAAGTTTACTAAACTTGAGTTAGGTTTGGATTATTTTGGAAAAGGAAATGATGCATCGAATTATAACAGAAAATATGGATAAGGCGTTTTATTAGTGCCTGGATTTTACATCTATTTGCTTTGCCAAAATATAAGGAAAAATAAGGTTATTACACAAATAAAAAGGGTGTTTAATAAACCTGATCAGTTTTCAAGTGTTTTATTACTGATTCGAGTCAGCCTTGCTTCGCCTAGCCGCCTGAGAAAACAGCCGACATTTCGCAAGGCCACCACGTCTGAGAAACGAGTGCAGAAATTCCATATTGATGACGTGTTACTACCCTTCCCTGGGTAGTGAAGTATCATCAGTATGGAATTTCTTTCCTTGCGTACGTTTCCCATACGTCATTTCACGGGGAAACCAGTGGCAGTGTCGCGAAATGTCGGCTGTTTTCTCAGGCTTCGCCTTTCGCAATTAACCGTGATTTAAAAAGTCTTTACAAAAGTTCCAGTTAAATAATAATGATGATGAAAAAAATAATAATAATAAAAAGTAACTAAACGTATGCTGAATAAGTGTCACCTTTAAATTTGTGAACACGGATTATCCCTGAGTGAAGAAAAATCTATCTATCGGAACGTTTACGACTCTCCGCCCATGCGTATGAGTTTCCAATCTAATCAATTTAATAAAAACCACAAGGTTACATCTATTGTTTTTAAAACACTACTCCCAGTGTTTTTGCTGCAGAGCGAGCGCAGCGAGCTAGCAGCAACATAATCTGGATTCAAGAATAAGATTATAATTAATTCTCGAATTCATCACTTTTTACTAGTATGCATTGCAATTAACCAGACTGTACTGCGCCACGAACAACTCAAATAAAACACAAGGACGTACCTAGTAGTCAAAGTTCCTTTTCGCATGGATTTCGTGAAAACGGTGGGTGTGTTGTGTGGCGGTGATTCAGCGCACGAATTTCACATCCCCGTTTACGTTCCAAATCCGGTATGCGAACGTTTTCTGAATCCGGACAGATTAATTTTTAAGTTACATCATTCGCTTCTTTCCCGCAGGCAATTCTGCTGAGTTCTGACTTCTGAACAAAAAGGTGAGTGCTGTCGTCTTGCTTTCTCCTTTACATCAGGTGGTATTGATTGTAGACGAATTTCACATCCCCCGTTTACGTTCCAAATCCAGTATACGAAAACAGTTTGTGAATCTGGACAGATTTTAATGCACCAATCAATGATTTGCCCTAGGCTAGGATGGGCGGGTGATAAGTGGTCCGCCATCTTAGAAAGTACCTAGTAGTCATTAGGATGCGTTTCCCGCGTTTCGACGCGTTCTTTCCCTCGTGAAGGATGGCAGAATGAAAGTTACGAGTATCTTGTTGCTTTTTAAGCACAAAATCAGTGATCCATATTTGAAGTTTTATGACAAAAGTGTTTTGTCACCCAGCTTTGAGAAGAAATATTCATACAAAACCTCATATCAAAATAGGCTTTCTACTTACATGTTTTCACTAGATGCCGCCCTTCCTCAAGGTTTTTTCGATATATATTGAAAGATAAAAGAAATCATATGTACAGACATGAAATAGTCCCGGAATTCTGTGTTGGATTTGCTATCATACTCCAAATGTCCAATTAAATAAAATACTGGACCTGATCAATTACAAACATCAACCCCTCTTGGTGATGACATGTTGTGGTATTGTACATTTTGTATTGCCGTAAACGCAATGTAAAACAATTCACAGGTACTTTCGGAAGTATAGAATGTGTGTTAAATTGCCAACCTCTATCAGAAATGTGCCAAAGATTCTGAAGTTTAAGCTTAATCTGGGAAGATAAGGGGAATGGAATTTAAATTTGCCTACATTGAAAAGTCACGGCATTCTTGCTACATTGGGTACTCGGTGAGCAGCGAGAGTTCATCTGAGGCTATGTTCACACAATATCGGATAGCTTTCCGTGGCGCCAAGGGGAGCTAGAGAGGTGTTCCATTGTATCCATCACTTAGGCTTCTGTTCGCGCTATACTGGATAGCTGTTGCCCCGCCACAAAAATCATATCGGATATGGGTTCTATTCACAAGCAAGAGCAGCTGTGGCCGTGCGATTTCTGTGACGCAGCGAGGGTGTGCCGCGCCAATCTCGAAAGTGGAGCGTCACATATCGGATAGGTTTTGCGGCATACTTTGGTGCAGTGTGAACACCCATTCGGCCCGTCACTAAAGTAAATAAGTAGTAGCGAGGCCTGGAACCCTGTGAGGAGGAAGTAAATAATAAAGAGTGAGGACTGGAATTTAGTGCGCCAAAACCTATCGGCCAACCACGCCGGCGCGATGTTCGCCGCGTGTGAACGACTTTCCGCCGCCAAGGGTAGTTGCTGCTCATACTATACCAAGTAGCTTTTCGTGGCGCTATGTGTGAACATAGCCTTAGATGAACTCTCGCTGCTCACCGAGTACCCAATGTAGCAAGAAGACTGTGACTTTTCAATGTAGACAAATTTAAATTCCACTAATATTTGCCTTATCTTCCTAGACTGAGTTTAAACTTCAGAAGCTTTGCCTGACATTTCTGATAGGTATTTAGCGTGGTTGGCAATTTAACACACATTCATTCAGGGGTCTAGAGTCTATAGTCTAGTAAAGCGAAGAGAAAAAAAGGGCATTTATTCATCGCGCCGCTTAACTTTGCACTGCTTATACCCCGTTGTGTGTACGCTCACAACAGGACATGATAGTGGTGAGGGCCTTAAATAGGGTTTCCAAATCCCGCTTCCTACCACTATTAATGTTTTTCATCCCGCTATCCCGCTTGCTTCGGACGTGTCATCCCGATACCGCTTTCAGAATTCTGTGTTTGCATGACAGTCGAAGTCCTTTTAGCCTGCGTTTGGAAAACTATTGCCAAGCAGTCTAAAGCTCTTTTTCCACAAGAGACGCGGTTTTCGCGGGTTAGGGGTGGGGTTAGTTCTAGTATTAGTTCAATGTAAACAGCAGCAGTGAGTTTAGTTTGGTAAATTTGTCCTCTTTTGGATAATCATTTAGGAATCAAAGAAAAGTTTTCTTTTACCGGAGAACAGCACGTGGAACAATGCGAAGGCTCTCCTTCATACACCAAACTGAAAAACAGGGAGTTGTCAACACAAACAAGCAAAATTGGAAAATGTATCTACGCCAAGATTTATTTAGATGTGTCGTCCTTACATACGACCTTCTATAGGAGTGAATAAATATTTACAAACTCGCGCTTGAATAAATATGTACAACGTTTGCCGGCTAACAGTGGAAACGATTGTAGTATGTCTTAAACAGATGCTGTTAGACAGTTAAACTATTATTCCAGCATTTTTTCCTGATACCTACACTAGAGGACAATACAATGAAATGGTAGAAATATTAAACGCGTGTTTTAAAAGCCTCTTAGGGCGCCGGCCAAACCGCGATGTCACACCCACCAAAAAGTTGACGATTGACTAATGACTGAGCTGAAACAGGTTGTCACTTTCTTCTGCAGGAAGATTTTCTTCAGGCACTTCCTCGTCACTACTCGCTTCGTTCATCTGACTATAATGTCAGGTTCAGCAGGTTCAGGGGTAAGAAGAAACATCGCCCGCTAGGTGCCGGCTAATCACAAAGAAATTGCGATGATGCAAAAGCGGGAAGGCCTATAGTGCCTTAGTGAGGTAGAGAAGCATAAGGCCAGAGACAACAAGGAGATGCAGCCAGTGAGTGAAAAGCCAACGCCGGAGTCGACATGTACATGAGCAGGAATGTCGAAGAGGCCGCACGACCGTTCAGGAAGCGGATACTATGTTCCTTGACCATGTTATGCGCCGATTCCTATTTTTCTTTCGCCAGCGGTCTTTGCCATTTTTTAACGGTCTATACCACCATTGGTAACCAAGCCTTTAGTCATGATAGACCATCCGACCAACTGTAGACGTCATATATTCCTTGGATTAAGTTACTCTAAGGCAAATAAGACGTTTTTCAAAAGCTTTAGAAAGAAGGACGTTGAAGCCCAAGTTGATTTTTCGTTAAAAGTTAATTACGAAAAGGGCTAGGGTCACCTGTTATTGATGTAACAGTTAAGAAGGACACTTTGCTAGTGTATGTACTTGAATTTTTCGGAATTTTGGCGGGTCGGTGTTGTATTAGGTTGTAAGAGGGAGAGATTAGGATACTAAGGTTCGGGTTCGAGGCCCAGGTTTGACCCTGGGTTGCGATTTTCTTTCTTTTTCATAGAAACATTCTTAATATCAAGTCAAAAATTTTCCAAGTATCTTAAAAATTGCAGCGACCGTCGACGAAAGGGGCAACTTCTACGCCGAATAGGAAGTTATCGTTTTAGCCCCTTCTTAGCCGTTTTCCTAACTAAGAATATTGTAACACGGTGGTGACCTATTTCTTGTGATGAACAAAAACGTGCAGATTCTCCATGTCAAGGGTCATACAACTCAAGAAATTCGTGTTGTTGTAGGAAAATTGTTCCATATTTGTTGGAAATGTTCCAAGTCCCATCGTAGTAGCAACACCTCCATGAGGAACATTCAAAGTCTGTGGCAGAACGCACTCCATGTATATGTTTCTGATGGATGATACATTCTCCTTCAAAAAAGGAATTCAGTCCCCAGCTCTTAAAATGGCTGTTGGTAGATTGTACCGGCTGAATTCTTCCTGCTTTCCATGAACAGGAAAAAAAAGCCGAATGAAGACTAAAAAGCATCAACAACTCAAAGAAGTCAGGCTATTTTTAATTTCTAAGCTTTGTGAAAATCTTAAGGCAACTCCTTTGCTTTCCAAGGACAGACCGTAGTGGTTTGGAAAAATTAGGATTTTTTACGCTGTTCCATTACGTTACCTGCAATACTCCACCTGCGGACGTTTCAATCTTTTCTTCATATAACCATAATTTCAGCGGTCTACTATTCTCAGGATCATAGAATGTGATTCCTCCTTCATGTAAAGCAACAGTATGAGGAGCTGCGCAAAGGCTTGATTCAGAATGTACATGACATGCGCGGTCTTAAAATCAGACAAAAAAAGACACTTTTATTTAAAAGATGCAGAACTGATTTCAGATTTCACCTATGTAAACTTCCAGACTAGATTTTCTTCACGAAATCGTGAAATATTCTAGTGTATTGTCACTATCTATCCTGTTTCCCGCCCGGAAAAAATCAAGATTTCCCGCGACCCGCCATGAAAATGACGAACTTCCCGCATCCCGCCCTTAAATTTTCTTTCATCCCGCATCCCACTAGCTAAAAAATGCTAACGCCGCTCCCGCCAACTCTATGTTAGGTTCGCAGTGGTGCGAATCGAACGCACGGTCTCCGGCCGGATTACCCAAGCGTTGCTGTAGTCGAGACGTCACAATCCTTTAATGATTAAATAAAAAAATCTAGTATATTCACCCACAGAACACGTAGGAGCTCTGAGGGAGTCTTTGAAAGTCATTGTATGCTCCATATATATGGAATTTGGTTCGGCCATCGTCCAGTACGGCACCCACGAGAAACAGTATTTTAAAAAATGTCTTTTTCTTTTAGTTTGTTTACTTGTTTGTTTCTTTGTTTGTTGATTAACCTGTTAAAAAGCCTATAGTCGAGTTGTCAACGAAGATACTGATTTCGTTCTATTTCAGTGAAACTCACCACCTTAATTTTTCTACTGCCCGCTAACTCACTTTTAAAGAGAAATTTTTTTTATGATAATTTTAGTTCCTATGTACTTGGCGTAGGCAAATTGCTTTCATTTTCGAGGTCTCGAGCCATTATAAGGAGTCTAATCGTTTTCAGTTTTTGTCACTTCTTCAACAACAGCTAGCAGCCAGAAAGCAACATTTCTCACTTCCGGGCAAACTTATAGACGATGTTGGCTTGTTCGTTTGTCTTCGTTTCTCATCTCTTTCTTCTCTTGAGCGTAAAAACAGGTTAGTCAACAGAACGCAACAGCATCAGGGGCACCCAACGAGGATATAGTTCAAAACCACTAAACATAGCATTGTTAAACGTATTTTAGTATTTAAACGGTAGATTTAGACATAATTTTAACCCCCAAACGTTTTTCATCTGCTCGGATTTCCTAGCTGAAAGTCTAGTGATCCGAAAATTATAGGGATCAAAACTTACCTTTTCGAAAATATCAGCCGGAAAAAAGGCTCCCGAAAATTCTAGGTGACCTTTTTAGGGTAAAAATTCGTTAGAAATGGTCAATTATAAGTCGCCTCTGTAAGAGTAAAGAAACTTAGCAATGCAAATTTGTTAGCGTCAAGGCATATAAAAGGGGAAAAGACCTCACTTCCGGTTGACATGTGTCGCTCAAAACGACTTTGCTTCAGGGGCACCCAGCGACTTTTTCCTGTAAAATAACTGTTCAAAGGAGAAAATATTGCCTAAAAATTTCTAAAGCTTGAGGAAAGCTTAAAAAGTCTGGATAACCATTCCATTCGTCTAAAAGATTCGGAGGTTTTCTGATAGCTTGACTACGATTTTCGGAGGTTGTGTTATTCACATTTTAATACTAGAAAGCGATTATTGTTTAAAAAGGTCTCCTAAAAATTTCGGTATAAAGGCAAAACGTCCCCTCAAAACTTCGACCGGACCTATAAGGGTAGCTAACACTTTCGGATGAGATACGAAAAAGCCACCTAAGACTTTCTTGAATACCAAAGTTCGCCTAAGACAAATAGTTAGGACAACTCCAAAATAACCAAACAGGCTTCTAAAGCACAGAGAAAACCAGTTGAGACACTTCTGGCGTATTTGGAAACATTCGGTCGTTGGGTGCTCCTGTTGCTTCTACTTAGTGCACTCTTTCTTTTTTATATGAATATATTTTGTAAGAATATCGACGCTGAAATTTGCGAAATTTTAAGAATATTTTAAGAATAAACCTGAGGCTGAAATTGTGAAAAGAATATAATTTCGTGCGAAAATCTGTAAACACAATACAATGATATGTTTTCACTTAACTGTATAAAATTATTCCTTTCTCTAAACGGCAAAACTAGCCAACAAACGAAACACTCTTTACTAGCGAGAGCAAAATGTTCAATGATGAGAGGAACATGTGATGTATTTGTGCAGTACGAAATATGTACGATACAAAAGACATGAACTGAACCGCAAACGTACCCCAATACATCCTTAAACGGAAATGTCATAAGCTATAATTAACAATATTACAAGATTATTTTCAGCCTAAAATCAGCAGAAAAATAGGAATATTCAGCCTGGGCCGGAAAAACAATATTCTTATAAAAAAGAAAGAGTGTATTGAGAAAATCTCGTTCCCGTGTAGTCATCTTCGTCTTAGAATCCAAAGGTCTTGTTTATTAACTCACTGTTAATAAAGCCAACTTTTTTTACGCTGCCCTCTTCCATCATATATTCGTCCCTTTTATTCATTTGTTGTTTAGAGGGACGTTTACACTGGGTTTCTTTTTCGAATTAAAAAAAGAAAAGGAAAGAAAATTATTTTCTTGAATTTTTCTCTTGATGGGATTAAATCTTCATCATCTCCCAGAGGTGGTTAAAGCTCAAATGAAAAAAAACTGCAAATTTTGAATTGCCAAATCCTGAAGGCAAATAATTAAAGAGATGGTATTGGATTGGTTACGCTATTGGATTTTGTCCAAAGATTCGAAAGTTCGAAGTACATTAAAAATTTTCATAACCGACCCCCGTAGGGAAGGATTTTAGGGATATTTTCCTTTCGAATGATCATTTGGAAATGTGCATTTATCATTCCTTGCTCTTCTAACATCTTGAGAGGTTGAGAAGGCAAGTACTCCGCACCTTAGACTCATCAAGACCGTAGCTCGACTTTTAGAACATATACAAAGCAAGTGTTGTCACTGGTAGCCCAAGCTCGAAATATGAGCATCGGCGAACAACGGCATTGTTGCGTAACATAAATGTAAAGGTTAAACCTTTATATATAGAGAAAACCGTTTCCATAAAAACCTATAAAACGGCCATAAAACGGCCCGTGGACCACACAGAAGAGACGTAACACACATTTTAAGTAAAAAAGCTGTTTTTTATTGAAATCCTTTCATTTTCGTAGGTTACAGAAACGATAGGTTTTTGTCCCATACGAATCCTTATATTTTGAATGTTACGCAACACTGCCGATGCTCGCCGATGCTCATATTTCGAGCTTGGGCTGCCTGTGAGATAACGAATGGAAAGGCTGGAAAGGAGAACTATCGTGTGTTACCTAGGTGGAATTTGAAGGCGACTGGAGCATTTGTAGCGACGTTACGGCCGTTTTCCTTCGGTGGATCAGTCGAGCCGCTTCGCTGGAGTGCCCAACCTTGGTGGCTTTATATAGAGAGAAAACAGAAACGATAGGTTTTTTTCCCACACAAATCTTTATATTTCGAATGTTACGCAACAATGCCGATGTTCGCCGATGCTCATATTTCGAGCTTGGGCTACCTGTGGTGTTGTAAGCACAAAATGCAAGAGCAACTATTGGGCTGTTGGCATGCGACCACACTAGCCTCTCTTGCAAGGGAAACCTAGACGGGAAAACTGCTTTGTCTTGTCTTATACTAAGCGCTGCTACATTTTTGTAGGGCAAGCTGGGCTCGGTCAATCTAGAAAACAATAGTTGATGTGATAACGTGCAGGAAAGTTTAAAAGTAAATTCATGAGTTTCTTTGCTACAGTCTGGAAAGTTCTTTCACTATAGTTTAATCATTTTTGGAGTGGAAGTAACCAAAATGGCCGCTATGATGCTGAATTCGCTTTCTTTTGATCATATTAATTGGAAAACGTCCAGACGGCGGTTAACTGAGAACTCGGCCGCAGAAACCAAGATCTTGCACATTGAATTTTTAACACAAGGGGCTTGGAAAGGAAAACATGCAGCCCTTGAAAGGGACGGCCCTGCCCAATGAGACTTTGTTTAACCATTCTTACAAGTCGAACATGCTATTGAACATTGATTGAACATTTGACTGTCTTTCCAATGTTTACAGGATGCCTCGAGTATCAAAGAACTGTCCACGTTTCTTTACGCGGAAACGACACCAAACGTTGTGGCTCCATTAAAAAGCCCTGTCGCACGATAACAAAGGCTGTTACCCGCGTGTCCTGGGGCGGGATGGTTATCCTGGACGGCAGTGGTACAGCAAAGCAACCATATGACTGCGCACAGTTAACCACGAGGGCCCATCATCCGGGAATCCGGGTAACAAGAAGCATCACAATGACCAGCTTACCATCAACAGAAGCCCACGTGACCTGTCCAAAAGGGTTTCATTTTCATGGATCAAACGAGTCTTTTCGTATGTCGTTAAGCGGCTTATCGTTCTCAAAAACGACTTTAAAATTTAAAGACTGTGGCGACGTGGAGATCATCAACTGTACTCTTCGAAAAAGGCATAGCGATAAAACTGCAGGGGAATCAGCCGTTGTTATTCGTGCGCAAAACATTTCGAAAGTAAATGTAACTATTCGAGACTCTGTCTTTCAAAACAACTCCCTGTGTGTTAGAATCAACTTTGAACAACGATCTCTCAAGAAAGACAGACTGTTTTCATTAAATGTGACCAAAACAAAGTTTTTGGAAAATGGCTTCCACACAAAGTCCCCTGAAAGGGGTGCTATAGTGTTTTCAACGAATGAAGCACTGAAGAAATTCTCTCAAACTATTTATCTGCAAATAACGATGAATGAGGTTCATTGCACTGGGGGCGGAGGTCATTTCTTGGATGTTGATTTGCCCACTGCTGTAACGACAGAAGCGTACCATAACATTAATTTTGAGCGCAATCATTTTATGACTTCCCGCAGCCTCTACTATTCCAGAGTGAGTAGGGCCACAGTCGCTTTTGTTGGTTTGCAGTGTGTAAATAACTCTGAAGTAAGATGTATCACGGTTCAAAGCTTTACAAACGCAAATAGAACGATCGACTTAAAAGTTAATGGGTCCCGCTTCTACAAGAATACAACGAATCAAGCCCCGACATTGCATGTTACAGGAATTACAGCTCAATCTGGAACAATTTACATCTTCAACACATCGTTTGTCCGTTCCGAAGTTGCAGTTAGCTTTACGTCGAATTTTAAAGTTCACTTTGAAGCTGTAACTGTGATTTCATCGTTACATGCGGTCCGAATTGTCGTATATGATAAGACTGGAATGAACGACAGCAATTTTTGTTTATATGCGAGCTTTAACAACTGTACATTTCGAAATAATTTAATGGACGTGTTTGGTTTGCTAAACAAAACTATCCGAGTTTATCTTAGAGTAACCAACACCGTTTTTGACGGCAAAGAAATACAAGAAAAACACGCGAAGAAGGATACATTTGGTATTCGCATCATCATCCCCCTTCTAGACAGTCAGACACCTTCGAAAGTAAACGTTGAAATAGAAAATGCAACCTTTGCAGGTCGACCAACTAATGCCTTTGTGTTTGTTGCCAAGGGAAACAAGACGATCACTCTGCGAGGCTGCAAGTTCCTTGACAGTTTCGGTCTAGAAACGAACGAGTGGATAATGAGAAAATACAAAAATTTGCCAGGGTATATGACTGGCCAGGGAGCGTTTCTTTTTCTTTTCGACTCCGATAAACTGATAGACACAGGATGTGTTAAAGGAGGGGAGAGAAACGACACCCATGCCCAATGGATTTACAACAGTAGTGTCCTTGTTGAAAACACGCTATTTCAAAACAACTTTGGGTGTGAGGCGGGTGCGATTCAAATCATTAACGGTTATGTTAAGTTTCGAAGATGTAATTTCACAGATAATTTTGCCTTGAGCGACACAGGTCATGTATATGTTGGATACGGCAGTGCGAAGGTCGAGTTCCAGAACTGTGCTTTCAAGGGCACAGAAAGAGAAGGAACTTTCAAAGGCATTTCTTTTACAGTTGGCAGATTTTTGCATTCGGAAAGCGGAGGACCAATCAAGATAAAGAACACTTCTTTTGATACAAAGTTATCTAATAGGTTGGTACCTCAGCCCATTCTAAGAATATTTTTCGGTGGGTATTTCGATATCGACCAGAACTCCATCATACAATGCCCAGTGGGAAGCTCGCTTCAATTTGACAATTTGACCCACTTCAGTTACGAAGGTGGACAAGACAGTACATTTTGCCGTGTAAACGTGACAACTGAATCATTCAATTGCGTAATGTGCCCTTCAAAAATGTACAGCCTTCAAAGTGGATTCTCCAGAGGACTGTCCGTTATCAAAGGCTTCAGATGTCTTGACTGCCCATTTGGAGCCCACTGTGACGGACGCAACAATATTGTCGCTAAACGAGATTTTTGGGGTTACAAAATTACAAACTCGAGCAATTTCTCTTCACTGGCATTTGTGCCTTGTCCCGAGAAGTATTGCCATAGTCAAAGTCACAACCACCAGAACTTCAACAGTTGCTATGGTCACCGGCAAGGTGATCTTTGCGGAAGATGTGCTCCTGGTTTTACCGAATCACTGTTTTCACCCGAATGTCGAAAAGCTGACGAATGTAGATGTAATTTTCAACTCTGGCTTTTCATGGCAATCTATAGCATCGTTTTGACCTTCTACTTATTAAAGAAACCTCCTCTTGTCCGTATTCTGAAAGATCAAATTTTCTGGTTTAAAAGGGATCGACGTCAACAGAATCTCGAGAAAGAAGAAAGCGAGAAAGGTTATGTGAGAATAACGTTTTATTTCTACCAAATATTCGATTTGCTAAGCACCACATCTGTGGAAACAATGATGGAAAAAGTTCCGTACATTTCCACGACGGTCGCTGCTTTTAACTTTGAACTCCATATCCTGGACAAAAACATTGGCTGCCCCTTTGCTGGACTGACAGCCGTCACTAAGGAAATGTTTCTCTCCGCGCTGGTCTTTGTGCCCATAGGTCACGTGTTCATGATCTACTGTCTTAATTTGGTGGTTTACCGAATATTGAAGAAACACAAGCCTTTGTTGGTTCATTATGTGGCTGTTGCTATGGAAATCCTGTTGCTTGGTTACGAGCGTCTTGCAGAAACGTCACTTAGGTTACTGCACTGCGTTCCGATTGGGTCCGAACTGCGTCTTTACTACGATGGTAACGTTGTTTGCTGGCAATGGTGGCAGCACGGTCTTCTGGCTTTTAATGTTATTTTCGTCGTTCCATTCGTCGGGGTTCTGTACCTGGGTTCTGGAAAGCTGTATAAAAAGACCATATCATGGAAACAGTTTATTGGTGCGTGTATTGCTCCTCTACCGTTTCTCATTTACTGGCTTTTAAAACGCTCAAACACAAGTCAGAGTAGGAACCCAGCCGTTGAGAATAGATACACCCGCCTTTCATCGCATCTTGGCAATGGAACCTCCTCACATGATAGCGAAGAATGCACAAATGAGATTTCCAGCATTTTGCTTGGCCCTTTCCGTCCACCTAATGCACATGATCAAGGGACGCTCTACTGGGAAAGCGTTCTGATTGGTCGAAGGCTTGTGCTTCTCATATTTCGCGCCTTTATTCCCAATTCCATGGTTTGTTTCTTGTGTATGTCAGTTGCCTGTGTTATGATGGCGGTTCATCATTTAATCAAGAAGCCATTCCAGGACCGTACAGCAGATAAAATGGAAACTTTTTCTCTGGTGACTTTGTCCTGTATTGCGATCATAAACGTGACAACAGCAACCCTTGCTTCCTCTGCAGTCCGCCCAGAAGGTCCAAACGAAAGCATCATTGTCGTCCTGCGGTGGATCCAAGTTGCCCTCCTCAGTTTTCCTTTCGCGGTGTTTGCGCTGTTGATCCTATTCGCGTTGTCGTCGCATCTTGTTCGATTTGTCATCTTACTGAAGCGAAAAATCTGGAAAGGCAGAACACCGAACGCCCATCTAAACGAGAGGACTTCCTTACTTCACATGTGAGTTGAGAAGCGAGAATAACTTTAACTAAACAAATCAAAGACAATTCAGTTAAAGGATCGAAATTTCGTTAAGAGTTCAGTGCTGAAATGTAATGAGAAAATTTGGTTCGAATTTCGTAATTGTAGAGATTTTAGCAAACACACGCAAGATAGACATGAAGGGTCGAATCAGTGCAAAACGGCAAATTTGGTCAATTTGGTGACGAGAAGAATTCTTCAAAAGTTTCTCAAAGCCAGGGGTTTTGCAATCCGCGTAGATCCGTTTCGAAGGCAGTGAAGTGTGCTGAAACGGGAATATCTAAGGGCGATTACTGTAAATACTGTAAACGTTGTAACAATGTCAGTCACCCGATAATACCCCTTTTCGTTTAGTTGCCCTGAACTATCTTTAGGATGAGATTTTGAGATTAATAGCGAATTTGACGCTAAATTTTCGGGGTGTGGGTGCGGGGGATCATAAGTTAATGCAACAGGAAAGTCGCAAGACACAAGGTTAAAAACTTGTTTGGCGGTGCTATTGCTGCGGCCACCGAAGGAGTTTGTCTAGTGTTTGCACTTTCGACCAGTACTTTGTCTTGAGTATTCATGCGAGGCTTATTCCTAGTAAACAAGACGCTGTGTGAGCGTATAATAAGGCGTCGTTGCACTAGGCGTATGTGAAGTTTATTTTGTGTATTAGGGATCGATGGCGGCTCCGGGCTGGCCCTGTTCATGTAATCATGCCCTCGCTGTGACTTGTATTGTCCCGCAGTTTGCACGTGTATGAGAGAATACAACTAATCTTGTTAACCCATGGGTTTTAAAAATAACTGTCACGCACGCAGTTTGCACGAGAAGATGTTGTACTTTGCCCGTTTTACGGTTCCAACGTGAAGGAATGCAACTTGTTTACGAGATTTGCTCAATACGATTTTAAGAAATCACCTCCTTTCAGAACATCTGCAATGAAATTATGCATCTTTCAATATTAAGACTAAACGGCTAACATCAACTCGTTCCAACAAAATTATCAAAATGCAGAAATACATTATATGTGGCACTCATCACATGTCATTCCCCTCACTGAAACAATCCCTTATTTATCTCACGCACGATCACGGAATTTTGAGTGACATCTTTGGCTCTCGACTAACTGAGGGCAAAAATATTGTCAAACTCTTGACTCAAATCCAAACCCTTCAATTCCAATTATTTTTGCACAGATTTACCTTCAAATTTCTGAAAAATCGCCAAGCTTCTAGGTAAGATAAAAATACCATAAGCTTAAGATTTATAAGTTCTATCTTTCCGAGCAAAACGTCGTCCTCTAAGAGGACATGCGCTTACTGGCAATGAATAGTCTGTACAATGAAAAAGGGCAATGACCAGTACCTATGGTCCGGAGGCGTTGCTTTAACATGTTCATCGCTTTTAAATTCTTCGTCCCTGCACTGTTGGGAATTGTGTTTCTTTGCTGCAAGGTTTTTGAGACCGTAAAAGTGGGATTAAGTACCCTGCTGACAGAGCCTTCTTTCCGGCGTGCCTAGTCGTTCGCGTGGCAGACATTCGCGTCACTTGGCTTGTTTACGTTCGCACGTATTGCGTGCCTATTGAAACTTTGAATCAAAACAAGGGATCTCGAAAACCCTATTGCTGGTTTTCAGTGTCACGCCATTCAAAATAGATCAAAATAAAAATCAAAACCGTTCAATAGATAATGTCCAGAATTTGGGAAATGAAACGAGGTAAATGTGCAAAGACCCTCGCCAAGGTTCAGGTCAGAGGAATATTTCGCATATGAGATATCCGAAGAAATGTTTTACCCAAATTTATAGAGATTTGTATCGAGACGCTATGCTGGTGCTCACCTGGATGAGCACTAACGTGGCGGACCGGAAACCAACAGAAACATCTGTTACCGAGTTTTGCTACAAAAGCGTGAATTTATTCTTCGAGAAACTCATAAACATTAAAGTAGTACTTTTTCTAATACATGAACTGTTTAGATAGCAAAATTTCCTGAAATAAGTCATTTTTTTTAACCTACATGACAGCTCTCTTGGCCGTCATGTAAATGCAGCGTCACCCAAAAGTTTAGAAATTCAAGCGTACTCTATCACAAAACCAAGAACCCTTTTGAAGCAAAAATTTGTATGAAAATTAGTTTTCAGCTGCTCTAATGCATCGTGTAAGTAAAATCTCGGTAGGATCAGTAGTTTTTTAGTTTGAATTTTAGTGACGTCATGTGAAAACCAACAATTTTGGGCGACGCCCAAATAAATAGCTTTAAAAGAAAATTATTTCATGCATATTGAGTGTTACATGTAATTTGAAGTTTACCAAATCAGGTTGATTTCTATAATGACAACAGATGACCATATCTAGACCCTAAGATACACTAAGGCTTTGATGATCTGCAATTCGAGGGATAAAGTTCCTTGTATGACTAAGGCTAACTTTTAAAAAACGTCTTGCTACTTGTTTTAGCAAAAGTAAAAATTATTTTCTATTTTTGAAATTTATGACTTAAAAATCAATTATTGTATTACCGTTTGGCTACCTTAATTTGTATAAAGGATGAGGCATACGACCTGGAATTCAGTTAAACACTGCACTTCTCTACACTCTCGGCCGGCACGGTGGGCCGAGAGGGTTTGGTGCACTTAACTCCAGTCTTCACTCCTGAATATTTACTTCCTCCTCAGCGGGCTCCAGTCCTTGCTCCTACCTGTTTACTTCCACGACGGGCCGAATAGGTCAGTGTTCACACTACACCATAGTAAGACACAAACCCTATCCGATATGTGATGATCCACTTTCGAGATCGGCGCGGCACAGCTTCGTTCCGTTACAGAAATCGCGCCGTCACAGCCGTTCTTGTGTGTGAACAGAAGCCCTACCCAGTATGATTTTTGTGGCGGCGCAAAAGCTATCCGGTAGTGTGAACATAAGCTTAAGTGAAGGATACAATGGAACACCTCTCAGGGGCGTAGCAAGGGGGGGTCCTGGGGTGCCCGTGACCCCCCGCAGACGTATTCCCCCCCCTTTGAAAAATCCTGGTTACGCCCCTGCCTCTCTCCTCCACAGAGGCTCCCGCTGCTTATTCCAACGAGAATAAAAATAATTAAAAAAACAGTAAGGGCGGGGTCCGTCTCTGTTCCCATCGACCCTTGCGCGCTTTTTCTTCCCTCTTCCCAACCTTCCTACGATGGCTAAGACACAAAGAGGCCTATGCGGAGGAGAGAAATGGAACGCCATTAGTCCTTGCAGTTACAGGAAAGTAGGGTATCAAAGTGTGATATAGAATGTCATGATGGATTAGTGTTAACCATAGAAATGGTCGCACGTAAAAAGAGAAGATCTGTGATGATAACGACTACCTGTTCCATGACCAGGCGTTCAGATTAGTGAGAGAGTCTAGTAGCCTGCAAACGCAGACGTATTTCCTCAGGTCGCTTTTCTCCACCCGTTACTTTTCAGGTGGACAAAAGTGACGACCAGCCTGAAGTACGTTGGCGTCCTCAGGCTAAGAGTCTAGTAATGCGAAGAGAAAAAACGGGCATTTTTTCATCGTGCCGCTTAACTTTGCGCTGCTACGCCGTTGTGTGTACGCCCAGAACAGGACATGATAGTGGTACCTCAGTGGTGCGAATCGAACTCGCGGCCTCCGGCCGGATTACCCAAGCGTTGCTGACTACAGACTGAGCTATGAGGCCGTACTGAAGGAGGGCGTACAATGATTTAAGATCTGGTCAAATGTATTGTAGCACTAAGTTAAGCAGGCTAAAGGCTGTAGTCGAAACGTCACGATCTTTCAGGGAGTAAATGAAAAAATTTAGCTTATTTACCCACAGAACACGTAGGAGCTCTGAAGGAGTCTTTGAAAGTCGTGGTATGCTCCAGATATGGAATTTGGTTCGGCCATCGTCCCATAGGGCACCCAGGAGAAACAGTATTTTTAATATCTTTTCCTAAGTTTGTTTACTTGTTTGTTTCTGTTGGTTGACTAACGTACCGTTAAAGCCTAGTCGTGTTCTCAACGAAGACAATGATTTGTGTTTTAGTCGGAAATTTCCCACCTTACCATATCTTAACAGTACATTTGTAAAGTCATAAGCAGCAATTTTTCTACTGCCCGCTATAACTCACTTTTAAACAGTAATTTTCTTATGGTAATTTTAGTTCATATGTACTTGGAGTAGGCAAATTGCTTTCATTTTCGAGGTCTACAGCCATATATAAGGAGTCTAATCGTTTTCAGTTTTTGTCGCTTCTCAGTCAATAACAGCAGCCTAGAAAGCAACATTTCTCACCTCCGGGCAAACTTATAGACCATGGCAGCTTGTGGGTTTGTCTTCGTATCTCATCTCTGTCTTCTCTTGAGCGTAAAAACAGGTTAGTCAGCAGTTGAACGCAACTGCATGTAGCTTAAGCATATTGCAGCCTCGCAAGCCCTTTTGTCAGGGCGAATCCGCTCTGACCTCTGCTTTCAAATCTCCTTGCGGTGGCCATACTCACTCTTCAAAATTAAACCCCTTTCTTTTTGTGTGTGTTTCTGGTCTGAATCAGATAGCGTAGTTCAATCTCATTGCTCGCATCATATGTAGAATTACTATGTCAGCATGATTTGAGCTTCGGGAGTACGACATCGAGGCACTCACACTGGAAATGTTTTTGGAAACCACGGTTATTTGCGGTCGGGTACAGCAGTTAGAATGCTCAATGTGACAGCTTGAATCTGAATGTTCAGTAGTAGCTTCTCCTGAGGTAAACGAATATTCTACGCCGTTGTATGGGTATATGTCAATTGAATTGTGCTCTGCGCCGGGTGATTTTATTTAGGGGCCTTTAGATTCAGGGGGAAAGACGACTACGAGGACATTCCCGAAAGCTTCGTTATACTTGATTCACTAGAAAAGTTAACACGATTATTTTTGTTAAAGTAAGCCCTCTCGCAAAATGCAGTGTCCACCACTACGACATTTTCGCTAAAACCCGAATTAAAGAAAAGAAAAGGAAAGAAAATTATTTTCTTGAATTCTTCCCTCGAGGGGATTAAATATTCATCATTTCCCAGTGGTGGTTAAAGCTCAAATGAAACAAAACTGCGGCAAATTTTAAATGGTCAAATCCAGGAGGCAAATAATTAAAGGGGAGGTATTGAATTGGTTACGCTATTGGATTTTGTCGAAAGAATCGAAAGTTCGAAGTACATTAATTAAAAATTTTCATAACCGACCCCCGTAGGGAAAGATCTTAGGGATATTTTCCTTTCGAACGATCATTTGGAAATGTGTATTTATAGGCCAGTTGTACTAAGAGGTCACGTGACCAACGCTTCCTTCAAACGATGAGTTGGAATATGGCTGATGCCAAAAATTGACAGAGCACATAAATATTATCTTACACCCAAAATTTGAGAGGAAATGCATTTAAGGGAAGTATTTTATGGCACTTTGTTTTTTCAGCAAAACAGTATGATTTGTATTGGCCGCCATGTTGGAGGGCATACTTTTGCCTTCCAACATGGCGGCCAAAACTACTTGTTGCTTGTATCTTGTTAAACGTTTGATAGTTACGCTCAGATGTGCTGTAAACGTTACCACATCATCTTTTCAACATTTCCCTTGAACTTTAAGTGCAAAATTTGTGTTCTGAAAGATGTAATTCCTAATTTTAAAAATCACATTTTGGTCACGTGACCGAACTTACTCATTTTAAGAAAAATACCGTTTACATAAAAACCCATAAAACGGCCATAAATCAGCCTGTGGACCACACAGGAGAGACGTTAAACACATTTTAAGCAAGGTAAGCTTTTTTAATTGAAATCCTTTCATTTTCGTAGGTTACAGAAACGATAGGCTTTTTCCCCATACAAATCTTTATATTTCGAATGTTACGTAACAATGCCAATGTTCGCCGATCCTCATATTTCGAGCTTGGGTTACCTGTGGTGTTGTAAGCACAAAATGCAAGAGCAACTATTGGGTTTTGGCATGCGACCACACTAGCCTCTCTTGCAAGGGAAACCTAGACGGGACAACTGCTTGGTCTTGCCTTATACTAAGAGCTGCTCCATTTTTGTAGGGCTTGCTGGGTTCGGTCAATCTAGAAAACAATAGTTGATGTGATAACGAGCAGGAAAGTTTAAAAGTAAATTCATATTAAGTTTCTTTGCTACAGTCTGGAAAGTTCTTTTACTATTGTTTAATCATTTTTGGCTTGGAAATTACCAAGTTGGCCGTTATGATGTTGAATTCGCTTTCTTTTAATTGGAAAACATTCAGACGGCGGTTAACTGAGAACTCGGCCGTAGAAACCAAGATCTTGCATATTGAATTTTTAACATAAGGGGATTGGAAAGGAAAAGAGCCCTTGAAAGGGACGGCCCTGCCCAATGTGACTTTGTTTAACCATTCTTGCAAGGGGAACATCTTGACTGAACATTTGACTGTCTTTCCAATGTTTACAGGATGTCTCGAGTATCAAAGAACTGTCCACGTTTCTTTACGCAGAAACGACACCAAACGTTGTGGCTCCATTAAAAAGCCCTGTCGCACGATAACAACGGCTGTTACCCGCGTGTCCTGGGACGGGATGGTTATCCTGGACGGCAGTGGTACAGCAAAGCAACCATATGACTGCGAACAGTTAACCACGCGGGCCCATCATCGGGGAATCCGGGTAACAAGAAGCGTCACAATGACCAGCTTATTACCATCAACAGAAGCCCACGTGATCTGTCCAGAAGGGTTTCATTTTCATGGATCAAACGAGTCTTTTCGTATATCGTTAAGCGGCTTATCGTTCTCAAAAACGACTTTAAAATTTATAGACTGTGGCGACGCGGAGATCATCAACTGTACTCTTCGAAAAAGGCATAGCGATAAAACCGCAAGGGAATCAGCTGTTGTTATTCGTGTGCAAAACATTTCGAAAGTAAATGTAACTATTCGAGACTCTGTCTTTCTAAACAACTCCCTTTGTGTTAGAATCTACTTTGAACAACAATCTCTCAAGAAAGACAGTCTCTTTTCATTAAATGTGACCAAAACAAAGTTTTTGGAAAATGGCCTCCACACACAGTCCCCTAAAAGAGGTGCTATAGTGTTTTCAACGAATGAAACACTGAAGAAATTCTCTCAAACTATTTATCTACAAATAAAGATGAATGATATTATTTGCGTTGGGGGCGGTGGTCATTTCTTGGATGTTGAATTACCCGCTGCTGTTACAAAAGAAGCGTACTGTAACATTAATCTTGAGCGCAATCATTTTGTGACTTCCCGCAGCCTTTACTATTCCAAAGTGAAGATGGCCACAGTCGCTTTCGTTGGTTTGCAGTGTGTAAATAACTCTGCAGTAACATGTATCACAGTTCAGAGCTTTACTAACGCAAATAGAACAATCGACTTAAAAGTTAATGGGTCCCGCTTCTACGACAATAAAACGAATCGAACAGTAGTGGCCGCTACATTGCGAGTGACGGGAACTACAACTCAGTCTGGAACAATTAACATCTTCAACACCTCGTTTGTCCGAAGCTCCGAAGTTGCAGTTAGCTTAACACCGAATTTCAATGTTTGTCTTGAAGGTGTAACTGTGAGGTCTTCGTTATATGGTGTCCGGATGGCTGCGTTTACCGCGGATGTTATGAACGATAGCAATCTTTATTTATTTGCAAACATTCACAACTGCACATTTCGAAATAACTTGATGGACGTGTACGGTTTGCTAAACAATAGCGTCCGCGTCGATGTTCGAGTGACCAATACAGTTTTTGACGGCAAAGACATACAAGAAAAAAACCGGAAGAACGCTACATTCGGTATTCGCATCATCATCCCCCTTCTAAACAAACAGATACTTTCGACAGCAAACGTTGAAATAGAAAATGCAACTTTTGCAGGTCGACCAACTAATGCCTTTGTGTTTGTTGCCAAGGGAAACAAGACGATCACTCTGCGAGGCTGCAATTTTCGTGACAGTTCTAGTCTAGAAATTAACGATTGGATAGGGAAAAAATACAAAAACTTGCCAGGGTATACAACTGGCCAGGGGGCATTTCTTTTTCTTTTCGACTCCGATAAGCTGGTAGAGAGAGGATGTGTTAAAGTAGGGGAGAGAAAGGACACCCATCCCCAGTGGTTTTACAAAAGCCGTGTCCTTGTTGAAAACACGCTATTTCAAAACAACTTTGGGTATGCGGCTGGTGCGATTCAAATTATTAATGGTTATGTTCAGTTTCGAAGATGCAATTTCACAAATAATTTTGCCTTGAGCGACACAGGTCATGTTTGTGTTGGATACGGCAGTGCGAAGGTCGAGTTCCAGAACTGTTCTTTCGAGCGCACAGAAAAAGAAGGAATTTTCAACGGAACTTCTTTTAGATTTGGCAGATTTCTGCATTCGCAAAGTGGAGGACCAATCAAGATAAAGGAAACTTCTTTTAATACAAATTTCTCTGAAAGGCTGATTCGTCAACAACCAATTATCAGGATATCCTCCGGTGGCTATTTCGATATGGACTCAAACTCTACCATTCAATGCCCAATGGGGAGCTCGCTTCAATTTGACAATTTTACTCACTTCAGTTATGGAGGCTGGCAGGACAGTACATTTTGCCGAATTAACGTTACAACTGAGTTATTTACATGTCTAATGTGCCCGTCAAAAATGTACAGTCTTCAAAGTGGATTTTCTAGGGGACTGTTCGTTCACAAAGGCTTCAGATGTCTTGAGTGCCCATTTGGAGCCCACTGCGAAGGACCCAATAACATTGTCGCTAAGCGAGATTTTTGGGGTTACAAAATTACAAACTCGAGCAATTTCTCGTCCCTGACATTTGTGCCTTGTCCTGAGAAGTATTGCCGCGGTAAAAGTCATCACCACCAGGACTTCAACAGTTGCTATGGTTACCGGCAAGGTGTTCTTTGCGGAAGATGTGCTCCTGGTTTCACTGAATCACTGTTTTCAACCAAATGTCGAAAAGCTGACGAATGTAGATGTAATTTTCAATTGTGGCTTTTCATGGCACTCTATACCATCGCTTTGACTTTCTATTTGTTGAAGAAACCTCCTCTTGTTCGTTTTCTGAAAGATCAAATTTTCTGGTTTAAAAGGGATAGTCGTCAACAGAACTTGCAAAGAGACTTGGTTCTTGAGAAAAAAGAAAGCGAGAATGGCTATATCAGAATTACGTTCTATTTCTACCAAGTATTCGATTTGCTAAGCACCACATCTGTGGAAACAATGATGGAAGAAGTTCCGTACATTTCCACGATGGTCGCTGCTTTTAACTTTGAAGTCCATATCCTGGACAAGAAAATTGGCTGCCCCTTTGCTGGACTGACAGCGGTCAGTAAGGAAATGTTCCTCTCTGCGCTGGTATTTGTTGCCATAGGTCACGTGTTCATGACCTACTGTCTTAATTTGGTGGTTTACCGAATATTGAAGAAACACAAGCCTTTCTTCGTTCATTACGTAGCTGTTGCTATGGAAATCCTGTTGCTTGGTTACGAGCGTCTTGCAGAAACGTCGCTCAAGTTAATGCACTGCGTACCGATTGGATCTGAACTGCGTCTTTACTACGATGGTAACGTTGTTTGCTGGCAATGGTGGCAGCACTGTCTTCTGGCTTTTAATGTTATTTTCGTCGTTCCATTCGTCGGGGTTCTGTACCTGGGTTCTGGAAAGCTGTATAACAAGACCATATCATGGAAACAGTTTATTGGTGCCTGTATTGTTCCCCTACCGTTTCTCGTTTACTAGCTTGTTAAACGTTCATACACCAAACAGAGAGGAAACCCCGCCTCTCATAATAGATACAGCCGCCTTTCATCGCTTATTGACGATGGAAATGCCTCACATGATATAGAAGAGTGCACCAACGAAATTTCCAACATTTTGCTTGGCCCTTTCCGTCCAACTAGTGGGCATGATCAAGGGACGCTCTACTGGGAAAGCGTTCTGATTGGTCGAAGGCTTGTGCTTCTCATATTTCGCGCCTTTATTCCCAATTTCATGGTTTGTTCCTTGTGCATGTCAGTTGCCTGTATTTTGATGGCAGTTCATCATTTAATCAAGAAGCCATTCCGGGACCGCACAGCAGATAGAATGGAAACTTTTTCTCTGATAACTTCGTCTTGTATCGCGACCATAAACGTGACAACAGCGACTCTCGCGTCCTCTGCAGTCCGCCCAGAAGGTCCAAACAAAAGCATCATTGTCGTCCTACGGTGGATCCAGGTGGCTCTTCTCAGTTTTCCTTTTGCGCTGTTTGCGTTGTTGATCCTATTCGCATTGCTGTCGCAACTTGTTCGTTTTGTCATCTTGCTGAAGCGAAAAATCTGGAAGGGCAAAACACCGAACATTTAGACGTCTAGAATTCTTCACCTCATGTGTGAATTGAGAACGGCTCAAGTAATCTTAAAGGCAAGAATAACCTTAATTAAATAAATCACAGATAATTCAGTTGAAGGAGCGAAACTTCGTGAAAGTTCAGTGCTAAAATGTAAATATAAAATTTTTGGTATGAATTTCGTCATTTGTAGAGGTGTTAGCTAACAAACGCAAGTTAGAACATGAAGGGTCAAAGTGATAAAATTTTTAAGGCCAATTTGGTCAATTTGGCGAGGAGATGAATTGTAGAAAAGTTTCCAAAGTCAGTGGTTTTGCCATCTAGGTAGGTCCAAGGGCAGTCTAATTCTGAGACGGAATGTCTAAGGTCGTTTGCTGAAAATTCTGTAAACTTTGGAACGATGTCAGTCACGAGTAAAAACCCCTTTTGTTTAGCCTCTGGCTCGGATTTTTTTAGGATGGAATTTTGAGAAATGTCGAATTTGACGTTAAATTGTCGGGTGTGGGAGCGGGGGGTCGTAAGGAAGATAGAAGGAGCTCATACTCTTTTCGTTAGTTAATTTAACAGGAAAGTCGCATGCACAAGGTTAAACTTTTTTGGCTTTGCTACTGCTGCGGCCACGAAGGAGTTCATCTAGTGTTTGTTCGACCCTTACTTTGTCTTGAGTAGTCATACGAGGCTTATTCCTATCTAGTAAAATAATTTTAGAAAAATTTCCCCCATGCATTCTGACTGTTAAATATGTTTGATGGCTTGGAAGTTTAAAGGCTCCTTGCTGACAATTTTCTCAACAATAGGAAGAATAGCGTCGCAAAATATGAAAGGAGAATGAAACAAAACTTTTGACCAGGAGATAAAAAAAAACTTACCAGCCAAATCAGGTTGATATCTACAATGGAATGTTAGTGAGGTCGCCTCCTAGACCTCTTGGTGAATCAGCCCTCTATAAGTTCACCCCCTGCTCTTCGAGTTAGCTCCTTCTTTCCTATTAGTAAAAAAGCCCTATAATATTTTTGTATTTGTGAATAACCAAAAATTTAACCCAGGTTAACGTTAGCAATTAATAAAAAATATCGAATTGTATCAGATAACATGGATAAGATGTTAAACTAGTGTCTAGATTTAAGGTTTAGTACACAAATGAACAGGGTGAAGAAAGGGTTTTGAAGCTGCTTGATAAACCTGGTCAGTTTTCATGTGTTACTGATTCCAGTCGCCCTTGCTTCGCCTTGCGAAATTGTGTTAGCCTGTGAACAGGCCTTTGGTCGAGCGGGGAACTAGGGAGAGGGAATCCTTGCTATTTTTTCCCCAAACAGAGAGCCTGTTCACAGGCTAAATAAGTGTCACTTTTCAGTTTGGTAACCTGAGAACCACAGACGTATTCTGGTCGTCGCTTCTCTCCCTCCGGCGGGTGAAATTAGAGCCGAAAAAACCGGATGCTCTCTCAGGCTAATAGTTTGGGAGAAAATACCGATTATCCCTGAGTAAAGAAAAATCTATCTATCAGAACGTTTACGAATCTCAGCCCATGCGAGTTCCCTATCTAATAAAAACCACTAGGCTAACATCTGTTGTTTTTAACTTAATAAAATCATTTTATTTTTAATAAAAGAAAACACCCTTCTACCCTCTTCCCTCAGCGAGCGAACAACGCAGCAGACCTCAGGGAGATGAATATTTTCGATTTCTACTCACAATACATCTGGTTTTTTTAACCACAATGCATGCAGCAGTTTTTTACTATTGATTCCTCTCTCGCCCATTACCTTTTTCACCCTTTGCACATCTCCCATAATTCACCTTGTTTGCGCCTCCCCCCCCCCCACCCCCGCCCAAATTTTGCATAACCTTTGCTTTTCATTTTTCCTGGGTGTTAAAGTCGTTCCAAGACGAATGTAAAGACAATTTTTATTCATCACTTTTGGGGGAAAACAAGGTGCATTATGGGAGGCGTGCAAATGGAGAATAAGCATTTCCTTAGAAACTATTCAGTCTTGAGAACTAGCCAATGAGATTAGTGTATGTAAGGGCTGTGTGAAATCACCGCGTTCACTACGCAACGCGTAGTTTTTGAGATGAGCGCAAGCCAAACTGCCCAGAACCAAGAGCCATAATGGGATGGCTCTTGCCAGAACCTAAAGCTTGATGAAATGTTTTCCACCAAAATCGCAATGCATTACTCATGACGAGTGGAAAAAGTGATGGTTTTTAATGGCGGATCAGCGCGATGGTTTGTGATGCGAGAGCAATTGTGAGTTGAGGTTGCGCTCAGTAACCAACCTTGGTTAGCTTCGGTTCACATTTTTTAGGAAAATAACACCAAACAAACATCGAGCTGCAATACCATAGAGCCATGATGGCCATGAATTAAGCCCAGGTTGCACAGAAAACGCAAACAGCGAGCTGCAAAACCATAGAGCATGGCCGTGAATTGAGCCCAGGTTGCACAGAAAACGCAGCAAAAAAACCAGGTTTAGGTAAGTGAAATGCGTTTCTACATTCAACTATTCAACTATATTGAATTTCTCATGTAGTCCAGAGAATGGGCACATGCGGTTTACGCACGGAGCTTGGGTGGCCTGTGACCCAACGAGACAGAATATTGGGGGACTGGGTACCAATTTAAAGATGGCCGCCTCCGTGGCGGTCTTTTCCAAACTTCTGTGAAAACGACTTTTTTTCACCCACAACACACTGAATCCATAGAGTTAAACGATGAATGTAGGTAAACGAGAAAAAGAAATCTCATTTCAGCGTCCACACTATGCAGTGGATTTGGTGGGAAAAGCGTTGGATTCTGAAAGTGCGAGTGTTGTTTGTATGGCTAGAAGCGAGTCCAAGCTTTTCATTGCATTTAAGATCTTCCAGCAGTTTCGGCGACGAGCTCTGAAACCTGGGTTGATGGTTCTTTTGGTTAACGACGAGAGTGGTAAGCTTAAGATCACAAGGAGAGTTTATGTAAAACTGCAGTGCTAAAATCAATTGCTATATCTTACATGTAGGAGTCGAGTCAGTCGAGTTAGAGATTATAATTACTTAGAGTGGCAATAGCTCTCAGACCTGCCAACCCTGATAAAGGAAAATCTGGAAATCCCTCCCCCTCCCCCTCCAAAAAATCTGGAGATTCTACAAAAAGTGGTGAGATTCTTTTTTTTTTTTCCTGATCAAGATTAAACACGGCCCTCTTTCTGTTAGGAGCATTCACTGGTTATATATCTGAATATTATCTTGTGATCTTTCTTGTAACAAGATGCCATTTTTTATGATTCTTAAGGGGCCAGGGAAGAGGTCATCACTAGGATGAAACTCATAGTAACTGAGTAGTTTCTTCCAGATAAGCCAACTTCATGGCTAAAAATGTTAGACAAAAAGCCTTGTAGGCTTGAATGGGCAATGGCACTCTCCATTAAATTTCCATTTTTATCCAGCAAGGTACCATTTCATTTTAGAATGATTTCGTAAAAAAAAAAACATGAGAATGGGAGTCTTGTCGGGAGGGCCAAGAGAAAAGTTAAAAAATAGTGAGACTGACATGGCCCCAAATCCCCCTAGAAACTTGAGCCTTTGGGATGTGCAAGTTTTGCCTTTGGTGTGAGTTTTTTTTATCTCTGCCTTCTCCTTAGCTTTTTCCACCTACTTAAAACCTTATTGACAACCCTGTACTTTACATTAAATGTAAAGTGATTTGATTTCTATCCGACAGTGAAACCTGTATTAAGCGGACACCGTATTAAGCAGACACCCTCTATTAAGCGGACAGTAGCCGAAGTCCCCAAATTTATTTACTTTATTTACTTTACATAAAACCATTATCAGGTGGACACCTCTATTAAGCGGAAACAGACGCGGACACCTTAAAAGTACCTGGAATAGTCATTTCTATTGTTGACCACCTGTATTAAATGGACACTTGCAATTAAATTCCACCACCCAACATGCCAGATGCTGGAAATGCGAAAGACTGCCACCCATAAATTTTTCGATTTTTACATTAAAAAACATGGCTTGATGAACTTATTTGATTAGTTTCACAGTTCAGTATTGTTTTCTATTTCATTTTGCTTCTAATCAGCTTGTTTCACTCATCTGATTTCTTCAAATTTGAGTTGTAATTATATGTTTTTGGCACTATGATCAATTGGTCCACTTTAATAAGGAAATTAATGCAAATATACTGTATAGCGTCATAGTCTCTGGGAATATTCTAAACATTTCCACTGTTCATTTGAATGGCATTCGACACCTCATATGACATTATCTATCGAAACCTGTATTAGGCGGACACTCTGTATTAAGTGGACACTACAACATTCCCCGAGGGTTTGTGCTTAATACAGGTTTCAATGTATTATAATCTGCTGATGTTTTCACTGAAAGACATGATGAGTCAATCATTCAACAGAACTTATTCACAATTGTTTCTTGACTAATCAGAAGGAAACTGGCTTTTTTACTTGTGGGTAGAAAATGTACCATATACCCTCTTTCCCACTAGAGACATACAGTCTGTGTAGAGATGTAGGGAGGGCATAATCACAGGATGGATACAATTCCTGACACTGGGCTGTGGGAAAATTAATGATAAACAGTCAACAATACATGAATACATGTATATTTATTTCCAGACCTACTTAACTCACAAAATAATACGTATCCATCAACTTTATTTTTCCATTTCATTAATGATAAGCTAATGACAAGTTGTGCTGCATGCGTGTGATGTAACAAGGGTTGAAGTTACCCATCAGTAATTGGGCCACTTAATCATTTTTTCCTTTGTGTCTTCAGCTCAGTTGGTGAAGCCATTCCTGAATGCTATGGCAAACCAAAGTATGTTTTCTGTGAAAACTTATTTTGATGAAGATGAGGTTACTGGAAACAATCAATGGTTGCCTCATAAAAGTGATATTTTGGTTGCAACAGCCTCCAGTTTTCTACAGTTTATAGAAGTTGGAGTGTTAAATTTAACATCTATCAGCTTGATTATTCTGGACCAGTGCCATCATGCTACTTCTCCGGGTCATCCGTTCGCACTTATTTTAAATCATGTAGATAATTGTGAACTGGATTTTAGGCCAAAAATTGTTGGGCTGTCTTCAGAGATTTCACGTCAACTATCATGTCTGCAAGGTACTGAACGGTTTCTTAGCTCAGTGGAGGAAACATTTAATTGCAAGGCATCTGTTTCTTATGATTTGCTGGGCTTGAACAGATATGGAGAACGTAGTGATGAAGAGTTAGTGTACTACACTTATGCTTCTGAGGACAATCAACTTACTTGTAAGCTCAAGGAAATTCTTCAAAATGCTGTCATATTTCTGAAAGATATCAAAGAGCAAGATGCAACTCAAGAATGTGTCAAGTTTGTCAAACATGTTTTAAATGAGTGCCATAAGGTTCTTTTGTTGTTTGGGCCAGAGCACACTGCTTATATTGCCAAAATTACAATAAAAGAGATCATGAAGTTTGAAAAAAAATGTTCTGAAAACTGTGACCTGCTCGTTCTCCAATATTGCAGGACACAGCTAAGTTTAGTTGTCAACTTGCTGGAGAATGGTACTTTTGAAAGATGTGAATTGACTGATTTGACAGAGAAACTGCTGTTTCACATGTCAACGCATTTAAAGCCTGATTACACTGCAGATTGTTCTTTTCAAGGGTCCATTTGCCAAAAAGGTCTATGTGCAGATTCAGGCCCCTTATCGGATGATCAAACTCATATGGCTGCAGATAATCCAACAGGATTTCCTGAGCAACAACCTGTTGACTTGTCGGCTTCAACACAACTTCCCCACAACTGGACAGTAGCCTCTCAACCACAAAATGTGCCAGCAACGTATGGATCAAAGATTCAATGTGATGATCCCTTGTGTGTCATTCTTGTCCCTAGTACCATCGTTGCAAAGGCTCTGAATTCTCTCATCAATAAGCTATCAGATAAAGTTCCTGAATACAATTTTCTTAAGAGTGCGTGTGTCTGTAGTAAGAAAGCAAAACAAGACGTTCTTGAGCAAGGCCTGATTGATGAAGTGGAGGATAAGGTAACCGTTATGGATTGCATTCAAGATGGTTCCGTAAATGTCCTTGTTGCAACTTTTGAGATTGAAAAGGACCTGTATGCACGCAGATGTAGCTTGCTGATACGTCAAGGGATGCCAAAGGACTACAAACATTATTTCAGTGTGAAGGGGAGACTGAAATCTGCAGGGGCCAAATTCATTGTTCTTGTTAGACAGACAGAAAAGGCAAAGGCTGAGGAGAAGTTTGAGGTACAGTGTATAGCCAGTAATAAGACGTAATGAATTTAGTTTATGGTGTGATTTTAAATGAGCCCAAGGTGAAATCTTGAAGTAAATCCCATATTTGAGTGTGGAAAAATAATGAAAGCACTGAAAACAATCAAGAGGGTTGATTTCTGAGGTCTCTTTGACTATTACAATGCAGTATCCAGGGTTGTCAAAAATAGTTGCAAAAATCGCTGCCTACTTGGTTAGTTTTGGCTGGCTACTCTGCTTGGCATTTCTTCACGGATGGCGTTTTTTAAATAAAATATCCCTGGACTTGCTGTTTACTTTGACAACTCAGCCGTCTACTTCAAAACTTTCTGACAACCCTGAGTAACAGGTGTACTGCTGCAATCGTGACTTTATTTTCATAAGTATTGTTACACCAAAAATCAGAAGATACATGTAATATCATTGTGATTGATTATGGACCAAGATGTTCCTCTATCTGCTATTTTCAATTCACTGCAATTGCAGTGCAATTCACTTTTCAGGGCCCCCAAATGAAAATTTTTCTCTGGGGAGGCTCCCAGACCTGTTCTGGAGGAGGGGGATGATACCCCTTTGCATCCCACACTTGACATTGAGCACTCTACCACCTAATCTATTGCTGTCTACTTAAATTTACTTCCTTCTTCTTTAAATTTCTTGTAGAGCAATGGGATAGTCCCCACCCTTGAAAGAAGCCTGGACTCAGTTTAATAACACTTTTACTAGTGTATTGTACAATAAATTGTAGGTATTGTTTTAGAGTTTGAAAACAATACCTACACCTTTTCATGTAAATTATAGGACGTGTACATGTAACACTTGTCAAAGTTTTGTTGAATTGACCCCTTGTTGAATGTCAAGCAGTGTGGATGTGCAGTAATCTCATTTGATGTCTGGCTGAATCTGTGAGCAGGTGAGATGAAGCCAATCCTACATTCTGATTGGCTACCCAAGTGGGAAAGATGGGCCCATCTTGCCCACTCGGGATTTCCCATACTGGTAGCGCAAGAGTTTTTATTTGGCCATAAGATTAACTGTTTATTGACCAAGCTTGTTGGGTCAAGATGGCTGGGTATTGGCCTCTTTCTTTTTTGCATCTTTATTGACCTTGGTCTTGTCTCAGTCAATAAAAATGCAAAAAAGAACTTGGCCAATATCCAGCCACCTTTATAATAATATTACCTCATGCTTGGTCAATAACACATAAAAATTTTTTGAATCAAGCAGATTTTTAAAGGGATAGAAAATATTTTAGCTGAGAGATGTCTCAACTGCAGACTCCCATGCTGTGAAGTAAAGAAACTCTTCCTTGAGGATCAACCAGTTACAGCATATGAACCTTACAGAGAGGGTGGAGCAAAGGTGGATCTTTTGTCAAGCATTTCCCTCCTCAACAGGTAGTCAATGTAAATTATAATCCTAAATTGATCTAGATTGTTCACGTCCTTCTTTTTCCTTGTGCCTTATATGCTATGAATGCTTAACTGGATGTGAGTCAATTAAAATTGCTAGATATTGTGGGCGGGGCAGGGGTGGGGAAGTACAGAAAATAAAAAGAGAAATATTTTTCCACCCAGTGGACTTAATTTCTACTGCTACCCTTCAATCTTTAGATACATGCTTGCTTTGCTTGCTGTCAGGTTCCTTGCAGGCTGCATTTAGGTAATGGAAGTTAGAACAGATTTTCCCTGTATTTGTTCGTAGGTCCACATTAAATTGTGGTTATAAATTTTTAACCTAGGTCAGGAGCTCATAAGCTCTTGCCTAGGGTGATTCTAATCAAATTTCCACCTCAGTGGAGCCCTAATTACATCTTATTCATGATCACAGGGTTAGGACACAGAGGAAACTGAGTGTTAAGCTAGGTAGCCTGCTGGGCAGGTGTATTTTGAGTGGGCGAAAGCTGCTTGTTTAAAAGACTCCTAGCAACAGCACATCGCCCACTTTCACCTTTTGATTAGTTATGCGCTGTCCCTAGTGGTTTATGCTTGTTTACGTTCGTAGCCGCCATCTCTGATTTTATGACAGAGGAGGATTGGGATTGGGGAGAGTAGTAAATAGCAAGGGGCAAAAGGAAAAAAAGGGGGAGTGGGAGGGGAGGAAAAAGCTCGCTTTGACTTGCCCGACTTCCTCCTCTCATTTGAAGTTTCAACATGGCGCCCTTGCGGGCAAAAACTTTTGTGCGCCCAAAGAAAATGCCTGCACTGCAAGCTACAGCTGTATAAGCTAGGTTGAAACAATTTTAACCTAGGTTTGATAATGACCTGCAACATAAATTATACATCTTTCTCAAGTTCCATGGCAAATAAGGATGTGTAGTTGGTGTTATTAGGGAGTTTAAGCAGCGACATTTTTGAGCGATGCATGTCAACCAGATAAGGTTACAGGGTTTTCATTAAGTTCTAAAGTAGACAGCTAGGATGTAAAAGTAGGGGGCTTGGCAATCAAGTGTTGTAGGCAAATTGAGGCCTCCACTCCCTCACTTTACCTATTTTCCCCCAAAAGTAGACGGTGCAGACCTCAAAGTAACCGGTTTTTTAGCTGGTTGCCGGCACTCAATGAGAACCTTGGGTTAAGGTTTAAGAGCTAGTTGTTTATAGTGGAAAGTGAACTTAGCTTATCCAGCTTGTTTACAGGCACTCCACTCAAATACTTAGAAACAAATAATTCAAATACACCCAACCAGGGGTAAAAACCCCAACTGGCAGGAGGCAACCCGTTGGCTATTTACAAGTGTGGCCAAGAATTTGATCTTGGACGACCGGGAACAAATCCAGCAAGTCGCCAGAGTGGGACTCGAAACTGGGACTGCCCGATTGCTAGTCCGACGCGGTGACCACTCAGCCACACTGTCTTGATGCTACCAAATTTGGATTGTTAAGTGTCTTTACTCTTATAGAGACGATTTGCCCAACAATTTGTCCCAAATCATGGCCGAAGGGCACAAAAAGTCCACTTCTGGTTGACATGTGTCTCCTAAAAATGTCCTTGCTTAAGTTCCTTATCAATTATCAATAAAATGAACCAGACAGGCCTGACACAGCCCCTTTAAAAATTTTCACCCTGAAGTTAATTTTAATTTTTACCTACAGCTTATTAATTTTGCCCAAATTTACTTTTCTGTTCTGAATTTCTTTTCATAGTTATTGCTCCAAGTTTCCAAGCAGTGGAACTGGTTCAGCCATTCCTGTTTGCAGGACCGAAGAAGTGTGGTCTGAAAATGAAGTTGAATTTATCTCGACTTTATACCTGCCACGAAACTCTCCAGTTTACTGGCCTATACAGGTATCTAATGAAAGGAATTACATGTACTTTAAAATTCTGAAAATAATCCCCTCAAATTCGAAACACGAAATGTGTAGTTCCAGAAAATATTCATACTCTCTCCTCGGAGGGGAACGGAAATTCTGAGAGAAGGAGGGGTCAAAAAGGAGGCAACTTTCGAGGGGGTCTGTGTCGTGACTTTTGAGCCTTTTGCAAGTAAGCTTGGTGAGTTATTGCTCTTCGGCAGTGGCTCACCGTTAATTATTAGCTAAGAAAGAACTCTACAGAGCAAAATTGAGTTTATTAGACCCTGTATTGACATGAATAAAAAATTGTTTTCTCATTTTATCTCAGGAACAATTACATTTTGCGAAATAGTGTAGTGCAATACCTTTTTTGACGGAAATGTTATTTCCAGGGGGTTCCCAACCAAGGTGGAAAATCATGGAAATTCCAGGAGTAGGGGGATGGAAAGCATTCCCTGGAATAGAATTTCCAAGGGGGTGGGGGTCTAATGCAAAAGTGCCCTCAGTCGGTGGAGGGGGGAGGTATGGATATTTTCTGGAACTACACAATACCGTAAAAATCCAAAAATAAGCCCCGGAGCTTACATTTTTCAAAGGCCCTTTTTGAGGGGCTTATGTTCGGAGGGGCTTATGTACAGAGGGAAATTTACATTTCAAACCCGATTGGGCTAGCTTATAGTTGGAAGAAAATTTACCATTTTTGATTTATTTTACCAAGTACAAGCCTCCGCGGGGGCTTATATTTCGAGGGGCGATTTAACGGAGGTTTTGTTTGCGTTACAGGTTTGGGGGGCTTATATTTGGAGGGTGTTATATATGGAGGGGCTTATTTTCGGAATTTTACGGTATCTTATAATAATCCCCTCCGTGTACATGTACGACCCCATCCCAGGGCCTATCTTTGGTGGCCATTTTCACATCAAAGTATTAGACGGTACTGCATTCAGTGTTGCGTGAGGCAAGCCCAGAAGCGAGACAATCTCGAAATGAGTGGTACTGGGAAAGACTTTATTCAGTCAGTGATACAGGAAAGTCGCAAGAAAAAACCCAAGTACTGCCAACAGGAGTCGAACCTATGACCTTGTGTTTACTAGTCCAGGTACTCTACCGGTAAGCTACTGGAGCCCCGTGGGAGCTAAGGTCACTAAACTAGGTTCATAAATCGAACTTTCGGACACTTCTTCGAGATGGAGGTGTACAGTTGTCTAGTTCCAGCGGTATTCCTGATATGTAGGCTGTGGCAGATTCAGACCTTCAGATAACCTTCAGATAAGGGGGGGGGGGGGCGGTCTCAAGAAAGAGTTTTTTTTTCGGCCCTTCGGGCCTCAGTTTTGGTCTAAAAATAATGACTGGAAAATCGTCTGGAGATCAATGTATGGAGTAACATTAGAACTAAAACAGTTAATTACAGTGTCGAGCTAGTAAGACTGGTATGCGACAAAAATATGGGAAGGATGGAAGAAAAACAAAAAGATGGAATGCAGTCAACTTATACCAAAACTAGTACCAATAAGTAAAATCCAGCTAGTGGTCTATTAACAATTCTGCGTTCTGATTGGTTGAGCTACTACTCGGCGGCAAAAATGGATGAAAGTCTAGCTTTAACTAGCTAAAGTTGTTTTGTCTCGATATTTTTTACCAACTAGTTGGATTTTACTAATTAAAAAACAATTATTCCTCTCGTCCTTGTGGCCTCTGACTCAATAGCCCAAGAGGCCGACTATTAACTCAGAGCCCATTCGAGCTTAGAAAATAATTATTTTTTAAATAGACACCTCGCTTAGGTGATCACCTCCTCAAAATCGATACCTAGAGTTGGTTGCTGACGTGCATTACTCATCTTCATTGACTTCACAGAGGACAAACACTTCCCTTAAACACACACATATAGTTGCAGTGCTCCCTTCCGTTCATCAGTCATTAATTTTCATTAGTAAGAACGCTGACGTCCCGGACGTCATGATTGGCAACCGGAAGTACGATGTCACGTTTGATGGAATACTTTTGCCTCACACAACGAATCTGAATGACTTTTTTTTACTCCAACTGTGCGAATTTGTCGAGTCAGAACACTGAAAGAGAGAGAATATCAACTTCCGGTTGCCACTAAAAAGTTTTTGACGTCCGGGACGTCAACGTCCTCTCCGCTAAAGGTCCCTATTGACTCTCTGTAAGACGTACACCTCCCTATGACCGACTCCTAGAGATGGTCCATCCTGTTCTTCAGTCCTGATTTTCATTGACTCTCAATGAGGCGGAAACCTCCCGAAAATCGACACCTAGAGTTGGGCCCCCCTCTTCCCTCGGTCATTTTCTTCAACTCTTTATAAGGCGGGCACGTCTGTAAGACAGAAGTCTTGCGCTGGTCCCAAAGCGTCTGTCTGACAGAGATTTGACTGTATTCAATGAGCGCGATGCCAGAAAAAGGACGAAGGCAAAAATCTGAGTCTCGGATAGGAATTGAAAGTAAAGTTGCTTGTCTTGCCACCCCTTCTCTATAGTCTGAAGGTGGGTAGTTTCTTTGTCTTAAGCGTAAGACAAATTGAATTTTGAACTTCATTATTCACTTCATTATAGCATCCGACTAGTGTACAGAAGGTCGTGGGTTCAATTCCCATCTGGAGCTCAGAATTTGTTTCTGAGTTCTTCTCTCCACACATATCATTCAATTTATCTGGGATTTAATCGTCCTTATTCTATATTTGCTATTAAGGCCAGTGTGACAGTGCAGAAAGATCAGGTTAATGAAGAAACATTAAGGAAGGCAGGAATCAAATCTGAAATGTGCGTTGCTCTGGAAACATGTCGGCAATTACACAAAGCAGGAGAGCTGGATGATGATCTTCAGCCCATGTTGAGGTACATGAATGTAAAGTTTAGGACAATTAATTTTTGTAGAGTAATTTTTTAGCTTTACTTTCCAACGGTTTGTGATTGGCTGAAATATCTCGCGCCATTTTCTTAACCAATCAGTAGTTAATCCAAAGCCAATCGTGTCTTGCTCACACGTGTTTTCCCGCGCTTAGCACTGGTTTGCAATTGGCTGAGGTGTCTCGCGCCACTTTCTCAGCCAATCAAGGGTAAATCCAAAGCCAACGGTGCCTCGCTCACACGCACTTTCCCGCGCTTGGCACTGGTTTGTGAATGGCTGAATTGTCTCGCGCCACTTTCTCAACCAATCAGATTGGAGTAAATGCAAAGCCAATCGTGCCTTGCTCAACTTCAACTTCAACTTCAACTTTAACTTTATTCATTCACTTTCAATTTACAATTACACGATAGCTTCCAACCACGTATAGGAGAGCCTAATCGAGGCGGGGGAAGAGACACACAAATTTAAAGAAAGAAAAGAAAAAAAGAACTATTTTACAAACAGTACCAGCTGTCGCAAAATAAAAACTATAGTATGTATTAAGCTAATTTAATTACAATATAATTTACACAGAGAATATAAATTTTGTTGTGTTCCTGAGCTAGTTAAATTTAAGTTGATGCATGATTTCAGTGATTTCAAGACAGTCATCAGATTTAGATAAAATTTCAAAGAGCTTATTCCTTATCTTTTTCCGAAAGGTAGATTTTGGTAAGTTTCTCATATCTGAGGGTAAAGAATTCCAGATTTTTGGTCCAACTCTTAGAAAAGAACTACGCATTTTTTCAAGCCTTGAGTGTTCGGTATAGAAATCATCACTGAGAGAAGATCGGGCAGGATATGAGTGCACCTCAGAAATCCTATAGTAAAGGCTCTCTTGATATTTTCAGGTGCAGAATTGTTAGCAACGTCCCACATCATACTACAAAGACAAACAAAGTAAATAAAAGATAGGGGAAAGACCTTCGAATTTAAGAAAAATGGTACAGCATGTTGCTTATAATCCGTAAAGTAAATCAGGCGTAGGGCTCGTTTTTGAATTAAGAGTATCTTATTTAAATAAGTTTTAGGTGCAGAGCCCCAAGCACAGATGCCATAATAAAGATAGGGGTTGATAAGGGCTTGATAGATATTTAAGAGGGGACGTAATGGAATACTATGTCTAAGCTTTGCTAGCTTGCTCACACGTCTTTCCCCGCGCTTTGTACTTTAAGCTCTGATGGCTTAGAGATTTGATTGGTTTATCGCCCGAAGTGTTCACGTGCTCACAGATCATGCGGACTTTAGGGCGCTTACCTAAAGTTTGAACTGGTCGGTGGGACCGTTCATTTTCAAAATGAAAAAGTTGTGTTATCTAGAAATTTTCATAAAAAATTATCACTTTCGTACGTACCACGTAGGAATAAACTGATGTGGCTAAATAGACTAAACCCAGACTAGGCCGAAATATAGTGTCATAGAAAGAAAAGGTTTACCAAAACAAACAAATAACATCTTATGAAATGAAGTGACCCATCCCGATCCAACCGACTGTACTGAGACTATAGATAGATAATAATCTACTGATTTTTCATGTCATCGAAAAGGCATCCATCGATTGGCGTCCACACTACAGTTTTGATGCGTTTTCGAATGTTCACACCAAAAGCGATAGAATTGCACGTTGTGACGTAAGTTGAACTCCATGCGCAAGCTACAAACACTCGCACTTACGACATTTTCGGTCATCGGTTTAATTTTGATGCGTTTCAACCGTTATCGACCGTCCACACTAATACGATATGTATGCGTTTTCTTTTGTCAACCACTTTCAAGAGCGTTTTCAAGTCGATGCGTTATTGATGAAACGCTCAGCGTATTAGTGTGGACGGAAGGCCTAAACGCATATAAATGAAGGCGTTTTCAAACGAAAGCGCGTTAGTGTGTACAGGGCTTAATTTGTGGTCGACACGAAAGCGCCATCCTTGGAAGACCCAGGGGCAGTCAATCATTCTTACGGGAAACATGTTTAGTTTCGCAACGAATCCTGTTCACACTAGACTGCAAAACAGTCGGTTTTTTTCTCAAAATCAGTAAAGAAATCGGTAAAGCGTGGCGTAAGAGTCTTACGCGCGCGAAGCGCGCGAGCCTCACACACTCTCCCCAGTCTCGCTCTCTGTTTTCAGCCTCATTCCAGACCTTTTGTTTGACTACTCGCGCGTACTTGAATACGCAAAAATACGGACTGTTTTGCAGTCTATGTTCACACCATTTCGCCTACTGCGCGAATCCACGAGGCACGTGGAAAAACCTAAACTAGCGCTACAATGCAACGAAATTTTTAGTTCAAGAGAGTCAACAGCAGTTATCGTCTGTGAAAAGCAAAAAAAAAGTTTGTTTTTTGTGAAAGTTACTATGATATAGGTCCCGTTAAACGGCATAGATAATGCAGACAGACATAAAACGCAGCTGGCTCAGTGTCCTGAGCAGCAATATATAGTGAAACTTCAACTCGGGGCCTTCCAAATCCATGCTCCAGCGCTTTAACCGATCGGCCACGCTGCCTCGATAGTTCTGGCTATCAAAGCTGTTTTGTAAAACGAATGAAGGAATGGATGAACTGACTTTACAGTTGACTCCCGATAACTCGAACCTTCAAGGGAGATCCCGAGGGAGATCGAAAAAGGTTCGAGTTATCGGGAGCTCGAAAAAAATAGCCGGGAGGAAGGAAAGAACCGTTTTTACTGCATAGTGAACATTTTAATCACATTTAATTGTAAAAATGTCAAGTTAAAAATAGAAAGATACTTCTAGATTATAAATCAGAACGTAACGTAACAACATTGCCTAAATAGAGCATGCGTTTTACTGTTTTGAGAAGTGAAGCTGTTTCACATTAGATTTGTGACAAACAACATCAGCCTCCAATATTAAAGTATTTGCCTACAACACTTCAATGGGAAATTCAAAATTCAATGTTTGGGACGCCAGGAGACTGTTTTTTTCCCGACTTTTGATTAAATAAAAAAAGGGCTCAAAACATGGTTCGAGTTATCGAGGGTAAAATTGCATGGAAATGATTTGAGGGGAAACAAAAACTACTTCGAGTTAGCGGAAGGTTCGAGTTAACGAGGGTTCGAGTTACCAAGAGTAAATTACAGTAAATGTATGACGAAAATCTAGCGGAAATCGATTTTGGTTAGAGTTAGGGAGAGGTTCGAGTTAGCAAGGGTTCGAGTTGTCGGGAGTAAATTGTATTTTAATACGGTGTGTTTTCATGAAAGGGATGTGTAAATGAGTGCAAGTTTACTTAAAGAACAGAAAACGAGCAAAATTTATATGTCAACAAACATTTCCGCAAAATATAGGAGTGAAGTGACGATTTGACAGCTACCGATATTAATAAGAAATTGGACACGAACGCATGCAACGCATCTAGTCATGTGCGTTCTATAAAATGTTTATCGGTGATAAGTTGAAATATATCTTTTTCTTCTCTTGACTCTTCAGTAAAGCTTTAGCCTGCAGAGCAAGCGTTATTTTTTGCATTTTCCAGGCGAGCTAAGGCAAGCGCGAAGCGGGCGTAGAGTGCGAGACACGCGCGAAAGGTGAGGGCCCGGAAAACGTCGCGTGTGTCTCTCGCTTCACGCTCGCTTCGCACTTGCCTTCACTCGCCTGAAAAACGCGAAAAAATAACGCCTGTTTTTCGGGCTAATAAAGGTGTTGGCAATGGAGGCCATCATCGTCTTTTCTTCAGTTGTCTTTGCAGTTAAGTGAAGGTCAAGTTAGTGAATCTTTTGTGAAATTCGACCATTCGTTCAATGGACAGCCCGTGTCCCAGTGCGAAGAACTGGTTAAGTTTATCATCTGTTAATCTTATTGCCACCCTTGCCCCTTTAATAAGGACGTGTTTACCATTAAGCTGTAGAGGCCTGATTCCAACTCTGTTCGCCAATATTCCTATATAGGCGTCCTCCAAAGGAAATGGTGTCAGGCCTTCATTGGAAGAGGCTTTAAGTAAGTCGAGAAGAGCGCTTTTGGACAAAATATAATAGGGCCCGTTACAGTACGAAGGAAACCAAGAGTTGTTGAAAATTTGTTCGCTGACGAACCATTTATGCCTTGGATCTCTTATAACATTTAATTTAATCCCTTCTTGTACAGCGCCGGCGTATAGCTTCTCTGGTAGAGAGGACGTTTTCAGCCACGAAATCATCTTAGGGACGTGCAAATATACGTCATCGTCCACTTTGACAATGAAATGAACGTTCATGGTGGAAGCAAGCCACAAAGAGCTCAAAGTCTTGAAAACAAGCAGTGAATAGGTTTCGTTGTAGTCCAGTCTCAAGATGTCTCCGTAAACAGCGATCTCATTCTCCACGGCGGTTTCCACGTCCCTTTTTGTGTCACGCCCGCAAACAAACCAATAGTGAATCACCATAGTACTAGATAAATTGGAACGGTTTTTCATTCTTCGTATGTTTGATCGTCCTAGTGCAAGAGAGGTGTTTACCAAGAGCGAAAGCCATGTCTGTCGTATGGCTAATCTTCTGCTATTTTGAATAGGCGCGCTTGGAATCAATATTATTAGTTGCTCGTCCTCTTGGACGAGTTGTTTTCTATTTCTTGTCCACAGAAACGAATTTTTTTCTTTCGTTGAAAGTTCTTGAAGTAGCTTCGTAGAATATGACGATGTGCCGCTGAGAAGCGAGCTTAACGTATAGAGGATGTCCGCAGCAATGAACAAAGAGAATACCACGATGAGTTTCTTTGACCAAGAGAACATTATTATGTGTATAGCTTGATGAAATAATGTGTTTTCCAGGCGATTGAAATGATAAATAGGCACTTAAATGGGGACTGACGAATTTGAATAAACTTTTTCATCACACTGTATAAATTAAAAGTACATTCCTTGCAGAGCAAGCTGGTTGCTAAGTTTATCAATGCGCTGGCATTAGTAAGATATAACCAATTCTATTGTTTACAAGTCGATCGGCTAATTAGGGACTTTAAGATCCAACGACGCGACGGCAATGAGAACGTCGCTTAAAAAGTGAATTTGCGATCTTTCAGTCTTAATCGCAATTATTCCTACCCACTCACTTTGTCAAATGTAGGCGAACCCTCCTAGAGTTGAATTTCTAGGCACCATATCCAAGTACAGTGAGAGAAATAAAATTTCGTCGTTGCTTGTTTACCTCCTCCGTAAAACGCGAAATTAAGCATGTTTACGTCGTAGTCGTGAAAAAACGGGCAGAGAAATGTACAAAAAAGCATGGTGCACGTGCAAAGTTGTTGTTTTGCTAATCAAACCTATTGTTTTTTTGACGTTCTCGTTACCGTCCGCGTCGTTAGATCTTAAAGTCCCTAATTAAGGTGGCCCGAACCTATTTATATGCGTGTTGGTTATGATTTTTTGATTTGCGTTTTTTAAAATGAAAGATTCAACTGATTTCAATGTTTTTTGGCATCCTTAATAAACAATAATGGAACTTTAAGAAAATGTTATTTATTTTCTTGTAGGTATAAAAACCTTTGAGATACCTGCATATATTTAAAACCGCATTTTTACGAAAAATGTAAATAACTTCGAAATCTCACTACAGATTTTTCCCTAACTTCAGCAAATAAGCCTCAGAGCTCTCTAATTTTAGATCTGCAAGTTTGAAGGCAATCGTGACCGTAGAACTCGCTGCACAAAATGCTGGTCAAATTTAACCTTAAAATGCTACGCTAACACATTTGCCCACCTGCCCCTCCTGGAAAAAGTCGGGAAATTTTATTTTGAGTTAGCGGAAATTGAAATTTTAGAAGAAAAGTCAGTGAAAATTGAAATAATCCCACCACTCAATCTAGTAACGTTAAAGGCTGGAAGAAGCAGTTGGGGTCACTGTTTTCTCAAGGATGTCTTTCGTTAACGCTTAAGGCGAACAGTCACTTTTAGGTAAAAACTGTATTCATGCATGAAAAAGGACGGAAAGTGGAAAGATTGACTGTAAGGGGAGACTAGATGGGAACACTTTATCTTGCGTTTTGTATTTAATTCTTTGGTGAGGGAAATTTAAGTTTATCATACTCATCTGACTCATGTAAAGGCGGACGCGTAGGCAGCTGAATTTGACGAGATGGATTCCTCACCCAAAGTCAGCGAATTTTGGAAATTGGTATCTGTGGGAGCCATGCGTAAGCTTCACAGACCCATGATTGATTTTCTTGAACATTTTTTGGAACGTCAAATGAACTGAAACAACTAAGCTAAATCAAACATAAGCTATACTGGGTTAAGAATCCCAACTGGTAGGAAGCAAACCAGTTGGCTACTTACAAGAGTGGTCGGGGATTTGAACTCGGGACTGCCTTGATTCAATTGACTCTCCAGCTAGCGGTCAGGGGCGGGCTTGAAGAACTCGAGGCCTGCAAGTCCGACCTTCTAACCGCTCGGCCACGCTGTCGTAAAGGCTTATTAGGGGGCTTAAGCAACAGCTTTTTTGAGAGACGGACGTCAACCGGAAGTGGCCTTTTTGCATCATTGGGCAGTGGTTTAGTTGAAACTCTCGGGTAAATTGCCTTTATAAGAGAAAAGAAACTTAGCAGTACAAATTTTTTAGCGTCAAGGCATATAAAAAGAGAGAAGGCTCACTTCCGGTTAACGTGCGTCGCTCAAAAACGTCTTTGCTTAAGCTCCCAATTATACAAGGGGACTTTTAGGATGCTATGGCTCTTCTAAATGTGATCGATGTGGCCACTATTATAGGTTCCAACAATTACATCTGACTGCAGAGAGTGAACCTTGTCAGTGCGAAGTTGCTGATAACGGTGTGGGATTGGAAGGATCTGTGAAAAGAGTTAGGGCTTACAAGAGAAAGGTAATTTGACCATTAAACTAGGGCCCCTTTTTGACGTCCCGAAAATTTTTTTTGAACGGGTCCACAAAAACTTACACGGATCCGTCTTTTGTTTATTCGGGACCCGAGCAACCGTGCAAGTTTTTGAGCGTGAACAGTACTGTAACCTGTACCGTGTAAACGCGTTGCTTAGGTAGAAAATTTGTCCGTCCAAAAATTTCTCCGTACCGTGTAATAATAATAATAATAATAATAATAATAATAATAGTAATAATACAAGAAATGATAATGATAGTGATGATAAACAATTATTTGGATGAGGTTTTTGTGATATCCGGAATAATCAAGGTCGAGGTAAGTGTTATCAGCCTCGGCCTTCGGCTCGGCTGATAACACTAACGGAGACCTTGATTATTCCGGATATCACAAAAGCCGAATCTAATAATTGTTTTATTATACATTGTTTTGAAATAAATAACGACAAATACACCGTCGCATAGAGCCGATTTCACATTGCTCTCGGAAATCATGCATTGCGCGCGCAAACTACAGATTAGTCAGTTATCTGCTAGCAGATAACTAATTAATCTGTAGGTTGCGCTGATTTCCAAAATTAGCTGTAGGCTCTTAGCCAATGAGAAGACAGATTGTGAGTACAAAGTATAATAATGATAATAATTCCGTTATTTAACCTCGGCAATATTTGTATAGGTAATAGCATGATTTTTAGTGATATTTGGCATAAATACCACGAGTGATATTTCAAAATTGTTATACGTAATTTCACGAGCCGGTAGGCGAGTGAAATTTGGGACAATTTTGAAATATCTCTCGTGGTTTTTATGCCAAATATCTCGTACAAATCATGTTATTATTTGTTTATACTACTACCTACAAAAGGTTTGTAATTTTCACGTGTAGGTATTTCAAATTAAGCTGAAATACCACTGCTCAAGCCAATCAAATTGCAGAAATTACTCATGTAGTAGTATAAATAGCACTAATCCTAATGGGGCCGAGAAAATATATGAAACTGATCTAAATCAAACATAACAGGGTTAAGAATCCCAACTGGCGGTAGGCAAACAGGGTGGCTAGTTACAGGCATGGCCGAGGATTTGAACCCGGGACTACCGTGAACAAATCCACTGCTAGCGGTCACAGCGGGACTGGAACTCGGGGCCTTCGAATTGCAGGTCCAGCACTGTAACTACTCGGCCACGCTGCCTGTCAGTTTTAGTTTCTTAAAACCCGGTGTCCGTACGTCGCAACCTGACGTCCCTAGGGTTTTTCCTTTATAACATGAGAGGCTAACACAAGATTTCGATCAGTTTAGGTTTCTGGGAAAGTGCCCATCTACCCCTCCGTTAATCTAACATTAACACTTACTTCTCACTTAGGGCAAAATGTTGGCTTAGGGGAGGGGTAGGTGGGCAGTTTCTCAGGTTCCTAAATTGATCCCAAGATTCCAGTTCTTAAATCAGTGTGCAAGTAATAGGGAGTTTAAGCAACAACGTTTTTGAGCGCACATCAACCGGAAGTGGACTATTTACTGTCTTCGGCCGTGATTTTAAACAAATTCTTGGGAAAATCGTCTCATTAAGAGTACAGACACTCTGCGATAAAAATTTGGTAACCTCAAGGCATATTAAAAGAGAAAAAGGCTGACTTCCGGTTGATGTAGCGTCGCTCAAAAACGTCGCTGCTTAAACTCCCTAATATTGGCGTTCTGTTGTTTGATTAAATCTGATTTCCTTGATCACAGTTTCCATCGGTCTTGGAAGATAATTTTCCTGTTCCCGATGAGCCTTGCTATGTGTATTCTGTCAGTATGGAACTCACCAAACCTTGGACCTTTGAACGTGCAGTGCGGTCTCAGAGCAAAGTGACGTCATCTACAGAAGCTGTTTATTGCCCTGGAATTCTCTCTCGAAAGCCGCTACCCAAAGTTAGTTGAAAAATCAATACTTCGCTACTTTTTCACAGCCAGTACTTTGTGCAGTTTTGTATTCCGATCCAGACCATTAAACTCTTGAAACCTTTTTTATTAAATTTGAGGAATTTAAAAACTAAGGACGTTTTCGTACTCACGGACTCAGATATACGCGATTTTTGTTTAAAGCAGGACAAAAGTAATCTAAGTAAGAGAATGTTCAAGAAAAGTAGTGAAGAAAATTGCCGTTTAGTGGCTTGAGTTCCTCTCCAAACAGTTCGGACTTAGGGCTCGTTTCTCGAAAGGCCGGGTAACTTTTCGGGTCCGAAGGCAAATTTTGAAATCGAAACCTGCTGAATAGTAGCACGGTTTCTATCTCACAAGCCGGCCAATTTTGCTTCGTTAACTGAGCGTTTCATCATATCATTTTCAAAATTATTGAAACTTTGATCTTGAATGCAAACATGCAAACATAAAATAGGTTTTCAGGCCCGAAAAGTTATCGGGACTTTCGAGAAACGGGCCCCTGGGGCCCGTTTCTTGAAAGTCCCGATTATTAACGGGCCCTGTAAGCTGTCTCCGTTTACATTAAAGATCGAGGTTTCACTAGTTTTGCATCTAACATGATAAAACTATCAGTTAATGAAACAAAATGGAGTAGTTTGCTAGCCAGGACCCGCGCTCTTATTCTTTATATTTCGACTTGAATATTTTATTTCGTGCCCGAAAAGTTACCGGTACTTTCGAGAAGCAGGCCCCTCGCCCTTCATTTGTGGAGTTACAAGTACGTTAGAATGGTTGCAAGGTTTGCATACTCCAAAGGCCCGAAACGTTTGGAAAGAAACTCAAACCACAAAACGGCACTTAAGTTCAATTATTTTTTGTTTAACATTCCCTAACTTACTTTCTCAAGAGCCATGCATCTTATCGGACCTTTTTTTCCCGTTATTTGTTCAAAAGTAACCTAGCACGAGAAAAGCCGCGTGCCGCCATATATATGAAGGGTCAGGCGTGCTTCTGGGGCAACACTCTGCACACAAGAAATCTAGTATCACCTTAAAAAAACTTACTTTGACACTTTCCGCTAGACTTTCGCTTCATAGTGTGAGCAAGGAGGAGAGGTGCTAATTACGTATTTTTTGTCTTTGTCATTACATCTGGTTGGAGTTATTAAGTCTGTGGATGAAATCCAAAAGTAAGACCATTCTGCTGTTAAGGTGGTGCTAACTTTTGAGCTTCTGGATGAAATCCTAAAGTGTGACATTGAGTTGAAAGCTACTGAGCGGTACTCTCTTTGGTTCCGCTTATTGTGCTGTATCTAAGGTAGTTCTAACTTTTGAGTCTCTGGACACGAAATACTGAAGTTTTGTTGCTATTAAAATGAAGGGTGCTGAGCAGTATTCCGTTATAGTACTTTGATTTGTATCTGGGTTTTTTTAGATCAGAGTGATGTCAGACTTTGCACTGTTAGGTTTTCAAGTGCATGATCGTCTTTTTATTTTCTTTTTTTATTTTGTAACCATAGCTGCCGGCGATGCTTATATTTGACAGAGCTGGAGAGGTCACTGTAACAGTTACTGAGTGCAATTCACAGCCGTTTGTCCCAACTTCTGAAGAAATTTCTCTGTTTCGAAGGTTCACTGGCTACATCTTCAAGGAAACCTCAAAGCAAACAAGCTCTTCAGTAAAAGACGTTGTGGATTTTGACCCCAGCAGCGTCAATTCTGGGTATTACATTGCGCTTCTAAAGAATGCTTCAGGGAACAACCAATCTCCTTCAACAGGACTCGACCGCAAAGAGATCGCTTTGGATTTCCTTCAGACTCTTGAGAAGGATCTGGGTAGCTTCGAGAATCCCACTGACCCACCCCCTGCTGGTATCCAAGACATGGAAATATTCAAGGATGCAGTGGTGACGTCTGTTTACAGTGACAAATGCAATCGATTTTATGTGGCTGACATTTGTTATGATCGCAGTCCTGCTGATCCATTCCCGAAGTTAGAAACAGCAGCGACATTCGCTGAATACTACCAACTGCGATACGGCGTTGAGGTAAGGTAACGGTAACGTAGCGAAAATGACGTAACGTAACGTAATTTGATGTAAGGTAACGCAGTATAAACAAGAAAGCGCTTACAACGTGGGTCAATCTCGCTTGCTTGGAGATTAGATCAAGAAATGAGGAGGCGATTAATTCTACAGGAAACAGGATTTACTCGCTAAAGGTTTTTTACTTCCTACTTTATCGACGTCGATACTTTTTATTTGTCTCTGAATTGACTTAGTACGCGTGTTAGCGACGACCGGAAATACGTCTGCGGTCGCAGGCTATAAGCGTGTATAAATACACGAAAATTCAAGGGCCTCGATTCCAGAGAAATTACATCATTACCTGAGATCAAAAAGGTGATTTACATGGCACGTCATTTCAATCATCGCCGGAAATAAACCGCATGCTCATCACTTAGACTCATTTGCATACAATGCAAGTTTACAACACCCGACCGTCGCAGTTTTGTTAATTAAGATTCTTACTTTTTTTGACCACTCAGTGGTGTTCACTTGTTCCAAAGTAATCAACGCTTTCAAGCGATAGAATTCGGGGACCGACACGTTTCGGAAAAGCTCTAAATTTAATCTCTCCTAAGCTTCCTTCGCTAAACATGCGTGGCTTCGACCACGCAACTATTCTTAGTGCCAGTTTCCACTGTCTCCGGTTGGAATGCCTGGCACAGTGACCTCCCATTCGTGTATAAAATACGACAAAAAACCCCGGGGGTACTTCCAGAAAAATTGGGTGAAGGTGTGCGGTACGCTTCCTGAAAGCCTTACCCTATTTCAGACCAAAGTCTGTGATTTTCCCTACCCCATTTTAGACCTGGTCAAAAATGCCCGAAGCCTGAAGCCCCGGAGCCCGGCGGGTGACCGGAGCTTGTGACAAGCTGTTACGGCACGTACACGGTTGGCGTAAACATTAAGGTGGCTCGACTGGATTTTTTGGGGTTGATACCTCCCAAGTTTGAGCATTAACTACGTCGGCATGAGAAAACATATGGAAAAAAGGTTACCACAACTGTATTATATAAAGATGAAAATTTCTTATGATCTGGGTTTTATTGCAATCGGAGTCGCAATGGCAACGTAATAACGCAATTACGTTTTTCATTTATGGTTGTGTTTCTCTGTACCAGGGGTTTTTTGAAGAAATCGCTTAACGGAGTATGTACCTGCCATAATTGCCTCCATTATGGCGAAGTTTGAAGAAATTCTATGAGAGCGTTTTCGAAATATTTTGAAATGCAGTTTTAAGAATCAACAAAGCAGTGAAATAGCATGCTAGCCGCTCAATTCGCTAATAGTTTAAGAAAATGATAAGCTTTGGGAACGCGGCTTCATCTCATAGTGGTTTGATTCCATTGAAAACTGCATACAAAAAAATAGGGGAATTGCTCTGGGCGATCGCGAGTAAGAAGAATGTTATTAACTTGCATTCAGCTGCTTCTGATACAGTTTTCGGAGGTAATTTGGTCCATGCCTAAAAATTTCGCATTTTTCCAAAAACCGCTCAACAAATTTTTTTATAAATTCGACAATTCCGAGATCAATCGTCAAGAAATATTCCCTGCAAGTTTTAAGAACATTGAAAACAGGGAAGGCTTTTAAATAGGGACTCAAACATAACCAATTTTCCCCCCAGATTTTGTGTTTACAAGTGAGCGTCCTCATTATTCACTGGCATTGTTTTCAAGTTTCATATGCACGTGCACAAGTAGCAAAAGATGTAAATTTGTATCAAAAAGAACTCTCGATTACTTTCCGAAGAAATATCCGGTATATGCTAATAATTGGCTTGTCGTCACAGATAGCAGTGAGAGCCGAAACGGTGAACGTGACGGCTCATCGTGTAGGATGCAATACTTAATTATCTTACTCGGGTTATAACATCACAGAAACTCTCACAAAGAGTTGCTCTGATGTTATAATGTAACTAATCTCTTTACTCGGTAATTAGCATATCCCGGAGATTTAACCGAGGGTCCTTTTTGATGCAAATTCTATCTTTTTGCTAAATGTGCACGTGTATATGAAACTTGAAAACAATGCCAGTGAATAATGAGGACGCTCGCTTGTAAACACAAAATCTGGGGGAAAAAATTGGCTATATTTGAGGCCCTACTTAAAAGCCTTCCCTCTTTTCAATGTTCTTAAAAATTGCAGGGAATATTTCTTGACGATTGATCTCGGAATTGTCGAATTTATAAAAAAATTTATCGAGCGGTTTTTGGAAAAATGCGAAATTTTTAGGCATGGACCAAATTAACTCCAAAAACTGTATCAAAAGCATCTGAATGCAAGTTAATAAAATTCTTCTTACTCGCGATCGCCCAGAGCGATTCCCCTATTTTTTTTGTATGCAGTTTTCAATGGAATCAAACCACTATGACATGAAGCTGCGTTCCCAAAGCTTATCATTTTCTTAAAATATTAGCGAATTGTGCGGCTAGCATGCTATTTCACTTTTTTTATGATTCTTAAAACTGCATTTCAAAATATTTCGAAAACGCTCTCATAGAATTTCTTCAAACTTTGCCATAATGGAGGCAATTATGGCAGGTACATGCTCCCTTAAGCGATTTCTTCAAAAAACTGCTGGTACAGAGAAACACAACGATAAATGAAAAACGTAATTGCGTCATTACGTTGCCATTGCGACTCCGATTGCAATAAAACCCAGATCATAAGAAATTTCATCTTTATGTAATACAGTTGTGGTAACCTTTTTCCCATATCGTTACTTATGCCGACGTAGTTAAGGCTCAAACTTGGGAGGTATCCCCCTAAAAAAATCCAGTCGAGCCACCTTAAAAGGGAAATGGTCTGAAGAAGTAGCTTCTTCTAACAAACATACCCAATTCAAGACTAGAGTGCACAAACCATACCCTACTTCAGACCAAAATGGTCGAAGTTGATGTCCTATTTCAGACCAATACGGCTAGAAAACCATACCCTTTGGCGCCGCACATACCCATAGAGCCTATATAAGAGAGTACCCCGCTGCCTACGCAAGCGAGACTAATTAGCGTAACCTCAATTAACGTATAGTGTCGTAACGTACCGCTTCTTAACGTTGCTCTCCGCAATCTAGTGTAAGACCGTGTAACGAAGTGTAACAATGTAAAATAAGGCAATGTAATATAACAAAACGAAAATGCTCGAATTAGGTCCCGTGCAATTATTATTTGGGCGTGGCCCAAATAAAGTAATCGAGTTCGCTTGTTTTGATTCAAAGTTGCAGTAGGCACGCAATACGTGCGAACATAAACAAGCCAAGCGACGCGAATGTCTGCCGCGCGCTATGTCACAACTCATCATTTATCTTCGTTACATACGACCCACAGATAAGGCACGGCAAACAAATCGGCAATAGATTACAAACTTTTTGGGAAAATAGGGTACACTGAGTGAAAAAAACTCAGTATACAATTTTAATTTTTCCTTTGGAAAATAATCGTACTCGCAGCACACGGTGTGAATTCTTTGGTTTATTGCCAGAGTTTGACAATATTTTTGCCCTCAGTTGTTGAGCGCCAAAGTAGATGTCACGCAAAATTCCATGATCTCGTGTATACGACCCCCAGATAACGAGCCGAGGAAGCGGTGCACATGAACAGTGTGTTACCCGCTGTTGGGTGCCCACTTGGCAAGCGTGATTACTTGGAAAATTTCCACCCGGGATCGCGGCATCACAATAGTGGAATCCCAGCTAACCGGACTGGCTCGATGGTCATATAATCGCAAAGTTGATTTTTGTTGCGTTAAACTAAGGTGCCGGGAGCTCTGCAAAGCGAGCCAGCCCGGCTAATGTAAGCAGGCCCCTAGTTATATAGCCAGATTTTATGCCCTCCCATTGACCTAACCGACTTTTCAAAGCCTCCGAGCACACCGACAAAATTTCACCCCCCCCCCCCCCCCACCACCACCCCTTTAACATCTTCTTACTCCCTTCTCTATATTATTTGAACTTTTGGCCTTACTCGTGTTCTCTTCATACAAATATTATCAAAAATAAGCGAAAAACAATCCTAAACAGAAAACCTAACGATGTTTAAAATAAGTACAAGTATGTTTTCGACTATTGATAAGACTTTTCATAAATACCACTTCATTTCAACACACTGAACTATACACTATCCCTTCATAACCAAATAAGCATCTCCACAACTACCTCACTGCAGCACCTAAGATCACTTATACCTCCCAAAGTGATTATTTTTTGTTACCTGATATTAAATTCTACGAGAAACAAGTTTCACTGATTAACAAACTACAGCCATTATCTTAGAAATTCACGTCTAATATAACTCCACGCCCTCCATTTCGCGCATCTCAATCATACCCTAAAATATACAGCGTTACTGCAGTACCCACACATCCCTCATACACAAAGAAATTCGCACACGCGTAGCACTTCGTCGCCCAAATATACGCTCAGCGCACAGCGCTTTGTTAAATTATCTTTTGAGGTCGCCTAAAGGGGGCGATAATTCGAGGCAGGCCGCTTATTTGAAGGGCTCTTTTTATTCTTGAAAATTCTTACCATTAAGGTGACATTTGTCTTCAAAGTAACGAACACTGAAACATTACCGAGGTTCAAACCACGGCCGGACCAACACTCCGGGTCTTTTAATAATTGAGAAGAAAGTGCTGCCTTTGCAATGATATCTGCAAACGCTTAGGGCCAGTTATTTAAGCAGAGTTTAGTCAGTCTTTAACAAAACCTCGTTCTAACCCATTTTCAGTTTTCCTAACGCTTTTATCCTAAAACTATTTGTCGTGAAAAGTAGCTTGAAGGCATAAAGCGTATACTAGAAAAGCATTTATCTCATTAAAGTAACCCACTAAGGACGAGATTTGGAGGTACGAAGATTTGCTAAACCGCGGTCTAAGTTAGACTTCGTTTAAATAACCGACCCTTAAACTTTCGGATAAGGACGGCAACTCACAACACTTTCACTTATCTGGTTCTTGAGTGAAAGAACACACAACGCACTTTTCGAAAAGAGTAGGGGACGTAGACCCCGGTTGCGTGGCCAACCTTTCCTGGGCTGGGTGGGTTATCTGTAAGAAGAGACCTATAAGGATAACCTCATTATCCTCCTTCAGGTATCGTGATGGCTACCTGTAAACAGTTTATGTATGTTATTGTGAAGGATCACATTATTGACGGTTCTTTTTGTTTGACAGGTAACATTAAACCAACCCATGCTGGATGTTGATCATGTCACGTCGAGACTGAATTTCCTGCAACCACGTTACTCTACAATCAAAGGGCAGAACCTCTCGATACCTAGAGAAGACTCCAAACGCTCTCAAAGGGCTAAAGTTTTCGTGATACCAGAGCTGTGTTCAGTTCATCCATTGCCTGGATATATATGGAGGCAGCTGTTCATTCTGCCATCGGTGCTCTATCGCTTCGAGTCGTTGCTAGTCGCGGAAGAGTTAAGGTCCTCGGTTGCTAGGGCTCTCAACAGGGGAGCTGTTGAGTGGCCAAATGATGTCCCGCTACCACTGCTGAACATGGGGGAAATGGTGGGAGAGGAGATTGTCGTGCAAAGAGAATCTGTTCCTAATGTCTCATGTGATGTGAGTATAAGGGATGAGGCAATCGAACCAGTTACCACTGAGTTGGTGCATCAAAAAGATTCTTTCTCAGGGGAAGTACATGATGGATCTCTTGGTACGACCATTGTGGGAACAACGCCATTCCCACCCATTGCTGTTCAAAGAACTTCGTTATCAAGTGAATCACAGGACAAGCTGTCCGAAATGTCTGAATCTTGTTCTCCCGAGCTGAGATCAACAGACAGTTCTTCTTGTGTTAGAGGTGATGTGAGATACTCCACAGAATTACCTACAACTTTGTCAAATATGCGAATATCGGGAGTGGAAAATCCTGGAGATAAAACTGTAAAAAAACAAATTTGTCAGGAGAAACCATCTAACGGCGAGTCAAGAAGTTGTTGTGGCCTAGGCAAATGCTCTCTTTCAGCAAGTGAAGCTTGTTCGAGTGGAAACGTGGCTGTATCGGAGCATGTTTCTGCTTCTGTAGAGAAGGACGCATCGTTTACTGAAGGTGAACTTTGGCCTTTGGAAGCAGCTGATAGCAAGGTTTCTCCGTCGACCATTTGGACAGATCCTCGTTTGTCGCGCTTATACACATCGTGCGGTCCGTCATCTACCTTAATCCTTCGTGCTCTCACCACCTGTTCCGCGAACGATTTATTTTCCCTCGAGAGACTCGAGGTGCTTGGAGATTCTTTCATGAAATACGCCATATCCGCATCAGTCTTCTTCGAAAACCAACACCAGAACGAGGGCAAGCTGTCATTTATCCGGGGACTCAAAGTGAGTAACAGGCAGCTGTTTTATTTGGCACGGCACCGATACCTGCCTTCGTTCATGATAACCGGGATTTTCAATCCCCTGAGTAACTGGCTTCCCCCTGGATTTTATCACGTGGTTGATGATGATTCTGATCTGATGACCACCAGCGAGCTGTTTCTGAAGTCAGAGAAGACCCCTCAAGAGATCAAAGAGGACGAGGAAGAGGAAAGTCTTTTCGTTCAGAACGAAGCACCAGGTACGAATTTCTTTTTGAAAGTTTGTTTTCAGTGGAAACTTCTAGGTCAGATTATTCAGAAAAGGAAAACGGAGTATGTCAGCAATCTTCTTGGATCGGAGTTTATGGAGAGAGGCGGGCCATGAATACAGCCACATTCCTTTTTGGAATGTCTAACCATAGTAAAGAGACCACAGATCCTTTTCGTTGGGAAAACCCCCTAGAGGCAATAGTGTAGCTCTGATGGATGAATCTGCGGATGAAATTCTGTGGTGTGACAATGCAAATGAGAGCTTCTAAACAGTACTTGCCTTTCATGTGGTGCTGTTCATTTAACTGGTCTAGCTTTCAGGTCAGTTGATGAAATCCTGAAGTGTGACTATTCATATTAAAGCTACTGAACAGTTCTTGCTCGTGGTGCTGTTTATTTTTCTGATCTAGCTTTCGTGCCTGTGGGTAAGATCCCTAAGTGTGACCATTCAATTAAAAGCTTCTGCAGTACCTTCCTGGGTGTTTGGTGTGACAACAAAAGTGAAACCTCTAAGGAGGTACTTTTCTAAGGTTCTGTTTGTTCCTTAGCTTTTTACTTCACCATTTTTGGGCCCAGTGTATATTATCGATATCTTTAGAAGCCAAATGGTTTACCGAATGTTTTTTTTTTTTTTTTTGTATAACTTTGAAGAGTCATTTAAAAAATTTTTTCGATGATTTCAGGTCCTGGTCTTACTGACTCCAGTGAAGGGTCTTTAACGGATGGTCACCGTTCTGGTATCAATCTTAGCCCTTATTTCCATCACTCATGCTCAGATAAAACAGTTGCCGACGCAACCGAGGCCCTCATCGGGGCGTACCTGCTGTGCTATGGCCCCGAAGGTGCCTGGAGCTTTCTGGAGTGGCTGGGTATGGAAGTGACCAAACAGGTCAAAGGTGAATGCCCCTCAGATATGTCTCTATCCAAAGACACTTCTTGTGAGATGGTGGAAAAGAAATCCGATTCGAAAGAAAGCAGCCATGAAGATTCCAAAAGACCTTATGCAGCTTGTGAAATGTCTGACAAGCAATTTCTTCAGTTAGAGAAACAATCAGATGATGCTGAGTTTTCATCGAATCCTATGTCTTCCTGTGAGAAGGAAAAATTACACTATCGCCCAAGCAAGAAGCTGTCTGCTACGGAGGACAATGTCTCAGAAAATACGTCTGAAACTGTTCCAATTGAAAGTGCGCGGCTATCAAAACAAACTTCCACAATTACTGAGATCACGACTGATCCTTTCTTGAATGAAGCTCCTTTACCTCCTGGAGACCCAAGTAATTTTCGTCTTGATAACACTCCCAGTCACTCGATTGTAACTGATGAGTTTACAGCAACTGAGAAAGCGTTAAACTATCGCTTTAGAGACCATTCCCTGCTTCTTCAAGCATTCACACACACTTCGCTTCCCAGAGACTACAATTCAATACGCAACAGCTACGAGCAGCTGGAGTTCTTAGGAGATGCGCTGTTAGACTTTCTTGTGACCCGCCATTTATATCTAAACCACAGAAAAATGTCTCCAGGTAATTTGACGGATCTACGCTCTGCTGTGGTCAACAACTACAGCTTTGCAGTGCTGGCTGTCAAACTGGGATTCGCTAAACACCTGAAATCTTTATCACCACCTTTGTTTCATATTGTGAACAAGTTCATAGTAAAGTTGAAGGAGCAAGAGTTGAAACAGCAACAAGAGAAGCATAATGAGGTAATATGACAATGACTATTATCGGGTTTCGTTCCAGGCAAAAATTTCCTCAAGGTTTCACACCATTTATTCCCCCGAAATTTAAGAAATTTTTTGTTAACCTCTTTGATGAAAATCACATGACCTCATGTGAAGACCAGAAATTCTCAACTTACCCTTTACATGCGTGAAGCAAGAGAAGAGTCAGTGAAGAGTGGAAAGCGTAAAGCACAAAATGGATTCTACTTCTTCTTTCTAGCTGCTGTTATTAAGAAATTGAAAATGTAAGGGGATTTTGACTTGCGAGAAGGGTAGTGAATGCGCGGATGTGTTTTTTTTTTTAACACCTTCCACGGAAACTGTGTTAACTGGAAGACGCTGATCGCTTATTTCATGTACTAATGAATATATGAATATCATATATTGAAACTGCGGGATGAAGAAATGAATGTAAAGGAGATCATCGCATCTAAAGACGCAACTTATGCAGTTACGAAAAAAAAGCCTGAAAAAAATTCAGTCTTGAGGGATTCGAACCCTGACCCGGCTCTGCGATACAAGTGCAGCGCTCTAACCAATTGTGCTAGTAAGTCAACTGGGCCAGGGCTGGTCATTAAAATTGGTTCGTGGAAAGGATGAAGGTTGAATAATGAATATACGAATTTAATATTTTGGAACTGCGGGATGAAGAAATAAATGTAAAGAAGGTCATGTACATTGCTCTTCTTGCTTTCTTTGCAGATTTATTCCAGTGTCTTTCTTCTGGGAAGTGAAGATAGCGAGGAGTTTGTTGAAGTTGAGGTACCGAAGGTATTGGGTGACCTGTTTGAGGCTGTTGCCGGTGCTGTGTACGTGGATTGTGGACAGGATTTAGACAGGGTGTGGCAAATCTATCGGCCGATACTCAAGCCCACTATAGGTAAGTTTGATGCATTAGTTCTCGAGATCGACTGTGTTTTCACTGCAATTCACCATTTTGACCGAGACCATAGGGCACATTGTTGACAGGCAATACCCATCAAAATTTTGTATAACCATTGTTTTCAATTTCTCCTTGGTATTATATTCGTCCCAAGAGAAATCGAAGACAGTGGTTATGAAAAAAAAAAAAAAATTGGGGGGGGGGGGGGGGCGGGGGCGGGGGGTAAACAAGGTGCATTTTGGTCTCGGTAAAAATGGTGAATGTTTATTAGTGGAAATGCTATTATTGTGATGGAGAAAGCTTTTGAAATATCCATAAACCGCTTACTTTGTCGTCTATCGCACTAGTTACGTCAAAGAATGTGTTAGTTAGTGGTGCAAATCAGTCTTGGACTTCAACACTCTTCCTGCTTTTAAAAAAGTGCACAAAGGCCTATTCCCCAAAACTGTCGCAGTCTTATATAGATCGGCGTTGTATAAAGATCCGTCAAGCTTTGACATTGTATGTAGCTTTTTCATCTACTACCTTCACTGTTATGTTTACAGGAAAAATAAACATTTTTTTATAGATTATTTCTCTGCCAATCCTCCCATGTCAGCGGTCAGAAGGCTCCTGGAGATGAAGCCGAATTCTGTCAAGTTTGCGTACGTAAATTTCTCAATCTACTGTACCTCTTACGCAACCGTTCTTTGCCTTGTCACGCAACGCTCCTTGATGTTCCTTTAGAGAGGAGTATTGCTTGACAAGACAAAGAACGGCTAGGCTGAGGTGCTTGCCTAGCGGGGTTACTCCGGATTTCAAGTGACGCGGATGATCGAAGGATTTTTTGGGTTTGAAATGTTTGATTCCGGGACTCTGGGGGATTATTTTGGGGTTGATTTTTGGTCCAGGGATTCTTTTTTGGTTTCGTTGGAAGCGCTAGGGATATTTTGGGGTTTTAATATTTGCCCCCATTACTTGAAATCTGGAGTACCCCCCCACCTGGGGCTGCTTGGCTAACTCTACAGTGGTTCACTTGTGATGACGCTTTGTTTCAAGCCAGATTTCACTTTTTGCACGTAAGTCTGTCCCGACTGTGCTCGTAAACTGCTGGCAGGTTGCTTACTGGAATGCCAAAAAAGTTGTTAGAAATTGTCAAAAAGCCAAAAAGTTGCTACCGAAATGTCTGCATATTTTTTATATAAACGTCAATTTAAAGCTTTATTTTTCTGTTCTTCACAATGATCAATGACATCGGTCGGAAAAATAGCCTGAAGTTAGCCGATTGAAAGAGATGCTCGCAATTATGGGAGAAAATTTAAGGGTACTAACTAATTATTCATACCGCAACAATTGCCTTTTTAGGCCTGCGAATCTTTAGGGTCAATTTAGGTGTCTGGGAAACTGCCCACCTACCCTTCCCCTAACCCAGCATTTTGCCCCAAGTGAGACGCAAATGTTAACGTTGAGTTAGGGGAGGGGTAGGTGGGCAGTTTCCCAGAAACCTAATTTAATCGAAACTTTATGTGTTCAAAAGTTGATAATCATTTACAAGAGAAGGCAATCCTCCATTAACTCTCTGAAGAAATTCGCATAAATTGAATCGTTCTATGAAATCGTTGACTCTTTCGTGCTTGATATGTACTCTAAACTTATATTTTGCTCAAAAACTGCTCTGTTCGAGGGGGTTACTAGAACCTCAAAAAGTTGCGCTCCAAAAGCTAAAAGTTGCTTAAAAGTTGCCGAGCACAATCAGGACAGGCCTAGTGACACATTACCTGTATCGTACGGGCTCGGTCAGCCTCTTTTTCATGCGCTCAATTTTCTCGTCATGCTATCTTCTCTGTAGAAGCATTGAAAGTTGATGACGCGGGTTACCTTAGGCTTTAGTTTGTCTTGTTTGAAAAAGATGTCACGTTCGTCTCCTTTACCATACTGTTGATTTTACCAGAGCGACCCCACCCTCCACCCAAAAAAATATGTAGGGGAAGTGGAGATAGTTTTGTTCATCTCTTAGTTACTAACTTTTGAAACCTTCCTTGCTAATGAGAAACTCGCCGTTACTGTTGACGTGTCTCGTACAGCAAGCACCTTTTGTATTTCTGGTCTCCTGTTAATAATGGTATGTTTTTCTATGACAGTCCGCTGGAGAGAATGGTGGATGGAAAATTCAAAAGCACGCTGAATTTGCTCGGCTGTGGAACGTTTGTTGGCACCGGGAGGAATTTCCGCATTGCCAAATCGAGTGCTGCACAAAAAGCGCTGAATGCTCTGAAACAGAAAATGAAGAAAAAGAGTTGAAGTCCAAATCCTTGTGAACCTTTTTTCACTACTGGTTTCAACTATTATGTGATGTTGTAGCTCTAACGTTCGCTTGAGAGCGTAGAGCATTTGATATGAAATTTCATGACCATGTCTTTTGATTGTACTGTTTGTTTCCGGACAAGCTCTCTCCCGGAGTCCGCGTTGGCCTTTAGCGGTGTAACCGACTCTTAGTTTAGGTGCAACTCGCGGGCTCAGGAGACAAGATTTTTTTATCCTACATACACGCATACCTTGTTCCAGCCTAGTCTCTCGGCGAGCCGTTCTCTCTTGCCCCGTTTTCCGCGCGAAGTCTTGGGAAGGCTGGGTGAATCTCTATCGGTGACGTCACAGCGCAGAGAGCGCCAAGAGACTCGGCTGACCTTATTCAAGGTGAAGATAAACATGAGAAAACGGTTTTTAATTTGTTCGTATAAAATACAGCAAAAGGCACCTTGAAGTGGGGGCTGGTTACTCCACTACGTAATCGATTTTAGTCTTCAACTGCTCTCGATGCTTTAATATATTTTATCTTAAACTTTGGTTTTGGACTCTCTCATAAAGGTATAATCATTTACCGTGCCTTGAACTGGGGACTGGTTACTCCAGTACGTGTTCGATTTTAGTCTTCAACCGCTCTCGATGCTTTAATGTATTTTATCTGAAACTTTGATTTTAGACTTCTCTCGTGAATGTATAATCATTTACCGTACCTTGAACTGGGGGCTGGTTACTGCACTACATGTTCAATGTTAGTCTTCAACCGCTCTTGATAGTTAGAAGTATTTTATCTTAAACTTTGGTTTTGGACTCTCTCATGAAGGTACACCCATTTTCAGTTCATTTACAGGAGAGAAGTTTTTAAAAAAGTGATAGTACCACAGAAATGCTGGGCTGTTTATTTAAGTTAAACGATCTCACAAGCAAACTATAGCTATTTTCTTGAAAAATATAAAAAATTAAAAAATATGTTTATATTTATAACTTAGAAGTTTTTGTTTTTTATTTCAAGCTTTACATTGTAATTTGAAAGAAAACTTTGTTTTAAGATTAAAAAGATTCTTACAGTTTCTAAAAATTTGAATATTTCTTCTGTTTATATTGCTACAGAGAATGCTATGGAATAAATACGAAAAAATATAAATTTCTTGTGTTCTGTTTTATGAACTTATAATTCAATGACCTTTAAAAGCGTGTTTTAACGTTAATGGGACCATATTACTTCGATAGTATCGTAGCGGAAATACCGTAAAATTCCGAAACTAAACCCCTTCAAATATAAGCCCCCCAAAATCGTAACGTAAAAACCCTCCGTTATATCGGCCCTCCGAATATAAGCGCCCCGGGGGACTTGTACTTGGAATTTGCCCTTGAATACAAATTTAAACAAAGCAAAAATGGTAAATTTCCTTCCCACTACAAGCTAGCCCAATCGATTTTGAGACGCAAATTACCCTCCGTACATAAGCCCCTCCGAATATAAGCCCCTTAAAAAGGGCCTTTGAAAATTATAAGCCCCAGGGCTTATTATAGTTCGGAATTTTACGGTGATTACCTTAGAAAAGTATAACAGGGACCTTGAAAACTATTTGAAATTGATAGGGCTGAAAATCTGTCCAAGAATAGATCGAATGAAGATAAATAGTGAGCAGCTATTTCCATTCAGCGAGTCAGAGCTGTCCCATGCTTTCTGCAAATTGCAGGTATGATTTACGTCTGTTTCGTTCATTTCGCGGCGATAGCTTAGGTATGGATAAATCTTCATCGGCAAAATGTCTTTTATACAGTGATGATGTGAAAGGGGAGCCAAGTCCCACGGGAAGAGGACGAAGAAGCCGTGACGATCAATCAAGGAGTTGGAGATATTCGTTTCACAAATATTGTACAAATTTTTTCTATTTATTTCTTTTTTTTAATTACTTTACTTTATCACTTTTTTTCTATACTTTTTTTACCCACGACATTTACCCACACCCACACCCACGACCCACGACCTCTACCCACGACCCACGACATTTAGCTACACTCGATCGATGCCATTTAGAGCTCCAATAAATCACTGATCCCACCCAAAAAAGTGACCAAAAGTGGTCTGGCTGTTCGATCCCCTTTTACGTTGTCCGTTACAGAGCAGATTTAAGTGAAGTTGTAGATTTGTCAAAACTGAGCCAAATATGGTTTCTTTCTGCTCCGTTGAATTTCTACGATTTGGTCTGTAAACTCTAGTGGCCGACCACATGCGCGAGAGACTTGGGAACGACTACAAGGAGTCTCGGAAAACCTGGGGCGAGTTGCTGTCAATAAAACAAACATGGCGGACAGAGAGGAGTTGAATTTTGAAGAAATTCATTTCTCTCCGATTCCCTCGCAAACTAACATATATGGTCTAACCAAGATAGAAAGCAGGGAAGAAGGAAACAAAATATTCTTGGCATCTCTCAGTGGCAGGGTGGTTTGTTTGGAGTATTTATCAAATTCGCTTGTACCAACCTCAAGAGAAGTGCCTTTCACTTATATTCCAGGTTTGTTTTAATCGAAAATGACAAATAACTTTCGGTAGGAAATATTAATTTATCATAAAATATATATTTAAAATAATTGTATTTATTATGCTGAAGGTATATTGATTTAATGTTAGGTTAATTTCCTTATACGCCAGGCTGACAGTCGTTTACGAAGATCCTAAAATTACAATTATTTAATCGTATAATATGGCTTGGCGCACGCTACTGGTGTACACGAGCGTAACACCGTGCCTTATGCACGATTTGCCGTCAAGAAAAGGCACGGTTTTTGTGCCAAAGCACGGGAAAAAAACATGCAAAGGCACAGATTAGGCACACTTTAGGCACAGTTAAGGCACGTTTTAAGTATTGCTAAGGCACATTTTAGGCACAGTTTGGGCACAGTTTAGGCACGGTTTAGGCACAAATATTCAACGCTGGGCACTTTTTTGAAAATCTTTGTAACCCGACTTGCAAAAAAGAACAAACTTGGTACGAATTTCAAAAATAATTCAGATCAAACACGATACAGTTAGAAGTATAGGAAGTGTAAGTTTTAAGCCACATCGAAAGTCGAGAAAATTAAAGTATTCTTCGACAGTCCGTGTTTACTCCCAGAATAAAGTGGAAATTGACACGCGCACGCGATATATGCGGTCTGAACCTTTTCGATTGTCATGCAATTTTATAGACTGGCTTTCTTTCGTTTCTAAAAGAAATCGTGAAAGAAAGTCGAAGCCATAATAACAAAGACAAAGTTAAAGAAGTAAGGCACAAAAATAGCCACTAAAAGTTGTAGAAAATACTTTTTGTGATCGCGGTAAAGTTGGCCTGAATTTGCATAACAACATGAAAAGTGGTAATTTGAAACCTTCATGCCAACGCGTGCTGTTTTTTAAAACAAAATGCGGCTGCTTTTTAAATATATTTCTCTAACTAAAAAAGTAGAATTTACACTTAGCAGTAAAATAATTCAAGCTGCTTGTTTGTTTTTGTTTTTTGGCTCTGTTAGCAAATTAAGCTTTGATCGTATAATAATCGATAAGACGTGCCAATTTTGCTTCAAAACTCATTGGCGTGCAATCAATTTTTTCGTTGTCATTTTATAAGTCATATCACAATTAAACCTTTATTTGAATGCAAATCTGCCCTCCTGAAGAAACAAATATTTCGTTCCAACTAAACGCTCCGTTAAGAAGGGGAGAAGAAACCCACTTGAAAATTTTTTAACATCAGTGAAATTCTTGAATCGATGAAATTATATCAACATGTAATTGAGCTGAGCACTTATTTTAAATACGCTAACCTGTTTAAGATTCCATTTTCCTGTTTGTCGGGGCCTTCCCTGCTGTCTCTAACCGTATTCTGAGTCATGTTATTTCTTATTAGGGAATAAAAAGGTCATTAGACTGTGTTTCTAGACTTCGTAAACCTTAAAACTGACATAACTGCCGTGCGCACTTTTCTTTCGCTGTGGAGCTCGATAGCCTGGACACGATTTTCCAAGTGTCTCAATATTTTGGCATAACTTGTGCACAGATTAGGCACAGTTTGGGCACAACTTAGGCACGGCTTAGGCACGTTTTTCAAAACTAAAATGCACACTTTATGCACATCTTAGGCACATTTTAGGCACAAAATCTTTGTGCCAAAGCACACACTAGAATCCGATTTTCGGTCCAACGCACGGTTTACAAATTTTCACCTTAAAAAATGCTTTCTAACCTTAGATATTTGATCTTACCGTAAAAATGGGTTTCCCGAAGTCTTAACAGTTAGTCTATAAGGAAGGTTTAACTTATGAGCATTCCAAAAATTATTATTTCTTCTCTTAACAACAAAAGAAAGTCAATCAAAAGCAATCTTTTAAATTGACGTTCACGCTGCACAGAGATCGGATGTAGACAGAACATCTTTCTGAAAACGCTTTAAACTTTGTTGTTTTGCGATCATGTTCAGTATAAATTTTTAATACAGTTAGTACTCATAAGTCACTGACCTCTGTGGAGAAATTTTTCCAAAGTACCATGAACAGAAACAGAGAAATCCCACAATATGCATGGTTAGACTGTAAATGTTACGCGAGCTGTTAAAAAATGGTCCCATTTTGAGCCATATTTTTCATATTTTAATTTTATTTTGATCTTATGACCAGAAAAAAAATGTTCAATGAAGAGCTGTTTATAAACTTTAACTTCTTGCCAAATATCGATGCGATCTGAGTTTTAATAAGTTCATAAGAGCCAAACGATGTGAGATTCTTAGCCGTGTACACCAGTAGCGTGCGCCAGGCCATATCGCGATCCATTTTTTGTTGACCTCAAGCCCCATAGGTGGTATTTTCTTACAAAGAGCCTTTAAAGGTAATTTCTGAGGGGTATGGGACAGAATTTCCGTTTTTTCTGAGTTTGGGGTTGGGGGGGGGGGCAGGGTGAGGAAAATGGGCTGTTTCTAAGGGGGTAGGGGGACGAGGGGTACTGTTTTGGTACTTTTAACCTTTTTTCTCAGGGATTAAGATTCAGCATACAGCCTCCTTGGGAGGGGGTGGTTATTAAGTGGACCTTGTTTCAAGACACATTTTGTACAAGCGAAATGTAATTAATTTGAGTTAAATACTGTAATTATCCTCTCTTCTGAAGGGAATTTCAGGGATCAATAATGATAAGCAGCATTTGCAAACAATGCAAAGATAATGGAAACTAAGGGTGGCTTTATTTACGGCCAGGAGTTTCATTGAATAATGACTGCAAGTGTACCATGAGGGCCCCAAGAGATAGGAATGATCGAATGGGGCAAAAATCAAAACCCCAAAAAATCACTAGGACTTCCAACAAAACCCAAAACAAATGCCTGGACCAAAAATTAACCCCAAAGTATCCCATGCCAAATTTCTTAGCCTTAAAAATTTTCAGAAAGAGTTAAATGATATAACATGAAAAAAAAGACAAACAAACTTTAGATTGTTCTGAATACCTAAAAAAAATCCCTACTTTAATCAAGGCACCCCCCCCAAAAAAACACTTGCCAAATTTTCCTACCCCAAAAATTTGCGGAATTGAAAATTTCAAACCCCCAAAAATCGTTTGATCATCCCCGTCACTTGAAATCCAGAGTACTCCCCCCCTCCCCAGGCATGAGGCACAAAGAAAATAGGTGATGGTGAAGGCTGTTTCAGTAAAAGCCAGTGGGTCCTCTTACTGCCATCTTACTGTATAGATTCCATGATCATATGGAGCCTAGTGGAACCCTTTTTCTGGTCATAGCTACCTATTTCATAATTGCCATGATTGCTTTTACTGCTTATTTGAAACTTATTATTGAAACCCCTGTTTACAGTACATGCGTATAGCAATCACATGTCCACTGGGATTATTAATGCGGCATTTAAAGCTTCAAATATAAAAAGTCTAAGTGGTAGGTGACAAACTAATTTGCTGTTTACAAACTTTGAGGAAAAGGACTAGGGTCCTAGGACCGTAGTCCGAGTTGACCGAGTCGCAAAAATGCAATCCCATTCAGCCGCACATCCCCATCAGCCTATTACGGGGAAGTAGCGCCAAGAAATTTTTTCGCCTTTTGCTGCTTCCCCAGTGTTGTCAGCAGCCACCCCCAACAAAAAAGCAGACTGAGATAGATCAGTATAATGAATAGTGCATGATAAGCCTATTATAAATTAACTTGGTATTAGTAAAAAAAAAGAAATCATTTAGCAAATATTAGAACAATGTTGGAAAACATTCAGATCAAAATTAAGTGATTGCATATTTTCACACAAAATTGTATCTCTAGTCTTTTTTTTTTATTTGACACTTTGATTAATGACCAGAATCAGCAGAGATTGTTTCCACTGATGCTTTCAACAGACCAGAACCAAGTAAAGGACTTGTAGTAGGAATATCCTTGATCCTATTGAAGGTGATATTATATTATAAGGCACATTTAATACATGAGTGTGTATGAAAATTAATGCGAGCCAGCGAGACATGCGAGTCGTGAATTATGTGCTCAAGCCATTGCAGCAAGCCATGCAGTCCATTGAAGACACATTAAAAAAATACAAAAAAAAAATCAAAAACAGTAATACTGAAAACAATAACTGAAAGCTAACCATAAGGGATTGTAAAATAAGTGTTTAACCCTAAACAGCACGCACCCTAGCCCTTAAATGAGTGCTCAACCCTAATCAGTGTTATGTCAGTGCTCAACCCTTAATCTGTAAATTTGCAGTTTTTACTTTTTACTTGTTTTCTCTTTATTTTTACTGATGGCTCGCTTGACTTGCATGGCTCGCTGGCTCGCAGTTTGTCAAGACCCCTTTAAATAAGAGTTGTGAAAACAACGTACAGGTATGAGTAGTAATGAAAAATTTGAACAACAATTTAATCTTTTATATTTATTTTATAGCAAAGACTAGTCAAGCTTTATCATGCATGCTCTATATTAAGATTTGTGGACTGGTATGACTAAGGTCTTATAACCTTTTTAGACTTATGAAGCCAATGATGGATGCTATAAATTATACAACCTTTCAGTGCCAGCAAATTTGTTTGGAATTGGCACCATACCTCAGCTCTTTGGGGTAAAAAAATTAAGCCACTTCCATAAAACAAAATAGGAGTCAACCCTGTTCCCTGTTTATTTATTAAATGTATCTCCACAGAATTCCAGAAGCCACCAGAAACAATTTTTGAATATTTATTCAGCTTTGGAAAGCAAAGCAGTGTTCTCTCTTGACAGTATAGCAGGTCAGTTGACTCTGTTTCTCCTTAAATAGGCACATTAATAGTTTATTTGTTATGATTTCTCTATTTCGCTCTTGCTTTGGCTAGTTCAAGATAATAACTGTCGCCACATTTATAATTACGCTGTATTTGGTATATTTGAGTCATTTGCCCAGCATAAATTTTTTTGAATATTGGGTGAATGTTATTGTCTTGTAAACAAAAAGTCCAGACATAGTTATAATAATTATGATAAAGTCAGATAAAAATTATATATCATTTGATAATATTTGCCTGTTTTCCTTGTAGAAGGTTGCCAACATCTTGAGTTGGATTTTGTTCCATTTCAGTTGACACATGCAGAGTAAGATTGGAAGGAAATTTTGTTTTTTGATTCTTATTTATAATAACTTTCAATCTTTCTGAGGTCTGAGTTTTGAGAAACTGTGGTGTTCTTATAGTGGTGAGATGGAACAAAAAAAGCAGTTTTATCAACCATGTAGGTAGGGTAAATTGGCCTCCATAAAGAGATTCAAATACCAGCATTCTGAGCTGTAGCTCAAATTTAATTATCAATGCCAACTAGTTAATAATCATTAATAGGGTTAGAGTATTTTCAGTATATCATTTTGGATTTTATTTTTAGTTTAATTTTATCCTTGGTTTAAATTTTCTGCTTTCCCATCGTTTCTATTACTCACCTTCGTACAATTACTACGAAAAGCAAAGCAAGACTGAATTTAAACCAAGGACAAAACTTAAAACACAACATTCTATAAAAAGAAATGGGGAAGGAGAAGAGGCAAAGGAAAAAAAAGAAAATAATGAAACAATGACTAAAGCAGCTCTCCTCTCCTTCCTCCATCATATATCCTTTGAGTTTTCCAGAAAAAAAATTATGCACTTACCGGTAATTTGAGTGTCAAAGTATTTGGCACAAAATACTTAGTTAATTGAGGACACTATTTTAATGTCTCCTACTGGAGATGGGATACTGCCATTTTGCTCGTTCATCCAAGCCACACAAAGGTCCAGCCATTTGCAAAGGCAATTACCTTCATGTTGAGTATTGATCGGGTTCTAAAAATCGAATGTCTGGACCTCCGAACTGTCATCTCGTCAAGGGCTTTATGGACTGGGCTAGTCCTGCTGTAGTTTGCCCCTTTTCCCTTTCTTTTCAAACTACTAATTATTCTGACTCTCTTATTGACAGAGTATTCATAAAAGGAAGGAGAGAAATTGTGTTTCTACTTTGTGGAAGTGATGAAAGTGTTCACATGTTCTGTGAGGTTAGTGGATCATTGTATAAATACTGATATAGATGATACAAAACTTGTAGTATTTTAAAGTTTCTTTACCCATTTTTTTAGGATAGGATCCACAAGAGATTTGAAGAGCAACCAGTGAAAAACTATTTTCCAGAACTACAAAATTTACCAAGCAAGTAAGATTGCTATTGTAATCTGTCACAGATAGGAAGGTTTCAATTCATTTCACTCATTTGAAATTACTCTGTCAGACTTCTGTATCTGTCTTCACATCCTCCAATACATCATCTTTGTTGACTGGATGAGTTTTATCTGAAACCCATCATACTGTAAAGAATTTGTAGTCTCCAGAGAGGTGACTGCTATGTGAAAGAGATCTGGATGCCTGTCAGAAAATTTTCATTAGCAGTATACCCTTAAAGGAGACTGGTATGGGCGTGGCCTTATAAGTCTTTATTTGACCCCTGAAGAAGACCAATATGGGTTTGGCTCAGGCTTTATTTGATCCCTACAGGAGACATCACTCCAACATGGTATGACAGCATTTTTGTAAAATAACGCACTGGTTGGGCTAAGGCTTTATACTCCAACATAGCATGACATCATGTTTTTATGCCGAACAAGTGATACTTGTGGGAAAAAATGTCCCCATTTTGGCCTTCCAACCTGAACACTCTCAGTGAGACCAAAATCTGTCACCCATAAGCAAGACGACAAGCATCTCTGTCACTTTCATACCCAAGAGGGAGGGGGGTTACTCACTATAATGGCCTACACACGATCGATGGTTTTGTTTGAAAGGGGTACCTTTTCCAGGCTCTAGGTATATGAAAAGGAAGAGATTTCACTAGTTGAAGTATAAAAAGCGCTGGAAATCTGTCATTTCGGTTTGTAAGAGATCTAAAAGGGCTAACAGGAGCATTTTATGGCTTTAAAAAAGACAAGAAAAGTTCCTGGTTTAGTGATTTATTCATATTTAAAAGACGGTGCATTTACAGCGGTGAAAAGGGATGAAAAATTCTAAACTAGTTATGTAAAAGAGGTACCATTTGTCAATAGAAGGTATAAGAAAGGGGTACTTTTTCGGTCAAAAACGGCATAGAAGAGGGCGAGGGGTTGGAACTCGGGGCGATGCCTGCCCGTATAAAATTTTGTTGAGTACTCCCCTGGGTTTTCACATAGCCAATAGGAGTTTTCCCGGGTTGTAGACGTGTCATCAGCATGTCAAGAAAATGTTGTTGGGTGACCATGGTAACAGGATTGTCAATGTAACTGTTTCTACTTCTAGGCCTGTAGACTCAGTAAGAATGTTGTCTTTCTCCATACAGTATTCTCTGGTTGGAAGTATTAACTGAGCAGTCAAGACGAGTGACAGTTCTGGGATGTCAGGATGGTTATGTTAAAGTTGCAGTCACAGACCTTACTGGAGAACCAAGTACGTTGTTCTTCTAGCATTGTTAGCTTTCTAATGTACTTGGCATATTACTCTCGTCAATTCTACTTGACTATCCGCTTCAACTTAAAGTTGAAGTTCAAGGTTTCTCCTGAACGTCTTCGGCCACCTTGCAACCTTTGGCAACCTTCGCACAACGTCGGGCAACTTCGCATGTCTTCGTTCAGTGCTCGGGGCGCCCTTTGACATCCAAGATCTACGAGAACGAAATAAAATTCCTGTGCTTGTGACTTGAATTAAGTCAACAAAACAAACCGGGAAAAGGAAGTGGAAACGGAAAAGGGAACCGATATCGAAACAAAAAGAGAAAGAGAAAAGTGGAAAAAGAGTTCGAAAAATCAAACAGAAAACGGAAAACAGAGAACAAAAAGGGAAACAAGACACAAAACAGAAAAGAGCGTTAAAAAAATGATGGAGAACAAGAACCGACAGATAAACCGGAGGGCCAAAAAAAGGGTTACACTGTAAATGTAACTGCTGCAGACACATTAAACTGCGTTGATCGTCAGTCACGTGTAACGTGTCAGAGTTGGTACATGTACGTCAGCCTGCGACCAGGCTCCCAAGTGGAGTGGTGTGAAAAAGAAAATCTGTGAGCGAAGCGAGCTGAGCGTGGCCTGGGGAGAAAAAATAGGCGCGGAGGAGGCTTCCCTGGCGTGAACGGCACATGACCACGTTGGAAGTGTATGCAGTATGTTAAAAAAGGACAAGTGCCGATATGGATCAAGCTTTCTAAGTGTTGTACTGTAGGTGTGGCAGTATATTCTGCGCTGACCTCCCCGTTGATTCACTTGTTTGCAAGTCTAATTAAGGCGGTGCGAGTCAGAGTTTGTCATTTGCAGCCTTTACAAAATCTTTTGAATCTCTTTATACCGCTATTATATAGATTTTCGCACCGATTTTTCCTGTTTGAAAATCAAGCCAATCACGAAATCCGTTTTTCGACGTTTTTCGAAGTCCGCTCGATCTAGTTAGTAATTATTATACCAGCGGAATGCTCTTTTATCTTGCCACCTGTATCCTTCAACAATTGCAGAAAAACTCACTTATTTATTTTATTTGCTTTTTGGTGTGTTACTTTGGCAGATATTGTAAAGGAGCACAGTCTGCATCGGGATGGACCAATTTCAAGTGTGAAGTTATTTTCACTGACTTCTTGCAAAACTGAAGCCATCGATGGTAAAAACATTTTTCTATATATAGTTACGGTGATTTTCCAAGTAACTTCTAAGTTTCTCAGTTGTAACTATAGGCTATGGATGTACTCGAGGGATAATCCCGCGGGATCTGTGGCGTCTAACACTATGGAATTAGCAATATTGCCTCCACTCCCTGGATGGGATCCATTGTAAGGCTACACCTTGTTTTATTGGGACCTCGTACCAATGTATAGTCCCTGGGCCTTTCTTAAAAGCCGATGCTTATTCAGGATTAAATTTTAATTCACGATTGTATTGTGGCCTCCCTTTAGATCGTTGAGAGTATCAGATAACTCTACCTTGGAATTAAGGCTCAAAAATATTTCATAAATCCATTTGCATATTCGCCGACAAAAAGAGGTGCTTAAAATTTGACTTAACCCAGGATTAATCCTCGGTATCTTTCCAGGAACCTGGCTCTGGTTGCAGATACACGGTGTGGAGCAGAGTTTCTTTAAGTATGAGGAAAAAACTAAGCATTAACTGAAAACAAGTACAAGCTATTGACTTCTGGGCCGAGTTGTTCTAAAGGCCAATTCAGAGTGCAAATCCAGGGTTAGTTAGCTACCAAGACAACTTGTTTGCTTTGTTACAATTAACCCTGGCCAACTGCCACGTGTAACAAGGCAACGAACAACTACACCCTGAAAACACTTAATTCTTGTATTTTTTTCTAATATTCTTCCTCGTAGATGAAAAAAAGATCATTGAAGACGAAACTGACCCAATCTCCGAGTACCACCTGTTGGTGAGCTGTTCTATCGAAGCGAGCGTTGTTTTTACGTATGTATTCGTTTTCATACAAGCTGTTCTTTTTATTAGAGAAAAATCCAATCTGAGATATTTACGCTTTGTAATAAATGTCTTGCATGAAGTGGTACCCTCGTTTGGAACTCCAAGGCCCGTGCTTTGCCTTATCGATCGAAGAGTATGAGTGGAGTGGAGGGGAGGGAGGGCGACACGAACTGTCCCATTTATACAAGCATATGAAGTGCGTCTTAGCTACGCCGCCTTAGGTAATACGCGAAGACATTTTTGTGCCATTTAAACGAGAAGTTCGCGTATTTTTTTAAGACCCGTCTTCTCTGAGACGCGTCTTTTTCTTAACAAATTGAATTTGTCCAGGTGGATGTTTGCGCGAAACGACAGTTTTAAAAATTTGAAACCTGGACAAGCGCAAGCAAAACTTCGACTTATTTAAAGTAATTTCGTGGGGTCGTTATGTTCTCTAGTGGGTGATCTAGTTGTCTTGTGTAAGTGTAAACCTGGGCCGAGTTAACTTTTGCAAAGACTTTTAGGACTGTTACTGGGGTTGGCCAATAGGCGAATCCTTGTTTACAGTTTTTGCCTCATTAGCATAGACTTATCTGATCATTATCTGATGAAGCTAATCAAATGAAATTTCTGAATATTGAAAGAGCATTAAAATTTCAGTTATGTCTTAAAATTTGAGCCCGATATACCAGATAGTTTCGGAGAAATTCTTTTTGAACAACCCCAATTTACAAAGAATGTATGAGCTTATTAACGTTTTGCCACCCAGCAATTTTGCAGTTTTTAATTGTGGCTACTTTCTTTGTTACTGCTTGCAAAGAGCTGTCACTTGCACAAACTGCATAAATTAAGCTGCTCTTTTAATTTTAGCATCTAATTGGTATATAAGGCTACATCATCTATCGGTTAATGACTCGTATGCTAATGAGCAGAAATGTAAACAATGACGTCACGATGAATCCACCTTTTAGCTGACAGGTGCGTCCCTCGTGACGATCTCAAAAGTCTTTGCGAAAGCTAACTCGGCCTAGTTTCCGTGGCGAATGTGTGTCCTTAATTTACAGGAATATAATCAATGAAGGCTTTACAAATATGGTAACGTTACCAGATTCAGATGATTTCGATTGCGTGACATGTACATGCATTGCTGATGTAGACTGGGACGGGCGTAACGAAGTCATTTTAGGGACCTATGGACAGGTAATGAAAAGGGTCCGGTTCGGAGTAGTTAAGTCTTAGGGCAGGGATACAAAGTCAGGGCTGGGAGTTTGGGCAATGGAAAAGAGAAGAGTTTATTGAAAGTCGAATATAGATAACTGCACAGATGCCACTTAAAACACTGTTCTTTTTCTTCTAACTGTGTAACAAGGTATAAAGTAACCCTCTGAGTCTCTCTCCGTGAGCGAGTCATCAGTTATATTGTACTTTAGCTCCTACTCTATGACAGAGTCGGTTTTCCCGCTGAATCCCTGATTTTTCGCTAAGAAGCACAAACAATGGGTGAGAAATTCAGGATCTACCATCGCCTTGTGGCTGAATCACAGACGACACTTTTGTGTCGCACCCCGAGGGTTCAATTACAAGAATGCGCGGTCAGAAATATAAAATTTAACATTACAGCGTATAGAGGTCCTGGTATTTAATTGTACAAAAGCCCAGAAAGCGCTCAGTGTATTCTAGCCGCGCCGGTCAAGGGACAGAGTACGTGAGAGGAGGAAATGCGTCCCGCACCTCGGGAGGAACAGCTTTTCTTACTGAAGGTAATGCAACCTTGGGATCATACCCCTCTCCGTTCCCCATCTCCGCCCTCTCCTAAACCAACGTTGACACCAACTTACAGTTAGGAGAGGGGTAGGTGGGGAGTTAGGGGAGAGGTTCCTCTCTCAACGCCTATTAGACAGTTGTTGTTTTTTTTTTCCTAGAAACAAACAGTAAATTTAAGGAGGTATCCCCAGGCAAAAATACTGCTAAACACCATCCATAATAGGGTAATGGCTGGTTATGGAAATGGTTGTAAAGTAAAGTCAAGTTTTTCAGCGGTGCTCTAACACAAAATATGTGCAGATTCAAGGAATTTTAATACCTAATTTCTCTTTGCTGACAGGAATTACTTGTATACAAGTGCATCAGCGGGGAGAGCAGTTTGCAGTCTTGTTGTAACGTTGATTTTCAATTAATCTGGAGAAGAAGTTTTGCAAATCCTTTATTCGCTATTGAGTACGTGGATCTAACAAACGACGGAATGGAGGAGATAGCTGTAGCATCTTTATCAGGGCTTCATGTGTTACAAGTGAGTGTTAATAGTAGTATTTAGACAGACTTGTAGAGGAGCTGGGAATGGCTCGCTCACTGGGGAGGTGTGTGTGTGGGGGGGGGGGGGAGGGGGGATGCCTTCCCTCCATTTACCTCCACACTAAGTATGCAAAGAAAGGAAAGGCATGGAGAGCGTCTTGAATCATACTTTTTTAATCCAATAGCAACATCAACTGGTTAACCAAAACAAAACAATAAAAACAAAACAAAAAGAAAACAAAAGCGATTTATCTTTTCTTTCTTCATTTCAGCACAATTTGAACAAAACAGAAGAGAGCCTTTCAAAAATGAAGGAAACGGCTTTACAAGACTCTCAAGAGAAAGAATCAGTAACTTGAGGAATCAATGGAAGCCAATGAACAGTGCAACTAAAAATATTATGTGCTGAGAAACTTGATGAAGGTTTTGGTTCGAGCGGTTTCAATTCAAAATACTGTCAAATTGAAAACAAAGTTATTTTCAATTAATCAAAATACAGTAAATCCAGCCAGGCGTCAAGCCGAGCGGGGGAAATGTGTACGAGTCAAACCAAAGTTATAATACTCCAACCAATCAAAACAGGTAAAACCAATCAAATCAACCAATCAGAACTCAACCAATTATAGTACACTTACCCTGGCGTCAAGCGCGGGAAAATGTGTGCCAAAAAAGAAAAAAAAGTTATCACTCTAACCAGTCAAAACAGGTAAATCCAATCATATCAACCCATCAGAACTGAAAGCATATATATTGCATATAGCCAGGCGTCGAGCGCGGCCAACGCCCGGGACCCTTGTTTTGCTTCTCATAGGTCAAGAAAGTTTGATGAATCGAATCGTATAAATACAAAGCGTAACAATTCGCTATTTACACTAAAAACTGCTTTAGTTGTATCGGTTAGTAAATTTGAAACGTTTGGTTTTCAAACGGTCAGAGTGATAAGTCACGAAATATCCAGGTTCCGGGTCAGAGTGGTAGGTTCCCTCTGAAGTGGGTTAACAGGCCTATAAACAATTTACGAGACCTTGGGGTCGAGAAACTATCCTTAGTTATACTTTCGTTATTTTACTACCGTGCTAACCAAATTACGCGCCTGCATACTATAAGAAAATAGAAGGCACGTTGTAAACCAGCGACTGGCTAAAAGCGCTTCCATTAAAAAAGACATTTGTCAATATTATTTCACGCAGTGCTGAAATCAGTGCCTACGGATATACTTGTGTAAGTAATAAACTCCGTATGCTGGTGACACAGCTAGAAACATTACAGCCAAAATAGGCAGCGATGTTAACACGATACTCATGAAAAGTCCCCTTATTATCTTTCTCTGCACTGGTTGGTTGTGTTTGTAGATATATCTGCAACCTAAAACACTGTAAATACTCCAATGACCCCCCAAAATTCTACTATGAACGATGCGCTCGCCGCATAGATAACAGAACTGGGTTCGACAGCGCGGGCAG
>NC_133207.1:16985802-17008302 GCF_958299795.1 Porites lutea | reverse complement strand
GGGGGGGGGGGGTAAGCTTATTTACATGATGCCATGATCAACCATTTTTGGGGTCCATGAATTGCGATGTACTGCTAAAACTGATCTGTGATTCGTGATTGAAGTGCACTCCATGAAACACAAACTCCCCAAATCCTTGATTCTGTACACGTACATTGAGGATCAATTGAGAAAAAAAAAAAAGTGTTAATTTGACCAAACGACCTTATCTGGTGGCGATTTAACTTCACTTTTGAGTCTTTTGATGACTCAAGTCATCACTTTTGAGTCTTTTGATGTAACTTCACACTTGAGGCCCACCTACAGCTAGCTTCCTTAGGGAATTTATAGCCACCCAGAGATCACCCTAACAAGTGGCTGAGATCGAAGGTCAATAATTACACTATTTGTTTTGTGACTTGTGAAGCGCAAAATTGTTGTCAGTGAACTTGTGACGAGATCCCCCCCTTGCTCCCCCCCCGTCACCCCCTCAACTAAGAGTTCAATACTTGTGCTCCTGCTTATTTAACACTGTCTTTGGAAATGAAGATCACATATGAAATATAAGCTAAGTATGAGCTTATATTTTTACCTCATTTTTATCATGAGTATTTTTGACTATTAATCATAGTAACAATAATATTATCAGTGCTAATCCTAATGCTATGCTAATGCTTACAGTCACCCCAAGTCAGGCATAGTCCTCTACAGTCCATTGGTGAATTTTAAAATTACTCAAAAATGAACCTGTGTAAATAGTCATTACCACAACTAGTATCAAAAACAAACCTGCATTCCTGCATACACAGTTAGCAGGGAATTGTTCACTATAACAGGTTGAAAAATCTCTGATTATCAATGGATAAAATTTCTATGAAGACATTACTATCAAATTCAAGAAAACTGAGCTGGCAGAAATTTTGTCACTGTCTCACGTGTGAATTCACTGCTCATTATGCATGAAAAAAAAAATGCAGCTACTAATGAATTCAACTGGAATCACTGGCTGTGATCCTGGTGGTTCCTTTGGTCTAACTTTTGCTACCAGGCAGCTAGAAAATCTTGGTTTTCTCATAGGAATCGCATGCTGAGCACCCTGGATTTCATAGGTTCAGAGCACTGAGCTCCCTTCATATTTTCTTAGAGTACAGCCTTGGAATGGAAATTTTATATAACTGTGGCAGTGAATAATAATATGCCATAATGTGAAAATTTCAGGGGCTGTTTGAATCATGTAACATGGCCTGTCATAGGATGAACCATTAGAAAGGAGGCAGTGAACACGTAACCTTTCCGTAAAATATTTATATCATTCATTTAGCTGGTTTAAACTGTTTTTTTCTAGCTGCTACTAGATATTGCGGGTAGAACAACGTTTTCTATTCTATATTGCGGATAGAACAACGTTTTCTATTCTTTTATTGGCAAAACGTAACGCTACCCAAACACATGACGTCCCCCGTCCCTCCCCCCCCCCCCCCCCCTGCAATAATCTATTCTGTTGTTGACCTTACCCAGTGATCTGCTGGCGACGTCCGCCACTTCATCAGCGACATTTTCTTTTAACTGTTCACGAAAAATGTAAATAACGAACCCAGACACAATAACAGCACTCAATCCCCATCTCAATACAGAGTGTCCCCTGACGCGAAACGCCTCCTCTAACTCTTGCAGTCTCTGTAATATCGTGGTAGTGTGATGGTGATGAGGCCCAGCATCTGCAGGAATCCGATCCTGTTTTGTGTGTTGTTCTGGGATTTTCTGGCTGGAAAATCTCCTTAGTACATGCTCCCTGTTTATCGCCTCTATCCATGGGTTCGAGATGAACGGAAGAAAGTTGAAAGAACGAATACTTCGTGTTAAGACGTATCTTTGGCTCCTATAATTCGAAATGCTAGACCGGTATCTGTTCAAAAATAGGGATTTCTGAAAACTGCGGAGCTGAAAGATCAAACCTCTGGTCATAATTTGCGACAACGACGGAAAAGGAACAGAATAATCAGAATTTTAAGTCACAGAAGTGGTTTGGACAAATGACCGGCCATATTGTTTACTGCTGTCCTTGTGCTCAGCGTCCATCCAAGGGAAAGCTTAGTGACCGCTCATTTATGTTTTTCAAGATGGCGAGCAAACGGTGCATCAGATGTCTCTGGGAGAGCGATATTCAGTGGAAGGCCAGATCTCAGTTTATTGAAACATGGAAAAATCATTATTCAGAAGAACGACTTGCAGCATTGTCTATGGTCTGGGCTAACATGAAGTTCCTAGGCTGCCGATATCCGTCAAAAACAGAGGAACTTGTCAAAGAGCTTGAAGCAAAGGGACCCCGAATTTCATTGCCGGATAAATCGGTAAAGAAACCCAAACCTTTGATAGGGAATTTCACGATTTATGAACCAAAAGAAGGAGATGAAAGCACGAACAATAACCCCGTGAGTATTTTAAACGAGAGTGCACAGAAGTCAAAGAAGACAATATCTTTTGAAGATCTTGGTTTTACTGAGAAAACCTCTCTGTTTTCTTGTGCGGTGATAATCGCAGACAAACTAATTGCAGCGGGTGAAGGGCCTGGCAAAAAGCAGGCCAAGCGAATTGCTGCTGAAAAAGCTTTAGAAATTCTTCGTGCTTGTCAGCCAGTCAAACGACTTGGACCGACCTCTCAACAACATCAAAATGCTGCATGTGTGTCCAAAACAGATTTAGTGTCGAAAGCTTATGTAACGGCGCCGATTATCTCTGATGACAATATTGGCAACCAACTGCTGAGAAAAATGGGATGGACAGGAAGTGGAGGGATTGGTAAGGACTGTCAGGGTCGCACTGAGCCTGTTATGGCTGTCGGCACAGACAGAAAGTTTGGTCTGGGATGTAACCCCACTCAGGGGGCAGACGTGACAAAAGGCTCTGTCCAAGATGTCCTTCTCTCATTTATCAGTGGTGGTGACCAGCAGATTAAGTTTTCTAATGAACTATCTAAAGAGGACAGAGCAATTATTCATACCATTTCACAGCGGTATGGATTGAAGCACAGGTCTTATGGTAAAGGCCAAATGAGATATTTGGTTGTAAGTAAGGACTAATATATTGTAGTGCTGCCACAGTTGATAGCAGCTGTCTTATTAGCTCAGGGATGTTACCAAGGTGTTAGCCAGAAGGGTGTCCAGCCATCCTATGGACGTCCATTTTTAGAAGAAATACAAAGAAAATTTACTTAATCTCTTATAATTTTATGGGAAAACATGCCTTCTGGACGGCCAGTTTTCAATATCTGGCTAAATGCCTGGATGTCACCACGAGGCACCTGCACCTGCCTCTGTTGTTACATGGATAGATGGAGCATTAGTGTCTGAAAACATATTACAGTGTAAACCTGCTCTATGGACACCCGCTTAATATAGACACCCATATATGTATATAACAGACAGGTTTTTTTTGTCCCGACAAAAAGCATATGTATTTTGGGACACTTTTCTGTGTTCCGAGGCGCGAGTCACAAACTCTCGTATATTGTCAACTGCATATGCTTTACAGACTCTGGTTACCTGTGCACTGTCTTTTCTTGTCATGTGCTCGTAGGGCTCGTACCCTGTTCGAATACTATTTGTATGGGTTAATACAATATTATTAAGTTAAAAAGTAGCAAAATAGCATGACATGTTCTTCTTCCTGATTGACACTTGTACTGGAGTCCTTTAATTAGGTTTTGTGCCTCCTGCCACACTTCCTTGGCTTTTTGTGGTAGTCATTGTTCCTACCCTTGTTGCTCTTTGTCTGCTTTATTCTTTATATCATGTTTTGTATTTTCTGAGAGCCTCCTTAACAGGGACACCCAGATAATATGGTCACTAGTAAAATAATAGTATGGGTTCCACTGGACCTTGTTTAGCAATGTTGGTACCCTGGGTGCCAAAGGTATCTTGTTCACTAAATCGTGTGAAGCTTCTTTCAGTAATATTGTACCTAGGGTTTTTTCTTAGTATAAGGCAGGATAAATAGTTTTTATAACTGACTGAATGTTATTTATATTTCTTACTTCCCTTTTAGTGGTAGCTAAGATGAAAATGTAGGAATATAGGTTGAAAATTGTAAGACTTCTAGAAATCTAATAATATATAGAAATATAATAATAAACTTAATAACATACAGATAAAGATGTCTTTGGCTTTAAAAAGCTTTGTATAATCAAAATTGTGATCAGCAAAGTTCACAATAGTTGTGAGGCAATCATGAAACATACTGTGTCTTAAATTTATTGCTTAATTCCACCAAACTGAATTTTGCTTTAATGAGCGGATCATTATACGTTTCTGGGAAACTGCCCACCTACCCCAGTGGAACAGTACAGTGGAGCGTCCATATAATGAACCTCTATATAACGATGTCCTCGGTATAACGAATAATTTTCTTTATCCCAATCATAGTAAGATATATGAAAAAGACCCTCGATATAACAAATTACCTCGATATAGGGAACAAATTTTGCCAGTCCCTTGGCCCTTCTTTAATCGAGCTTTCACTGTATTGAAGTGGCAAATTTATGCCAGGAGGTTCTTAATCAACTAGGATCTTTACACATGGGTTTTTACCCCGGGGGGGCGCTACTTCCTTATAAGAGGCTAATGGGGATGTGCCACTGGATGGGATCGCATTTTCACGACTATGGGGTCGCATTTTCAAGAGAGTTACTAGAATGGGTCGCATATTTTCAGATTTTTTAGGGTAACACAGTTCTTCATATTTCCAATTAGCAAACTTACCAGAATGTTTTTACTGTAAATGAAAAGTAAAGTGTTCTCCATTCAATCTAAAAAATGGATCAATTCATAAAAGTAGAAAGTGACTAAGCTGGGATCGCGAACTTACATATTTGCCCAAAAATGACTAACATGGGGTTAGGGGTACTGAGAGGCCAGCAGCACATACCCAGCAAAATTAACCTAAGTACCCCTCCCCCCCCCCCCCCCCCCACGTGGTCTTTACTGTATTCACAATTCATTAGTATGGCACATGCTCAAAGAAAGGAAGAGATCATGAAATATATGATGGTATTAATAAAGTCGTTGTTTACTTCTATCTATCTATCCTCACTGTTACATAAATCATTTGCTGCCATCCTTTCTTAACAAATCAGTTTGCTGTTATTATTATTTATTTTATTTTTTATAATATATTTTTTGCGCAACGTTCTCACAAACGCAGAATCAAAAACTATTTTTATAAAGAAAAAGACTCATTTATAACTTGCAGCAAATCGAGTGACAAATACATGTCTACTGATCTCACTAACTCCTAGGAGGGGTGATTTCCATGGGAGGCCCGTGACGAAACATTATGGTGCTTTGGCAACGACTACTGCAACGGCAAAGGCAACTTTAAAAAGGAATAGATAAATGTAAATGTAAATGTAAATGTCGTCGTCGTCGTCGTCGTCGTCGTCGTCGTCGTTGCTAAAGCTCCCTATTTTAGTACTTTTGCCGGGATTACCCCTCCGTTTCTTCGACCGCTGGGTGCCAAAATATTATTTAATTTTAATTCTAGAAATATGGACTCAAGTGAGCAAGAACCCAGTCACAAAGGAGGACGATGACGTTGTTCACTGCCGTATATACACGTGTGGTGGGTACGCACCATCGTTGGTGTTGGTATATGATTCACGCTTGGTGTGATCCAGGCATTCAAAACATATTTTGGTGTTCCCAGACCAGTACTCAATCGCAGCACAGCTTTGGCAGAGCTGTTTGCATTGCTCCAAAGTGACTCCTCCACCCCACTGAAGCTCCCTGCGATAGCTGTGCGTACACCATTGGGGCGTATGATCTACCCATTGATTTGAAACAACTGTCAAAACAAATCGAAGCAAATATTAAATTATTTGGATGTCAGGCGGCGGTGTTTTGAGTTTAAGAAGCCTGCGAGCAAGCTCTCCTATTTGGGCGAGCGAAGCGAGCCGCGCGAGAACGCGGGAGCGAGCGGCGAAGCCGCGAGGGGCCGGCGAAAGGAGAGCTTGCAACCATCTCTTTCAAATTTTCATTTGTACTTCGCCCAGAGGAAGGGAAATACCATTAGCTGAAAAATGACGTTCCGGAAATCAAAGTTGATTGATAACAGGCCAAGCTGGCACCCGCTTCGTCTGTGTGTCAAATTTGGTTCTCAGGGGGATCAGATTGGTACCGAGAACCTGTTTTAGCCCTCAATGCAGACGGGCTCGTTTGATGTAATTCTCGCAAAGAGAATATTGCGTGCCGAGGATAAGTCGGACCGAATTTGTAGTTCTTGTGGAAAGACAATGAAAATCCTTCATCAGTTGTATTCATTTGTGTCCAGCGCCTTGTTTAGTTCTGAAAACCGGGAGAGTGAAAGTTAAGAGTGATTAAAGCGCTGTCTTCCAACATCGGTTTCTTCGCCCGATTGAATTCTGCTGGGTAGAAAAATTCAGAAAGATGTACTTGACAGTGTAGCTGTGTAGCTTGACCGTAAAGAAGGAAAAGAGAAAGAGTTGGAAGCAACTGGAATAAACCTTAAGAGAACCAAGTGCAGGAAAACGCTATTCTCCAGTTCCAGACGGGCAAATAGATGATGTTTTTGTTTGTGATTGCGATGGGGAGTAGTCTTCTACACTCCAGTATGGACGACTTTTCAAAAGTAAACGAAACGAGAATCAAAGTAGTGAGTTCTTATCCGACCGGACACGTTGAAGTTCGATGTCCCCGTGAAAAAAAAAAAACATATCAGTGATTAAAAACATTGCCTTGATGCTGTTGCGAAAGCGATTCATAAATAAATAATTCTACGCGCCCTCGGCTGTCTAAACTTACTTGACAGGCGGTTGTCACTTTTCTAATCTGCGGCACGTTTGTGGTGACAGTTTTCACGCTTTGTGGAGTCCCGGGGTTTCCGGGGTGGAAATAAAAATTTATAAGAGATGGTTGCAAGCTCTCCTTTCCTCGGCCCCTCGCTCGCGCGTTCTCGCGAGGCTCGCTTTGCTTGCCCAAATAGGAGAGCTTGCTCGCAGGCTAGAGTTTAAGGTGTAAGAGCAACTTTATACCTTAATAAAAAGCCGAACTGAAACGCACTTCCGTCACACGTAGCCCACGATAAAAGTAAACTCGTCTGGGAAATGAAACGCTCCTACAAATGTTCTTTGATCACGGTCCAAATATTTACAAAATATTTACATTATCAAAATACTTCATTAAAATCATATAAAAACCTACACACAAAACTTCAGTAAAATATTCATAAAAGGAAAACGTCAATATCAATACAAAATTCCGGCAAAATCCCTTCGCAATTCAAAATTCCAAGAAATCACTTAGAGTTATAAAAAAATCAACTCAAAAGTCCCAGTGGATGATATAAACGTCAATGCACTGATTCTAATAATACGGATAAGTTTCTGATCCATGAGGCGAGCGAGATATAAGTCTATTGCTGTTCATTTTCCATACCAATTTCCCGATAAGGAGACGAAACTAAAAATTAGACTTAGAAATATTTTACTCAGCCTCACTCAATAATCCTGAATCATTGAACTGTTATTGATACTGAAATAATCATTCGAAATAATGCCCGCCGTTCATTACTACTCATTTGATAGCTTGGTAGTAATTAAGTTGACAATCTTTAGTTTAAATTGGTGCCGGAAAAATGAAGACAAAAAGTCAAATAGATTTGAAACCTTAGACAGCTTAATTTTCGACTGCAAAATTAAAAATCGCTTGAAACTTTTCCGAAACTATTTATATCGCTGAAAACATTTCTTACTCGTTTGACACCTGTCTCCAGCGTATCCAGGCTGACAGCTACAAGCATATCCGTTAACCTGGTCAGTACACGATCCTCCGTTTATACAAGGATTGCTGGAACATTCGTTGATATCTACGGTAAGAAAGCAAAATTATAGTTAATAATTACCCAAAATAATGACCACAGGAAGGGATTACGCTTTAAACAGCTTGGTAGCAATATACGTTCGAAAAATATGTTAAAGATTGAAAAACTAAACTAATTGGTGCCTGAGAAAGCAGAGGACATTTCGCGACGTCACCACTGGTTTCCCCGCCAAATGACGTCTGAGAAACGAGCACAGAAATTCCATATTGATGACGTGCCACTGCCCAGATCGGAGAAATGCTTTTGATTGGTTGAAAAATGTTTTGCGTCAACCAATCAGAAGCACAACCCAGATCTGCGTGGTGACGAGTCATCAGTATGGAATTTCTGCGCCCCTTCTTCAGACGCACGTCTTTTCCTGGGGAAACAAGAGAAGGTGTCGCTAAAGAACTGCTCTTTTCTCAAGCTGGCGAATCGCAATTCTATTAGTTCTGTCCACAGAAATGATCACTAATATTCCTGACACTGCATCCGAGGTGCTTATATATTTCTCGTCCTCAGTAAAAGTCACTGAAAGGAAGAGACGATAGACAGTTAGTTAAACATGTAAAAGAAAACAACATAAATGAATTAAATTTTAATAGTTCCGCACAGCCCACCGGCCTTACGTTTGAGTGATTCAGGGAGGGAAATTTAGATGAAGTTCTTCTTACTTGTTTCACAATTAGCTCTTGCGTATCCAGGCTGACAGCTACAAACATGTTTATTAACTTGGTTGGTACAAGATCCTCCGTTTAAACAAGGATTGCTGGAACATTCGTTAATGTCTATGTCCACCTATTGCCTTTCTAACTGTTACGACAATGCGGCAAGACAATCAAAGAATAATCCCCGTAGTTCAAATGTGTAACCGCCTCGGCGAGAATTTTTTCCCGCGCAAGCATGCGCCTTTACAGTGTCTGTAGATGCAAATGCCTACCTGTCTGACACCTGGCTCCTGCGTATCCAAGCTGGCAGCTACAAACATATGCATTAACCTGGTCAGTACACGTGCCTCCGTTTAAACAGGGATTGCTGGAACATTCGTTGATGTCTGCGAAAACAAAAAGATTTGCGTGGATTCTGTTATATACTTGTTATAAAAACGGCAGTGTTTTTAAATGCATTGACCGAGAAAAGCCTTGGAAGACGCCCTACGGGGACTAGAAAAACGCTTTCCTAGGTTTTTCCTCGACTATTGCTAGCGTAAAGTCCACAGAGGCGCGCCTTAAGCGGTCCCTAGACCTTAGTATTCCGGGCGGGTAATGCGTTTCGGGTCACGAGGTCCGAGCGAGTTCCAAGATCTAGAAGGACTGGAAAGACACCTCAGCGGGACTGGGTTATGCATCTCTTGTACGATGGTAACTCCTTGCAAAACTCAGTTCAGATTTTTGAATAGAGCTTGTCGAAACCTTTGGAAACCTTGGATCATGATATGCATATGTTTCTGAAAAACTGCCCATCTACCCCTCCCCAAATTAAACATTAACACTTACTAATTCTCACGCGATTGAATGTTGTTAAAAACTTAGAAATATTTACAATATCAAAATACTTTATCTTATGAAAAGCTGCACACAAAACTTCAGTAAAATATTTGTAAAAAGAAAACATCAATATCAATACAAAATTTCGGCAAAACCTTTGCAATTCAAAATTCCAAGAAATCACATAGAGTTATAGAAAACAAATCAAGTCAAAAGTCCCAGTACATGATATAAACGTCAGTGCAGTTATTCTAATAGTATGGATAAGTTTCTGATCCATGAGGCGAGCGAGATATAAATCTATTGCTGTTCCACCATTTTCCGTACCAATTTCCCGATAAGAGGACGTATCAAAAGACTAGACTTAGAAATATTTTGAATCAACAATAACATAATGATTGAATTCGGCTGGGTATGCATAGTTTTTCACATTATACTCAGCCTCCCTCAATAATCCTGAATAATTGTCATTAATACTGAAATAATCATTCGAAATAATGACCACTGACAGATCATTGCTACTCATTTGATAGCTTAAATTGGTGCCGGAACTGAATGTAGACAATAAATCATATAGATTTGAAACCTTAAACAGCTCAATTTTTGACTGCAAAATTAAAAATCGCTTGAAACTTTTCCGAAACTATTTATATCGCTGAGAATATTTCTTACTTGTCTGACACCTGGCTCCTGCGTATCCGGGCTGACAGCTACAAACATATCCGTTAACCTGGTCAGTACACAATCCTCCGTTTAAACAAGGATTGCTGGAACATTCGTTGATGTCTACAGTAAAAAAGCAAAATTATAGTGAATAATTAACCAAAATAATGACCACCAGAAGGGATTACACCTTAAATAGCTTGGCCGCAATATACATTCTTGAATTATGTTGAAGATTGAAAAATTAAAGTAACTGGTGCCTGAGGAAACAGCTAACATCCGTTTCCCCGCGAAATGACGTCTGAGGAACGAGCACAGAAATTCCATACTGATGACGTGTCACTATCCAGATCTGAGCAATGCTTTTGCATTGATTGGTTGAAAAATAATTTGCTTCAACCAATCAGAAGCACTACCCAGTTCTGGGTAGTGACACGTCAGCAATAAGGAATTTCTGCACCCCTTCCTCAGACGCACGTCTTTTCCCTGGGGAGTGAAGCTGTCGCTAAATAACTACTCTTTTTCAGGCTAAACGAATCGCAATTCTATTAGTTCTGTCCACAAATGATCACTAATATTCCGGACACTTCATCCGAGGTGCTTATATATTTCTCGTCCTCAGTAAAAGTCACTGAAATGAAGAGACGATAGACAGTTAGTTAAACATGTAAAAGGAAACAACATAAATGAATTAAATTTTAATAGTTCCGCACAGCCCACCGGCCTTAAGTTTGAGTGATTCAGGGAGGGAAATTTAGATGAAGTTCTTCTTACTTGTTTCACAATTAGCTCCTGCGTATCCAGGCTGACAGCTACAAACATGTTTATTAACTTGGTTGGTACAAGATCCTCCGTTTAAACAAGGATTGCTGGAACATTCGTTAATGTTTATGTCCACCTATTGCCTTTCTATCTGTTACGACAATGCGGCAAGACAATCAAAGAATAACCCCCGTAATTCAAATGTGTACCTGCCTCGGCGTGGATTTTTTCCCACTCAAGCATGCACGTTTACAGTGTCTGTAGATGCAAATGCCTACCTGTCTGACACCTGGCTCCTGCGTATCCAGGCTGACAGCTACAAACATATCCATTTACCTGGTCGGTACACGATCCTCTGTTTAAACAAGGATTGCTCGAACATTCGTTGATGTCTGCGAAAAACAAAAAGGTTTGCGTGGAATCTGTAATATACTTGTTATAAAAACGGCAGTGTTTTTAAATACCTTTACCGAGAATAGCGGCTTGGAAGACGCCCTACAGGGACTAGAAAAACGCTATCCTAAGTTTTTCCTCGACTATTGCTAGCATATACTCCACACAGGCTCGCCTTTAGTGGTCCCTAGAGCTTAGTATCCCAGGCGGGTCACGGGTCTCGGGTCACGTGGTCCGAGCGAGTTTCAAGATCTAGAAGGCCTGGAAAGACGCCTCAGCGAGACTGGGTTATGCATGTCTTGTACGATGGTAACTCCTTGCAAAACTTCAGATTTTTGAATAGACCTTGTCGAAACCTTTAGAAACCTTGGATCATGATATGTCTCTGAAAAACTGCGCACCTACCCCTCCCCAAAACCAACATTAACACTTACTTCTCACGCGATTGAAGGTTGTTAAAAACTTAGAAATACTTTTGAATCAATAATATAAAAATAATAATTGAATTCGGCTGCGTATGCATAGTTTTTCACATTATATTCAGCCTCGCTCAATAATCCTGAATAACTGTTATTAATACCGAAATGATCATTCGAAATAATGCCTACAGGACATGACTACTCATTTTTTAGCTTAGTAGTAATTAAGTTGACAAACTTTAGTTTAAATTGGTGCCGGGAGAATGAAGACAATACATATTTAAAAATAGATTTGAAACCTTAGACAGCTTAATTTTCGACTGCAAAATTAAAACTCGCTTGAAACTTTTCCAAGCTATTTATCTTGCAGAGATAATTTCTTACTTGTTTGACACCTGTCTCCTGCGTATCCAGGCTGACAGCTACAAACATATCCATTAACCTGGTCAGTACATGATCCTCCGTTTAAACAAGGATTGCTTGAACATTCGTTGATGTCTACAGTAAAAAGCAAAATTATAGTGAATAATTACCCATAATGACCATCAAGAAGGGATTACGCTTTAAATAGCTTGGCAGCAATATACATTCTTAAATTATGTTAAAGATTGAAAAACTAAACTAATTGGTGCCTGAGAAAACAGCTGACATTTTTAATTCGCGACGCCACCACTGGTTTGCCCGCGAAATGACGTCTGAGAAACGAGAGCAGAAATTCTACACTGATGACGTATCACTACCCAGATATGAGTTATGCTTTTGATTGGTTGAAAAAAGAATTTGCTTTAACCAATCAAAAGCACTACCCAGATCTGGGTAGTCAAGTCATCAATATAAAAATTTCTGCGCCCCTTCCTCTGACGTCATTTCCTAGGGAAACCAGTGATGGTGTCGCTAAATGTCAGCTATTTTCTCGGGCTAAACGAATCACAATTCTGTTAGTTATGTCCACAAATGATCACTAATATTCATGGCACTGCATCCTAGCTGCTTATATATATTTCCCGGGGGGGGGGGTACTTCCTTAAGGCGATGTGCCGCTGGATGGGTTCTCATTTTCACGACTTAGACTACGAGTAGCCCCCATTTTTCCTCAGGGATAGTAGAGCGAGCGAAACGCGAGCGTGCGTGAAAATCACCCCACGGGAGAAAAGGCGACACGCGATTCGCGTGGGGTGATTTTCACGCGCGCTCGCGTTTCGCTCTCTCTACCATCCCCGAGGAAAAATGGGGGACTACTAGTAGTCTATTCACGACTGGACTGACTACAATGGGGTTGCATTTTCAAGAGAGTTACTAGAATGGGGTCGCACATTTTCAGATTTTTGGGGATAAGACAGTTCTTCGTATTTACAGTTAGCAAACGTACCAGAATGTTTCTGTAGATGAAAAGTAAAGTGTTCTTCATTCAATCTAAAAAATTGGTCAATTCATAAAAATAGAAAGTGACTAAGTTGGGATCGCGAAAATTACATATTTGCCCAAAAGTGACTAGGAATAGACTATAATGAAGTAGGGGCTCACATACCCAGCAAAAATTAACCCAAGTACCCCCCCCCGGTATATTTCTCGTCTTCAGGAAAAGTCACTGAAAGCAAGAGACGATAGACAGTTAAAAATGTAAAAGAAAACAAGTAACATAGATGAATTAAATTTTAATAGTTCCGCACAGCCCACCGACCCTACGCTTGAGTGATTCAGGGAGGAAAATTTAGAGGAGGTTTTTCTTACTTGTTTCACAATTAGCTCCTGCATATCCAGACTGACAGCTACAAACATATCCATTAACCTGGTCGGTACACGATCCTCCGTTTAAACAAGGATTGCTGGAACATTCGTTAATGTCTATGGTAAAAAGGTTAAAAAACATAGCGAATAATCACCCAGAATAATGAGCACAGAAAAGTACGTACTACTCATTGAGTTAAATAAAGTTGAAAAGTTTTAAAAGTTTTAAAAGGAAAAACATGAAGAAGCTAAGAGAAATAAACATCTTCTTAGAAGCCGAAACTGACACTGCATGGAGGCAGTTTTCTAAAACAACTGAAACAACATATCAAAAGTTTTTTTAAAGTACTTTTAACTCAAGGTTTTTTCTCATATATTAGATTCCAGTTTTCTAGTATTTTCCTGGCTTTTTCCAATGTGCGGTTAACGTAAAAGTATGACATGGTTTTGTTTAGCCCCGAATATTAACATGTATCGGTAATATCAACATGAACAATGTTGAAGAAAGTACAAAAAAAATCAATAAACGTGGCACTGTTGGGAGTAACATTTAATGATATAAATATCTAAATTATATCATTTTTGTTTGTTTTTCAGTGCCCAGAGGGTGGGCATAGGTTTCATTGATGTAACACGGCAAGAAAAGCTAGTTCAATTTAGAGTCGAAGAGTTCTTTGGTTTTGAAAAGGAGAATCAAAGACGTTTACATAATTTACTTGTTGGTAAAGTGTCGCCACAATCTGTTTGGTATAGTTATCACTGAGCTTCAATTTTTCTCTCGCGTTTGAGTATGATCACCAGCGTGGTTTTCTAGATCGATGAAATTCACCTGTTTGGCAGAGATCCCCGGAGAATCCAGCTGTACAGTCACAATGGTAATGATCGTCAATGTAATTTCGAATGCACTTGCCACCGTTTTTACATGGATAGCTGGAGCATGGCGTCTGCAAACAAAATACCTTGCATTGTTTAGCAATTTTGCTACCCTGGCGGGTTCCAGAGGTCTTTTTACAAAAAAACATTTTTTTTAATTATTTGAAAATCGAGAAGTAAGAGTTTGTTCTTTTTTCGTGGTTAAATAATAGGATATATGTGTCGATCACTTTCATTTTAATAGGCGCAAATTAAGTACATTTTGAGGGGGTGTTTTGTAAAACGGAATGACAACTTGTCGTCGGTTAGCAACGCTCTTTACATCCCGCAACAAGCACAACTGAGATAGCTTTTTACAGAAAATAGAAAGGACGGCATCATAAAAGGAAGACAGAAAAAAATTAGTTTAAAAATTAATATTTTTTGTCTTTGCTTTATCTGTCTGCAGTCTTTTCCCGGTTTTTTCATCTCAGTCGTGCTTAGGCATTTGAAACAAAATACAAATAAATACCCTTGCTGTTATAGTGTCATGCATTTTCACTTCGATCAGATAAAGATAAACGTTAATTTAAATAATTGAACAAGGTGTATATTATTGTGTTTGAAACTGAACGTGGAAAAAGTGATTAGCCCATGTTTGTACATTAAAAATACCTGAGTTCGAAGTTTCTTTTCTGTTCCGATATTTGTATACCCGGCCCAACAATTAGGTCTTTATATATTACGATAATACAAATGGCATACCTTTATGCTAAAATTGTGATAATTCTGTGCGCTTATGAGTTGGTTAAGGTTGTTGTACTTATCATCGTTTAACAGCTCGCATTGGAATTTACCATCTGCATCAGGAAACGAGGCAACGTTAAACGAAGCACAAGCTGGAACGTTAAGGCAGTTTATAGCGCATTCTTTGTAGCTTATCACAAGAGTTGATAAACCAGCTGGAACTTGAAGTCGACTGAACTTGTCGGCTGTAAAGTATCCGTACGATAATCTAACTTCTTCTTGTACAAGTACCGCCCTGTTTAATCCGGATCAATCTTAGCAGCTGGGCACAGAACCTTATATAAAAACAGTAACAGAATATTTTTATATAAGGTTCTGTGCCCAGCTGCTAAGATTGATTTAATCCGCTGCTTGCGTTAACATAACGTTGGCTCAAGCTCTGGTACGCCGATTTTAAATGAGTTATAAGTTGACAAAAAAGGTACAAAAAATATCGGTGCATGTTCTTCATTTCATCAATTCTGGCTTTTTTTAACAGTTTCTGAGGGATAGTTGTCAGTAATTAGGTTAATTAAATTCTTTGACCCCAGTGCTGTCTTACGAAAGCTAGGCTTGATTTGACTGCTTCTGGTATAGTGTCTTTACCTTAATTATTTATATATATTTATTAACCCACTGCGGGATACGTATTTGCTCTCTTTTTTTAATCATGTTTAGTTTTGACATCTGAAATATTTAAAGAAGGGATGATAGAACGTTCTCACATGATGTCAAGGCGGCCATATTGGTGTTCCAAAACAATGAAACGGCGGCCATGTTGGGGCTACAAACAAATCCCGTGAGAGTAGAACTCTTTCGTTATGTAAACGGTTTCTTTTATTTCGATAAATTTGCCTAGATGCTGGCCACGTTAATGAAAAATATTTATAGACTACTAGGGAGTACTCTCTATGATGGCCATGGGGAGGCTCCGCCCGAAAGGGGAACCTTTTTCAGGCTTTATGGTATAAAAGAGAGTAGGGATTTCACGAGATGAAGCATATGAAAGGGGAGGGGAATCGGTCATCAAGGTATTTAAGGGACCTTTGAAATTAAAATATCTTGAATAGACGCACCTTAAGGCCGTATCATTTTAATTTATTTAACGTAAAGAAGACTTTCTGCTAATAGGTATGTGAGAGGGGCACCATTTTTCAATGCAAGGTATATATACGATATAATCTCGTACCAAGATCTCCCACGGCCAAGGGAAAGGGAAATCTCACTTTTCAGTGTAAAACAGAGTAGATCTGGGTACGAGATTATATACGATAGCGATGCCTTGTTTGCCAAAAGTAGTACATAAAAAGATAAGGGGTTGAAACCCGGGGCGGAGCCCCCCTATAAAAAACATTGTATTCCTCCAGGTGGTGAGGGTATGACAACCCAAGACTGAGATCCAAAGGTAACCTTGACATTACAATAACTCCTATTAACTTCTAGTGCTTGAAGAAATGTATTGGACTAGAGAGGTGATTTATTACATAAGAGAATGAGAAAACAGGCCGGTGTTTCTTTTGAATGACAAAGTGACCTTGAATTTGGTGTAACCCAGATCCTGAAAGCAAATCGTCTCAATCAAAGCACAAACTCAGGCAGGCTCCTTTGATCGTTTCTTAAATTTGTCGCCACCAAACTTATTAACCTGGCCCCGGTACGTGTTGTTCAAACCGCCGTTGGATAGCGCCATCCACCCGATGAATTACTATCTAGCGGATAAGTATCGGGGAAACCAACTGCAGCGTTATCCACCTTTTGAACAAATGGCCCCTGATTATATTGGCGCGATTCTATTGCTATGCATATGGTACACATACTCGAAGAAGGAAGAGACTGTAAAAATGTTGAAAATGGTCAATAAAGGTGCAAGCCGATCAATACGGATACCAGGGGCATCTGCCATAGTGTATGTATTAAAAACTTTACGGGCACATGTTTCTATCAATATGAAGACGTAGTAGGCGTTTTCTTAACTGTAACTGAAACAAGTTCATCCTAAAGAAATCTCACGATCATGTCATCGGGACACAAGAAATTCAAGCACTTAAACTCATTTTAAGAAACTAAGTTAGTTATTTAATAATAATGAAAGTGAACCTGACTGTTTTCTCTGCAGTTCGTAGACATAGTAGTATTTTCATAGGATAGTACCTGCTGGTACTTTTGATATGTTAGTATTTATTCAATATTTACTGTTAAATATTATTTTTGCTTTGTTACGGTTTCTCCAGCTAGCAGGTATGCTAAATTACTTTAACACACAAATAAAGTTATTATTATTACTATTATTTATTATTGTTATTATTATTATTATTATATTATTATTATCATTATTATCATATTTCGTATAGTCTCGACTAAAATTACCTTTTAAATGTTGTTTTTGAAACACGAGAATGGATTGCATGACTTTACTTTGTACTGACGCTTTTAGTTTGCGACTTAGCCAAGTGGACTAAATATTAGACAGAACTATTCAATGGCCACTTTCCGTTTCTGTTAGGTTTTTATTGGTATGATATTCAGTTATAGGCAGTGCACAGAAAAAAACTGTCTGTTAAGTGAGGTTGATGATATATGAGAGTTTGTGACTAGGGACACAGAAAAGTGTCCGTTATGCGCATATTAACGGGTGTCCGTATTAAGCGTGTTGTTTTCAGAGAAGATACATGAGCTTTTCGTCGGGACAAACGAAACTGTCCCCGTTATAGTAAAATACGGGTGTCCATATCAAGCGTTTGTCCTTAGAGCGGGGTTCCACTGTAATTATGTTTTTTACTGTACTCCTAGTACTGCCGTATGTACACGTGTGGTGGGTAAGAAGCATCATGGGTTTGGGTATATGATGTACGCTTGGTGTGATCCAGACACTCAAAACACGCTTTGTCTCCTCCAGACCAGTACTCAATAGCAGCACAACCTGGACAGAGTTGCTTACATTGCTCCAATGTGACCCAACCACCATGCTGAAGCTCTCTCCGAGGTCCACAGACTTGAGGAGTGTACTCCACCCACTGAGGCAGAACTAACAAAACGAATCATACAAAACTGACTGCATGTTATATTAGGGGTTTACAATTTATTACTTTTCAGTCTTCACCGTCAAAAATTCAATAGCTTTCTGTTTCCGTGCGTCCGTGCCTGGTTGAGCTGCGGATGATTTTTACAATGACACAGGGCCTGGAAGGGTAATACCGGGATCCGGGATTTGACCAATAGAGAGTGTGGATTAGGGAAAACGTTGACAGGCCTACGGGAATTGACTGCTAGCCGGTAAGCGGGATTGGCCAAAATTTGGGCACCGATGCCGGGTTGGGAGAGAAAAAATATTCGGAATAGCGATCAAAGACGTTTTGCATGCGGGAATGTGGGATCAGGACCCCAATTCCCAGACGCTATAATAACAGGGCGATTTTCGCACGATGATTAGTCGAGAGCTATGGTCGATGAGAGTAAAAACCATTGAAATCACCCTGAATTGAAACCATTCGACTACAGCCCGTGATTCTACTTGAGTTTCCAACAATTTGACGTCATTTTAATGATCGACATGCGTCGGAGGAATCTTAAGGGGGCAATGTTGCACTGTTTACCATCTTTCAGTCAAGATTAGAGAAGCTAACATGCTGGGTCTTTGAATTCCTTATACAAAGGTCCAGTTTTCAGTGTTATCTAAGACTATATTTGGTCTCAACAGAAGAATCTCCATTCTGTCGTTATAACACTGTTTTCTGTAGTTTGTTGGTTCATGGTTTGTTCAAGTTAGTTCAAGTGCTATGCTTTTAAAAAGCCCCCTTAGCTTTAAAAATTGCATCTTTTAAAAGGTAATGTTGTCGAACTCTTTAAGACATTTTCAAACATGAAAGTAATAAGTCTTTCGATCAGGTAGGCCCCGTACAATTCACTTTCCGACTAAATCAAACCAACTTACCAGTTTGACACTGTGCCCCTGTGTATGTAGGCGGACAGCTACAAGCATATCCATTAACCTGGTCAATACAAGATCCTCCATTTAAACAGGGATAGCTGGAACATTCATCGATATCTATGCGACACATAAATCAAATTAGAACAATCAAGAAGTCTCTGGAGAAAAGGAAAATTACATTGGCATGCATGTACAATTTACTTCTTTATTGAATCAAACAAACTTACTTGTTTGGCACCGTGCCCCTGCGTATCCAGGCTGGCAGCTACAAGCATATCCATTAACTTGGTCAGTACAACATCCTCCATTTAAACAAGGATTGCTGGAACATTCATCGACATCTATGCGACAGAAAAAATCAAATAAAAACGGTAAAAAGTCAGAGAGAAGAAAAAACTACACTGGCATGGCCTGTACAATTCACCTCAGTGGCTGAATCAAACCAACTTACTTGTTTGACACTGAGCCCCCGCATATCCAGGCTGACAGCTACAAGCATATCCATTAACTTGGTCAGTACAACATCCTCCATTTAAACAAGGATTGCTGGAACATTCATCGACATCTATGCGGCAGAAAAATCAAAATAACATACGGCTACTTCACCTAGAGTGAAGGCCCGAAAACTACACCGGCCCAACTCCCCCTAACCGCCCCCCCCCCCCCCCCCCTTCCCACCCACTCCGCTCAAAGTACGCTCGGAAGTTAAAGGCCGGTTGATTGGGGTCCGATCGAACACTTTTCACGTGTTTGATAGACCCTCTAAAGCCATAATTCTTAGGGTGATCTAGTCAATGCGCGGGATCTGTGGAAGGGCAGGGTTACTCCTGTTATATTTACGGATTGCACTAAGAGAAAACAGCTTTTATCTTCTCTTATTTTTGTCTAGTAAAACATAATTTCGACATTTAAGAGAAAACATCAGTTTTAAAAAATATATTTTCAAGCGGAGGAAAAAAAAACATCTGCTCACAAGTTTGCTTATCTACTCACCAAGAAGTCTTTTTAAAGCTTCATCTCACCCTTTAAATCATTGCTTTATATTTAAGGGTGAAATTAAAAGTGCCATTGATGTCGTTCTCAGGCTGTCAGGCTTTTATTTTATTCGTTTCTCTATTTCTTTATTGTTTCTCATTTTTTCTATTGCAAAGGGATAAAAGCCTAAGTGAAAGTAATGAGTTGCAGAGTGGTCGAGAGGATTCCGGACTTCCCTTAATGCAATGCGGTCCCTTCCTCAAATTTGTCCCAGGAACGGAGGGGCTGGAAACACAAGATCTTTGTCTTCATTCCTGTTCTATAATTTACCTGTTTCACAGTGGTCCCCATTGTATCCGGGTGAACAGTTACAATGGTATTGATCAGCACTGTAATTTGGAACGCACTTGCCACCGTTTTTACAAGGATAACTGGAACACGGTGTCTGAAAAGTTAAAAAAAATACTTCGCCCGTTGACTAAGCGAATTCGACCGTAAAACGCCGAAATGATTGAACAGTTTGTTCGACATTTAGCAAATATTTTTAAATGAAACTTTAATTAATTGTTAAGTCTTGAAAGATTATTCGCTTCTTTCATTTCTGCCGTAAGCTTCTTGGGAGTACATAGAACCTGGTCTATTGTAGAAAAAGATGAAACTAATTCATGTATAAACAGCAATTTATATCATGATAGTTTTCCCTTAATGGATGATGTCCAGTGTCTACTTTCTACATATCGAAGTTTTTCAAAGAAAATTTGAAAGTTATTCAATTGTGAGTTAGTCACTTAGACAAGTCTACAGTTGTAAGACTACAGAATGAAAACCACGGCGTTACACTTTATTCTTTATTACAGGAGGAAGTTCAGCATAATTATCATCTTAGGTCTGGAGCTAATTACCGCTCTTGCCCAATTTGAAACACCAAGCGTACTCTAGATTTTATTAGTTTTAAGTATTAAAATTAGTCGCTGGTAGTAAGTGATTTTTAAAGCAACTTTGCGATTTATTATCTATATTTGTACATATGCTACTTAACGATTGCAAGTAGTTCTTTCATTCAGCCTTATATGTACACCTATGTATATACATGTATCTACGACTGCAATACATTGGTTTTGTAAATTTAATCGGAAGAAAATTCAGAAATGAAAACGATACTAATTGAAAAAGCAGTTTTGTGTCCTTTAACATAATAGGAGAAGCTAGGAGATGTCCGTGACGAATAGGAGTTTTCACTCACACCAGCTATGGATAAAGATTATAAGCTGTTTTAAATAACCAAACTGACAGGTGGCTGTATTACCGTGCTCATGCAATCTATGACCAATTTGCACTTGAAAAGACTGAGTAAACCAAATTGTAGTACCTTAAAGATTGTTAAAAACGAGTTTCAAAATGTATTAAGTTTCTGGAAAAAATTGTTTTTGTTAAAATAACGTTTTCCACCCTATCGACCAAGAGTTGATTTTGACTGAAATCTGAGTTTCCTACTCGCTCAGGAAACATGTGCATTTCTGGTTGCTTTCTTGTAATAAAATGCCAGTGGGACATGTTGAATGCTCATGCAAACATTTCTTAAATGAATAAGTTCTAAAAGTACACTCATTTTCCCTTCAACAGAATTTGACCGACTTAACGTGTGAGATGGTAGACAACATTCATAAAGTAATCCTTACATCAGGGGCACCCAACGAGAATATAGTTCAAAACCACTTAAAAATAGCATTGTTAAACGTATTTCAGTTTTTAAAAGGCAGATATAGGCATATTTTTATCCCCTAGAAATTTTCCATCTGTTCGGATTTCCTAGCGGAAAGTCTAGTGATCCGAAAATTACAGGGATAAAACTTACCTTTTCGAAAATTTCAGCTAGAAAAAAAGCTCCCGAAAAGTCTAGGGAACCTTTTAAGGGTAAAAATCCGTTAAAAATGGGCAATTATACCATTTTTTAGATGTTCGAAAATCCTAGGAGAGGCAGGCAAACAAGAAGTTTTACAACAAATGTTCCGAAAATTCTAGATCGCAAATCGTCTTCCGAAGAGCTATTTTCCGAAAATTGTCGTTAGGTGCCCCTGTTACATCTTACAAACCAGAGTCTAAAAAATTGATTTTTGTAAACCCTGGCCAACAAAGCAAAAAAAAAATTGATTAGTTCCATTACCTTGATGCTAAAATGGTGAAAGTGCTTCGAGCTTATAAGTTGATTAAGGTTGCTGTACTTGTCTTCATCCAGCAGCTCGCATAGGATTTTACCAGCTGCATCAGGAAACGAGGCGAGGTTAAACGAAGTACAAGCTGGAGCGTTGACGCAGCTTGTTGCGCATTCATTGTAGCTTATCACAAGGGTTGATGAGCCAACTGGAACTTGAAGCCGACGGAATTTGTCGGCTACGAAATTTCCGTACGAAACCCAGGCTCCGCCCTGAACAAGAACCGCTCGTCTTAGTCCATTGCTTTGGTTAATATCCACTTGTCTCTGATATACCAATTTAAAATGAGTTGCAAAGAGACAAAAAACGCAAAGAACGTACTGCGACATGTCCTTTAATTTGAACTTCACTCATTGAGGAGGTGTGACTTCAGTAAGTACTGTGCACAATGTAAATAATTAACAGCTGCTGAAACTTGTTTACACGATAGATCTAGAGAGAGA
>NC_133207.1:16958302-16980802 GCF_958299795.1 Porites lutea | reverse complement strand
TCCCCGGGTGCGAAGCTGCGAACTTGGCAAATGGGACAGATTGCGCTATGTGCTACGCGCATAAGACTAATGGTGTTACCGCTGGTTTGTTATTCCTCCAAAGAGTGAAACTCTCAGACACACTCTTAGCTTTTCCTAAAAGAGGAAGTTATGTCATGTGTATCCAGTTGTGGTTTGATCACTAAATGCCTCGTAATGGAGACTATTTCTCATTAGTAGCTTATCCCTTTGTTTCGTTATGGAATGCTCTTTACTTTGTGCTGGTAACGCTGCTGTGGTCAAATTTATTCGGTATTAAACAGAGAACGAGATCATTAGCTCGAAAACCAAGATCCTCATTCATGGCCTCCCGTACTCCTTCAAAACCTTTCACGAATCAAAACTCTTTGGACGAAACTGATGATGGTTTGCCGGAAGAAATATTAAATCTTCGAACGCACCATAAGCAAGCTTATGGTTATATAACGAAAGCTTTAGAGATCGATGAAGAGAAAGGTAAATGAACACCCCGTTTTCATAAGCAGCTACTTTGACTTACATGTAGCTCTATTATTTTATACTGCTTAGCTTGTCAATGAAAAAGTAAAGAAGTAAAAGTAAGCAAACAGTTCAAGCAAGCTTGCTGCTCGGTAGGCCAGTCAAAGAGTAATTTTTGGGTCTAGTTACTCGTTGAAAATCAAAAGTTGAAGTCATAATTACAATTAAAATGGTTCATGATAAATGTAGCAAATGTTGCATGATAAAATGTACAATTTTTTACTGTAAATTTAACACATTTTGATTAAATTTGCTTGTTTATTTAATGATTAAGGAGCTTATCTTGGGAGTTAGGATCTGGAAGACAGGCCCCCGTTGTTCAAAAGGTGGATGGCACTGTATCCATGGGATATAAAAATAATCTCTATCCAGTGGATAGTGCTTTATCCAGTGAACAGCAAAACTTGTGAAAAGCAGGGAACAGCAGTTTAACTTTCTTTTTCATTGTTAAGAAGCCTTGTCCCTATCCCAGGGGAGCCTGTGTCGCAGACGTAATGTAACCCAGTTATATTAGTAACATCTCAAAGCAGTGCCAATATCCTTGCTCTGAGCTCCAACATACTCAATAAATTACCGGAAATGCTCAAATTGTGGTGCACAGGTTGGGACCAAGAACAAGAATTCCGTTGCTGTTTTACAGACGGACATAACAGTAAAACTTGAAGTTTATTTGCATGAAATATTATTTACAGGAGGGCTGGTGTCAAAGAAAAGGGCAGTGGATTTTTACAAAAAAGGCATAAGTGAGTTAGAGATTGGACTTCAAATAAGTTGTGACGAAGAAGGTATGTAAGGTGTATAGTATATACATATACTCGTTATCAGTGTATTTGGTTGTTGCTTGGTTGCGATTTGTGTTCATTTTGAACATACTCTTACTAGAATAATTTTATGACCTTTTAAAACTGGCCTGTGTTGAACTGGTCAAAATTAATTACCGTATTTCAAGTTAAGTTTTTTAGACCTAGGTTTATTGCCAACCCTGTAGCCCTTATTATTCATTGAATCAGAGCTAGGAGACAAAGGGTGTTGAGAATCCACCCATTATAACCTGAATTTCATTCTTATTAATTATGATTTGTGATACATAACAAGTAAAAGCAACCTGTACCAACAACATACTGTCTCTATATTAATTTTTGCTGATGTTTTCCTTTCTCATTTCTTGATAATGCCATCACAAGGTCACTGAAAAAACGGAACATTATAATTATTGTTAGTTTTCACTTGTTTATGAAATATATTTTGACCTACTGGTATATATGTAACACCTGTTTATGTCTAATCTGTCTCAGGCTATTACAAGGCCAATTTTTTTTATCTGTGCTGCTCCTAAGGATGGTGGTTTTTTTAATAGGGGGTTTACATTTTTTTCTTCAAAGAAGCCAACAAGTACATTATTGTATTTTTATTTGAATTTTGGGGAGAGGGACTGGAAAGTGTATTTTAGTGCACTGGAATTCTTAATTTTTTGGCTTGTGGATAAGATTGTAATCAATTATACTTGTCCTGTTGACAGGTTATAATGCTTCTTGTAAATTGGGCTTTTTAGGCATTTTAGCTCAAAGAAGAAGACACCTGAAGGTGTTTATGCGGGATGTCAATGTTTACACCAAATGAAAAGAGAAAATCACATTAATTTGATAACAGGGAAGCACACTAGGACTTGGGGCACACACGTACAAAAAACCTGTGAAAATATATTTTTGTACCAAGGTCTCTCAGTAACTATTATGTAAGAACAAAAAAGTTCAATGTCAACAACATTTGGTTTCAGTGACATAAAATGTCAGTCAGGCATACAGTCAAAAATTCACTACTGCTTTGATTCTGATGCTACATAAGCTGTTATTTTTTTAAGTTTTACTATGTAAAAGGAAATAAATTATATGCACACTTCACCTCAGAAACCATTGTGTCTACAACAATCATAAGTAATCTTTTGTTCAGGAAAAAAGCTGTTTGGGATCACCCTGAGTGGGCTTGAAAACCCAGAAAGAAAAGAAATCACTAGAAACAGTTCTGTAGGATTCTACTCCAACATGCTAAACAGAATTAAAAGCTCCAATACCAAGAAACAGAAAGGGGGAATTTGCTTACTCTTTCAATATTATTATTATAAGCCTCATTCGCTGTAGACACAAGCAAGAAATCAAATGTGTCAAAATAATTTTGCTCCCAAAAAAACAAAAATTGGTTTCAAGTACAAAAACAATGAGAAGATTCAGCCATACATAACATCAGTTAATGTATTTTTTTTTTTCAAACTGAAGCTAACTCCACATATCATACAAAAAAATCAAAAGCAGCTGTAACAGCTGCAGGGGCAACCAGGGGCAGCTGATCACATTAAAGCCCACTAAGCCCACTGATACAAAAAGTTATATAAATCAAGGATTTGCGAGAAATGAGCTCTTGAACATAATATTACACTCAGATGAGTTAAACAAACAATCGTCATCCGAAGGGTTGTTAAAACACAAAGAAAAAAGGTACTCAACACCACCTTACCTATGACAGCCTCAAAGTGTAACATTGTAGCTATCCATTTGTGACATTACTGGGATAAAAACTTTTTGAGGAAAGGAAAAAAGGAAAAAGGTAAAATTATTGTGCCAAAATCGCACAATTTTTCGGGATGTCCCTTGAGCCTTGGGCCAAGGGCATTGGATGCGGGAAAGTTAAAAAACAAGGCAATTTGTGACTCTCATGAAAAAATACAATCAAAATTTGAATTCAATTCCAACTCACAAAGGATCTTGCTGTAATGGTTTAGAGAAACTCTCAAAAGAACCGCCCCAATTAATCCAAAAGTTGTTAATTACAAACTGAATGCACAAACAATGAATGAAGTATGTTACGCAGATTCCCTACATACATTAAAGTTAAGCTGAAAGCATTAACACAATCTTCACTTTATGCTTTCTTCACTTGACCTTCAGGGGGTTTCTTGGTGACAAAAGTTTCATACAACACAAAACAGCTGTGACGTGCCAAAAGTGCCACAGATGTTAACCAAAAGTTTGAATAATTGATCATACTCTTGGGCTGGTTTTACTCATAATACATTCAAATGTCGTTGCTTGGAATGAGATGAGATGGAACGACAGATTCTGGGTTTCAATCATGTTTGTTTCAAGGAGGTACACAGTAATTATCCACCAATTTGATTTCCCATGTGTGTTGAAGAGGGAGTCGGGGAATCACTGTGGGTTTTCAAGATCTGCATTTCCAATACACCTTCCAAGGAATTAACATCCAATGTGGAAAAAAACATGTATGTACATGTAGCTGCTCAGTGAAGCACAGCAAGTTCTTTTAGAACATTAAAACAGCTGAAGAGAAAAGCAGATTGCTGAAGCAAATCCTAAATTATAAAAGTAAAAAACATTTAGACATAAGGGCAAATTCTGGATTATGTATGTAAATTTCTAAATTCCTTGAAAGAAAGTTTTTGAAGGGTAATAATACATGACTTGTACAGTATGTGGTCCAAACAATAGATTGTATTTGTACCCACCCTTATATATAAATTATTGGAGTTTTTCCGGTCTTCCTGATAAAGAAAGTTATTTTGTGAGTTTGTAGTAAGTGTGGATAAAATTGCAAAGAGCCTGTTAATATTGGTTAAAATCATGAAAGGTTTTATACCATACAGTCATGTACATTGAACTACCATTACCATACAAATAATGTACATCCCCTCAACCACAAGAGTATACACCATGGACTGGCTGCCATTTTTGTTGATTTGTTAAATATACATTAATGCTGTGTTGACTAGCAATATTCAAATTGCTGTGCACTTTATTCATTTTGCTAACAACTTCAAAATGACCAACAACCTTAGCCTTTAATTCAGAAAGGCAATGTCACCTGGTTAGCAGTTGAGAGAGCAACAGTCTGCTGAGTGGGAGGAGGTCTTGGGCTGAAACTCCAGCCAGACCAACAACCAGGGTCTTTAAAAAACAACTGGTTAAATCATGCTGGCTGTGATTTGAGACTTTGTCTCAGTTCGGATGATCGCTTCACTGGGCGGTGACGTTAAACCGTTGGCCTTGTCTCTTTTCATCCTTCTGTCATTAGTCAAATTGGAGGGAATGTAATCGAACCCACAACACTGTTTGAAAAGAGCAGGGGAAGTTTTCCCGGTGGTGTAGTCTACCTTTCAAGCATCATTCATGTCATGGGCTATGGGTGGGTTACAGTAAGCTCGTATATGAACTGATAGTGGCTGCCAATGGCACCCTTGTATGCTGATGTCTGAGCTTGCTGTTGACATGTTAATGTAAAGAGGGTGCAGTGTGTTGTTGTACTCTAATCCACAACATCACACCAAGACATTGAAGTTTTCAAGACACAGCTCTGTTTCCCATTCTTCTTGACAGGGCTATTTAATGTCTTTTTTGACTGACAGCTGTTGTTGTTTTTTTTTACAGGAGAGGAATGGCGAAAGGCAAGGAGACTTCAAGATAAAATGAAATCAACCTTGACTAACACCAGAGAAAGATTAGATGAATTGGGTATGTCAATTAGTAATACATGTATCAAGTTGTTATTATAATTAAGGTTATTTGTCACAAAATAATTTAATTTACACGTAAAGATTTTTCTGTGTATAACTGTAGCTTCTTGACTCTACTCTTCAAGGAAATTAATAATAAATTATCATTAAAAACAAAAAATGTTCAAGGGAATATTAAAATAGCTAAAAAGAGATGTACATAATGTACCCACATGTACATTTGTCTTTTGAGAGGGAAACTCAATGGGAGAGATTCTCAAAATAAAATAATGAATTTTTCTCGAGGAAATCGTATGTAACTTTCAAAGTGAATGTTACATGTACCTGGGGTGGTGTAGTTTTAGTTTTTACCAGCTTTTCTGGACACAGGCCTGCCCAGAGGGAATGGGCATGAACAGAACTCATGGGTCCCACGCAAGGTGCCATCCCTACCCAATCCCACAACCCGTAGAGGTTGGCCACACCACCGGGATCTACGTCCCCTACTCTTTTCGAACAGTGGTGTGGGTTCTTTTACGTCCCTCATGAACAGATCATTGAAAATGCTGTGACACGAGACCTACAGTTTTTCGTCCTTATCTGAGAAGACTAGAAAGTCTAACCATTTGCAGATGTCATTACAAAGGCAGCACTTTCTTCTCAGTTACATGTATTTAAAGACCTTGAGTGTTGGTCTGGCTGGGGTTCGAACCCATGACCTCCCGCTTGGCAGACCAGTGCTCTCCCAAGTGAGCTAACCAGGTGGGGGTTAGCAGAGATGCCAACCTCTAGAGACCTAAAATTGGGAGACTGTCTTTTTTTCACTACCCCACCGGAATTTCAACGACCCCCTCTCACCCCCCGAAAAATTGACCCGGCCCCCAATGGGAATGATATAGGACATTATATGACGTCTTACATGATGTACATACTGTCAAATTTTGACGCTAGAAATAATCTTTGCCAATGAGTAAATATGTGCAAAAATGCCCCAGAAACCGTACTGCGAATAAGAAAAATTAATTTTAAGACTTTATCATTACCTTCACATACCATTGTCAGATACGTGTATGGGCCAAACATGGTTAAGCTTTGTTAGGTCCACATCACTGTACATCTATGTATCATCCCATATTTGTTTTTGGTAAGGCTATACAGGGTATGACTTGTATGTTAATCTTATATATCAGGAGTCAGTTGGGGCCTTATTCCTCACACCTCGTCAATTATTCCTCCTTCTTATCTATTACAGTAGCGCTATTGCTATCAGCCTCAAGCATTAATCAAGAAGAAGCTGACAGACTGGTGGAGGAGGTCACTGCTGAAGTTAAATCTGAAGAATCTACCAAGAGTAGTAATAAAACTTCCACAACAAAAAGCACAACAACAACTAAAAAGATATCAAATGCTAAAGATAGCACATCTAAACCTATTTCAAATGCTAAATTTAATGGAAGAACTGTAACAAAGAAGCCAACTACATCATCAAGACCTACAGTTCCTGGGCGAAGTCCAGTAACAGGCAGAAAGAATCCTTCAGTGGTGAGCATGAAAACTATAGATAGCAATGCTAAAGGAATGGATAGAAAAATGCTGTCTTTGAATTTAAATTTTTCATGTGGCTCAACCAGCGTTTTCTGGCAGAAGTTCCACTGCAAAATTGCTTTAAAGAGAATATTTTAACATTATTAATAATGTACTTGCTTGTCTAGCTTATGTAGTGGTAAGGACTTTTCCTGGCAAGCGAAGAATCATGGGTTCCAAACTTGGAGAAACTGTTTCTGTTTGGTAAATGTTGTTTTCTCTTTTCTTCCTTCCTTCCTTTCTCTCTCCCTTTTTTTTCAATTTTTTTTCTCTCTTTAGTTCTTTTCCTTTTGACTCCTACAAGTGGCCCTTAATTTGCACAATGCAAGGTTCTGCACTAAATGTGCAATACACAACCCATATCATAGTTTTGAGTTTAGACAGTGATCTTGCATGTGTCACTGTTTTGTCTTGTTTCTCAGTTGGTCCAATCTATAAATGCTTTGCTAGGGTGTCTGCTTAAGGGAGGTTTCCATTGCATTTGAACCATCTTGTGTAAATTGTATTTTCAGACAAAACCACCAGGAAGGCCTGGTGCCTCAGCTGATGCTGAGAATGCAAAAAACAAACAAGCTAGTGAGCACAGGAAGAAAATTTCACACCTCAAAAATGTTGACTCGAAATTAGCAAATCACATCTTGGACGAGATTATTGAGAGGTACAAAGTTGTTCTTCATTTTTAATAGTAATTTTATATTTTTGTGTCTGGCATGTTTGTCTGTTTTTGTAAGCTGTTTTTTTGAAAATAATAATATTGATTATAAATATTGAAATTCTCTGAAACACTCCATTTGTATTTGTTTTTGTCTTTTAGTGGGGTACCAGTTCACTTTGATGACATAGGTAGGTTTCATATAATAATCATGGCTGCAGTACAAAGACATGAGGTACCAGCATTGCGGTGTGTTTAGGGCTCTGGACTCGCAATATGCAGTTATGGGTTTAGGGTCAGAGCACACTAGCTGACGTGTCAGTGGAACACATAATGATGACAAATCACTGCCCCAGTTTGCGGTGACATGTCACAGCAACAGGTTGCTTCATTTGTACTGGGGAGTTTTTGTGAAAATCTTGCTCTCCACAATAGAATTTTGTCCCTGCAACCCGTTGCATAACATCAAATCAGTCTGAATTTATGAGATATGTAGTGGTTAAAAAGTCCTGTCATGGAGACAAAGACTTTCAAAAAAGATTTTCACTTGCCGCTGCAAACATGTTGCAGCAACATGCTGCCAAGATTCAGACCATTAGTCCTGCTCTAACTACTAGTTAAAGCATTTTGTGTTTCAGAATCTGACCCAAGTCTCAACTCCTTGATCATGCTGTAAAAATTAACTGTTTTGCATTCTGCCAGTTGCTTTTTTACCGATCTGTTCTTAAATTATATGTATATTGTAGTAGGAATATGTTAATAAAACAGTCATTTTTCATTACAGTCAAACTTCCAATAATGGCCACCTCTCCACAATGGCCGCCTCTCTACAACAGCCTTTTTTTGGCGGACAGTACATCCATACATTCACTCTTGTTTTAACCTCTCTGCAACAGCCACCTCTCTACAATGGCCACTTTCTTCCTGTCCGCAAGGTGGCCGTTGTAGAGAACTTCAACTGTATGTCAAACTTTCACATTATAAATTTAAATAATATTAAGGCAAAAAATTAATGTGAATATAACAGCAGTCTTTTGATAATACACTTTAATTCTATTTCACGATAATTTCATTTCTGTATATTATTTCCATCCAGAAAATTGATGCCCACCCCGTTGAGGGTCATTAGAAATTCAGTGGGGAGGGGTTGTAAAGTGAAACTAAATTGATTTATTAGTTCTATATCTTCTGTTTCTCTATTTTGTTCCAGCTGGGGCAGATGGGGCGAAGAAACTTCTACGAGAAATTGTGATCCTGCCATATTTGAGGCCTGAGGTATTTCTTGTAGTTCAGTGAAGTATTGAAAGTAGAATTAGATGAGTACTGGTTGCCTGGAATTACCATAGGGGCTAGCAGAGCCAGGCAGCCAATTGACATCGGCATTAAGTAGAAATAAATTACAGGTCAGCAGCATACTGAAGCACAAATGCAAAAAGAAAGAAAGAGAAGAGGAAAAACCCTATTACTATGCTATCAAGGAATAAGTGGATATAAAATATTAATATAAGAAGAGCACACAAGAGCTATGAAAACTACATTGTAGTAACAAATTATAATAATTATATCAAACTATAGAAGAAAACTTATAAAGGCAACAGAATTAATAACAACATTAATTTACCAAATAATTATAGGAAACAACGCAATTGCTAATAAGAATACATGTAAATAACTAATAATCTTTGACAAGATCACTTTTAAATGATTTTTGAAGTTAGGAAGGGAGAAGGTTTTAGAATTTTCATCATTAGAACTCGATACTTTGGGCCCTTAAATCTTATGTTGAATATTCCATATTTATTTTGTTTTTGTAGCCTTATTCTAATTTATTAACTTTATCTTGTACGAGTAATTTCAAAGTGCCCTCAATGATGTGTGTACTATGGTCTGGTGTGGTTTTATCTACTGTATCACTGCAGTTTATATTCTTTTATTACCAGTGTACATGTATGTTTACCATCATACCAAACCTTGTTCAATAGCCATTGTGCTATTTGATGTATGTTTGTTTAGGGACGGACCATTAGATATAACCGGAAGGGGGGAGGGGGGAGTTTTTTGTTGCATGAATTTTTTTTAAAAGCCCGCTTGTCTGCAGCAATTTTTTTCTTGGGCATATGACTTATTGCTTTTAGGTAGCACTGCTTGCAGGATTTTTTTTAGACAAGTTTCCCTTGCAGAAATTTTTGTTGGGAATTGTCGCCCCACCTCCGATTATTTCCAATGGTCCATCCCTTATATTACAGAACTAAGGAAAGTAAATTATGTCCCAAGAGATAAAGTTAAATCATAGCTTATTATGCGCCATTTGTGCAAAATTATTAACAGACAGTAGAATTAACTATGTTAGGAAAAGTTAGTACATTCCTTCGTTCCTTTAACAAAGAATTAATTAACGGTTAATGCATTAATACTCTTCCTTCTGTTTCCAAACAGCTTTTCACTGGTCTTAGAGCTCCTGCACGTGGGCTACTAATGTTTGGTCCTCCAGGAAATGGCAAAACTATGCTGGTAAGAAAGCTTCATAACAACAAGTCATTATTTTAATTAATTTTTTATTATAAAAAAGCTACCCTCATATATAACTTAACAGAACTGTCGTAGTAAGAAACCTACCCATATATCATAACTGGCAAAATTACTGGCAAAACTTAATGTTTTGGTAAGATGATTATTACTTAATATGCTTATAGCAAAACTGTATTTACAACTGTGTATTGCTCAGAAATTACCGGTTTGTCATGTACTTGTTGTGTTAGAGGTGTCTCAAGTTTTTTTTGGTTTCTCACAACAATAAGATACTCTCACTGTTATGTCTCATTCTTGTTGCATGTAGAAAACCTTTTTTTAGTATGGCTTTTTTTTTTATTAGGCAAAAGCTGTTGCAAGTGAATCGAAAGCAACATTCTTCAATATAAGTGCATCCTCGTTGACCTCAAAATGGGTAAAAGTTTTAATTTAATTAATTAATTTTACTGTGAAAGCAGGGCTATAGTTGGAAAGAGGAGAGACTACTAGAAACTAGAAAAATAATCCCTAGTGGAAGGAGACTGATTTTTTGGAAGAAATTCTTCTAGTTATAAAACAAAAAATAATAGTAATAATGGCCTAACTTAAAATAGATGCTTCTAGATTTTAAGGACATACCCCCAGATCCCATGGCGGTTCGCGCCTTCCGTTCGGCGGACGGACCTGTGATAAATGTCATTTATTCGATGCTTTAAGTGTCTATGAAATTTAGAGTCACGTGTAAAAGTAAAGTGTTAATATATAAGAGTGGTTTTACAATACTGTCAGAAAATTCTCTGGTGACGTTTTTTTCAATATATCTCTTTCTGAGTTTTATCGGTAACAAAATGAATACACTTTGTTTTTAGGTTGGTGAAGGTGAAAAGCTTGTCCGAGCTCTGTTTGCTGTCGCGAGAGAGCTTCAACCAAGTATTATATTTATTGGTAAGCAAAAACTCCTTATCACTTCAGACCCTGAGGCCTAGGCTAAACATCGAACTTTTCATGAGACGAACCAAACTTAGTGAGTTAAGTTCATGAAAAGTTTGATGTCTGGCTCAGTTAAGATCGTCTGAATGAGTTTGGATCGTGCAGGCGGATAGAATGTCTCAAGATCGGCTCCGCGACAAACGGCGATCTACACATGCGAAGAACTATACTGATAAAGTAAAAATTTGTACACTGTGTGTATATTTGATGTATATTTAGCTTCATTCGGGAGAAAATTTATTATGGCCGGCTAAAATTGCTATTTTGTCTGATTCCGTTGTTTGGTTCGACCCGTCGTAAGTTCGACGTCTAACTCGACAGACGATCTTAACTCAACTTAGGTCGAATCAAATTAGAGTTTGGTTTGTCTCATGAAAAGTTCGACGTTTGGCCTAGGCCTGAGTATTCTTCAAGGACGATCGACTGAGTTCTAGTTTTGTGTTCGTTTTGCTTCATGTACCCTCTGCTTGAAGCCTTCAATTCTGCACACTTGTACTCAGGAATACGTCAAATTTAACCGATTCTTTGATTGTTATTGCTGTGGTGTAGTTACTGTATAAGAAGTACAGGCGAACACTGACCTAGACGTCTTCAGTCTGGTCGCTTTTTTCGATAACTGTTACACAAAGCGCAGACTCCCTTGGGTGGCACGCTACTTTGGTTGTAGAATTTTCCAAAGGGATAAAGGGTTGGGAGAAATAATTGCGAAGAAAGGTTTCCTCTCTGAGAAAATAATGCAATGGCTTAGCCCATGCCCGATTTTCGAGATAAAACACAGACCCACCTCTCCTACCATCACAGAACCCTACATGTATTTGATCGTGTAAGGTAACCAAGTCGTTATTATATGGCTACAATAGTACGCGCGCTCTGATTGGCTGTTTCTTGTAATGACCGGGCATTACTAGCTAGGTGTCCAAGGGATATATAATCTGTGTTTAACTTGATAGTGGACATCCTTATGGACATCCATGTTATGGTCAATTGACAGCTTTCAAAAAGGGTATCCGATGACCGGTGTCACCTGACTGTAACGGGGGCTTAAGTGTACAACTCATTGAGCTGACGTGTTTTTTAAAGTTAATCGCTGACCAGTTGTTTGTTTTAATTGATCGCAGGCTCAGGTCCATAATAAAAAGGCCATACAATAAATAACTTACTAATCTCGTCCGTTCGGCCATTACAGGGAAATCTCAGACCGCAGTCTGAGATTTCCTTGTAATGACCTCACTCACGGTTAATAAGTAGTATGTGTTAGATTCTGGGTTCCACGCTGGTGAATTCCAAATTCGAGATACTGGATTCTTAATCCCATTCAGTGGAATGTGAATTCCACTGAAGCTGAATTCCGGATTCCATAGTCCAGGATTTCGGGTGCCACAAGAAAAAATTTCCTGGATTCCGGAATCTGGATTACCTTACATGGGATGAATCATCATATTCACCTGCTAATTTTTGCCAAACAAGTTACAAACTGTTAGTTATTGTGATTGACGTTTTCAGATGAAGTGGATTCGTTACTGTGTGAAAGAAAAGAAGGTGAACAGGAACATAGTAGAAGAATGAAAACGGAATTTCTAGTTTCCTTTGACGGGGTTAGTGCAAAAACTTCATTGTCGATATGCTAAAAGTATATCAGCTTAAATTCCCCCTAACACTATCTACCAGCGTAGGGCTACGGGCTTGATTCTTGCAGCCTGCAGGACTTTTTTAACTGGGGTAGCATAATTCTTTTAGCACTCGAAGGCCAAGACTGTCTTTTTCAACATAGATTTTTCGTTGAAAATTTGAGTTGCATAATTCTCAAGTCAAAACTGCAAATGCAGTACTAGTTTTGGGGTCTAATTAGTTTCCTTTAATCAGGGCCAATACAGTCTAATCGTGCATCTAGGGCTGAACTGAGCCTCAGCGTGGACTAAAGTAGGCATTCGATATGGCTGTATGCTCAAATTGTGCTCAAATGACTCTTTGACTGGTTGAATCAGGTTTTCGCCTGCAGGGCTAAATTGGCTTTTTTTTATTTAGGTAATTGCTGATCCTAATGAGAGAATATTAGTGATGGGAGCTACTAATAGACCCCAAGAATTAGACGATGCAGCTCTTAGGTAGGTCTATCAAGGATGCTGGGCACAAACTTTGTAATTTCACCCTTCTTCACTCATCCACCCATCCTACTAAGATATTGGACTCATAAACGCTATTTTTGCGGATTTCAGAAATTCGCGAACTTCCGTGTGCAAAAATAAAGGCCCTGAGAATTTTCCCAAATAAAAAAAATCCAAGACGAAGGCGTAAATCCCCCGCCTCCCCGTCGCTTAATCCACAAATACCTTGGAGTTTCATTTTCAGAATTTACCGACTTTCTAATCTCTATATATTTCTTGGTTACAGGCGATTTGTAAAAAGAGTATATGTACCCCTTCCGGACAAAGAGGTTTGAGCAAATCACCATTGCTTTTTTTGTTCTTACTGAATTGCTTTCTTTTTGTCAATTGCCATTGTACCCTAATAAGTGTGGATTTTTATCGACCATGTTGGCAAAATTCTTTGTTTGTCATTACGTGAAAAATAACAAAAATAGTGCTTCCTCATTACAGGATGCGTGTGCTGAATAACATAATAAGCACCCTTCATATGCTCATATGCTGAACTCAAGTTAAACACCAATCTAGCTTTCGGCCAAAGAAAGCAAAATTCGAGTGAAAAAGATACCCTCCAGTTCTTAAAGTGTTTTGTAAGCAGTTATATTTTCTTTTAAACATCCTTACTTCCTTTTGGCAACCGTCAAAACTTGTGAGCACAGGACCGTATTTATGATACTAACACGTCGGTTTAACCCAAAAAAACAGATTCAAAAAACTCTTTATTTTCGTTTTTAACTCAAGACAAGAAAAGTTCTTCTGTCCAAGCTTCTGGTAAAGCATCACAACCCTCTAAGCTCCGCGGAAATGGAGACGTTATCCAGGTAAGATGATGTTGTTTTTATATCAAGTATGTGCGCAACGGGTATTGCTGGTCTGCACGTGACCTCACGGCGGCCATGTTAGTATTCCGGGCCCGGTTCCTGGAAAGATGGTTAAGTTTAACCCACGATTAAGGCAAATTTCAAGCACGGCTTTCTCGTCTCAGAACATGCAACTCGAGGTTACAAAATACTGTTGCGCCTTTACTACGAGATGCAGTAATGATAACACTAAATGTTACCCTAAGCAATGCATAGGAACGTAAAGAACAAAAACGGAACAAAATTTTAATCCTGGATGAACGCTAATCGGCCTATCAGTAACCGGCGGGCCCCGAACAAAAGCATTTTCTCCTCTGGGAACTAAACTCTATTTTCATGTAAAAATTCTATTGTGTTGACCCCCAACATGGCCGCCTTGTCACATGTTTCAAAGGAAAATGACTTAATTAAGGCTGTGCTCTAGCAGTGCCAGTTAGACCCTGGAGCCTTACTTTTGTTCTTGGGCTACTAAGAAATTTTTGTTTTTTAATAGACCCTTCCACTGCGTGGTTCAACTTTGACATGGACAAGTTAGGGAAAATCCGTCGACATCATTTGAAAGAGCGCCTTAAAATTAGCAAAATTGCCAGGTTTGAAAGTGATACGTCTTAAGCGAGTGAAGATATAGGTCCGCAAAGTTGTGGTAATTTTCAAACGTTCACATGGTTCCCCCCACCACCACCACCACCATACAAACGTCTGTAAAATTTCGCATCTTTGAGGAGCTATATCTTCGTTAGTTTTTAACAAATTACTTTCAAACTTGGCAATTTCACCAATTTTAAGGCGCTCTTTACAGTGGTGACGACGGATGTTCCGTAAATTGTCCATGTCAAAAGTTGAGAAAAACTGACGTGTACCGTAAATGATCTAATAAGCACTCACTCTCAAATAAACGCCTCTTATCTAATAAACGCTCCCCCTACACTGTTAAGTTTATATTAAACGCCTCTCTGATAAACGCCCCCCGTGAAAATTGCTCCAGAATACTAGGAAATAGCAAAATAGAGCAAAATCAATCAATTTATTAATTTCATTGTTTGATTAACATCGGTTTGTGTATTATGTCATGTTCAATTTCAAGTTCAAAGTAAGGATAGCGCTCTTTGATCTTCGTGATCTCGGTGCGCACTCTTTAAAGTACCCTCTTGATTGTAGCAAATAGAAAAAAATTAAATTAGAAACCTTGGAGTGCAAAAGCCGTCAGCCCGCAGTCGAGATTCTGTGAACACACAAACGTTTTTGGCCGAAAGCATATTGTAATAAAAGTAACAAGAATGAACGCCTCTCTCTTTTAAACGCCTCCTCTTGGACCCTTAAAATTTAATAAACGTCCCGGGCGTTTAATAGATCATTTACGGTAAGGGTATATTGAAATCCTATGCTGGACACCAGCATAGAGCAGTGAATTCTCTTCAGTTTTGCTTAGATCACAGCCTTGATTTTAAGGCGAAAGGATGTTGAAGAAAAACGTCACTTGGAAGAAGAATAATTCTGAATATTTCCTACAGCTCTTCATTTCTTGACCTTCATCTAGATAGCATGAAGACCTTAGGGACTGTGATTCTGTTTGTCGTTAACAGCTCCTTTCTTTCTCTGCTATCCTCTAGACAAACCGAAGGTTATTCTGGAAGTGACCTTACTGCGCTTGCTCGCGATGCAGCACTTGGACCTATCCGGGGTGAGACATGACTTCAGTAGTTATTTTGTACTAATCTTTGATTGGAACATGCACGTCATGAATGTGATTAATATGCTCTTTTTGTTTTTCAGACCTTCGTCCTGATCAAATACAGTCTGTCGATGCATCTAAGGTGGGTCATTACAATTAAATCTTTTTTTTTTTTTTTTTGTCAACAAAAACGAAGAGTATCTTAGGGGTACGGAAAAACGGGCAACAAAATGTTGCAAAACAAGTTGCACGTTTTTGTTGCCCGTTTGTCGGTACCTTCCGGAATCTGGAAAATTTTTGCTTGTGGAATCCGGACTCCGGAAAAAAATTGGAATCCGGAATCCTGGGTTTTGGAATCCTGAATTTAAGTGAAAAAAAATCCGAAATCCCAATAACGACTGGAATCCAGAATACAAGTTCTACTGACAAATCCGGAATCCACAGCGTGGAAGCCAGAATCCAAGACTGTCTTGGATTCCCTTACGCGGGGCGAGACCAGTAGAAAAGGTTTAATTTAGAAGTCTTGTTTACTGATGTTATCAGTAAAATCAGCAAAAATGATGGAGCCATGCAAAGAAACATACTATTTATGGACCCGGTCTGTGATTCGTTCCCCTTTTTTCATGAGAACGGTAGGGTCTCAGTCCGGTACCAAAGTAACTCGCGTCGGGTCAGCGACCGAGACGATGTCAGACCGGTCTGAGTTCATTTTCAGGCCGGTCCCATGTAAACGCATGAAAAGAAATGTGTGGAGACCAATACGAACTCATGCCGGTCTGAGTTCGTCCGGGTCTCAGGAATCAGTCGTCTATTGTGACCCAGATGGCACTTGCAGTTACTATAATATATAGATTTAGCCAGGGCTAAAAGAGAAGCTCTGGTTAATAATACGCGTAAACAAAAAAAATTAAATCGTAAACAGGGGATGACAATGAAAATGGCTTCAAGACTAATAGATCCAATTAGCAAAAAAAAAAACAAATTGCACGTGCAGCACACTTTTTCTTCTAATTTATAGCAAAAAGCAAATTTGCACGTGCAGCACGTTTTTTTGTCTTTCCCTTGCCGTTGTTTTGCACGAATACAACACTGTTTTGTACGACTAAAACGTCTAACTTCCTAGTTACACACTATTTTTGTGGAGAAATTGTCGTATGTGCTTGCCCAATATTTTGTTTCCAGTGTTCATGTTCGCTTTTATTTTTCACTGCCGCTCGTTTTCACCTTGCTGGCCGCTAGCATTTCTCATTTTCTCACCGCCGCTTTGAATTTCCATGTTTTTCTTCCAACGAATTTTCAATAACTCGCTCTAGCTCTTTCTCTGTTATCCACGTTAGCGTACACGTAAAAAATAACGCCGAAAAAGACACGACTTTTTTCTTTCTAAAAGTCCGAGCGGCCATGTGATTTCCTTCCAAATAAAACCTTGAGTCGCATTTGGGTTCCCATACCTGTTGATTGAGTTATTTTACATTGGCATACCTGTGGTGCGGACGGACGGTCGCTCGCTCGATCGCTCGCTCGGTGTACGGTCACGTCATTACCAAATTTTCTGAGAAGGGTATATTACCACATTTCCTTAGCTATGAAGCTCCGCCAGCGCGCGGGTGGAGCTCCGCTATTAACAAGACACTCTGTTCACTGGTAAGCTGTTGGTTCTTTCAGGTGCGGAACATCCAATACAACGACTTTAGGAACTCTTTGAAAGTTGTTCGACCCAGTCTTTCGCCGCACTCTCTAAAATTCTTCGAGGAATGGAACAGTCTCTATGGAAGCAGTGCTTAAGAATGGAGCTATCGACCAGAAAAAATGGTGAACATGGATTGATATTCAAAAATATCGTCATTAAGTTATTAACTCTCACTGAGGAAAGAGTTTTAGCTATCGAGCAGAGAAAGAAAGGCTAAGAAGACAAATTTTAAGAGATGCCTTTCATGCTAAACGCCTTGGAGTTTAACTGTATAAGCAGTTTCTTACGTCTGCCGCGTGGTGAACTTATTACGGGCCCGTCATAGTATAGTACAGGAGCGAAGCAAGGGATGAGGTGCCCCGCCCCAGTTCCCTTTTGGCTCTCTCAATGCAAGCCTGCATTTTATTTGGGTGGTGGGGGTCGGGGATGGGTGCACAAGGATAAGAATTCACCTTTTAGCCCTATGCCCTCCCTCTTTGATCACAGCTTTTACCTCTCTTCCTTCCTCTGTGAACAAAATCTAAAGTGTCAATCGTAAACAGGAAAAACTGAGTGTCGATCGTTCACCTAAATATTATGCTTGCCTGCGCTGCATGCTGCAGTAGTTCGTCTCCTATACACAGACGACGTTCTCTGTGTCGTCTCGCAACGCTCTTCCCCAAGAGTCATCCGTTAGAGTCTACAGGTTAGTTCTTCATTCTCACCGTACGTACTTGTACAGTTTACCCAGGTGACTTACCGTATTTATTCGATTAACCGCCCTGGGCGGTTATTAAATTTTTTGACCTCGAGAGTGGGCGCTTATTCGAGGCTGGGCACTTATTAAATTTTCACCATTCTCATCTAGTGTAGTAGTATATTTTGCAACAAAACAGTAAATGCTAAATTACAAAAAGCGAAGATGCAACGCAAGGTTTCTGTAAAATACTCTGAAGAAAACTCCGTCTTCGGGAGGGTCTCTTATTATCTCTTATTGGAGTTTTTGTGGGAGGGAGTGGGGTGGGGTGGGCGCTTATTAACTTTTTCTGCCTTTAGGATGGGCAGTTACTCGAGGTGGGCGCTAATTCGAGGTTGGGCGCTTAATCGAATAAATACGGTAAGTTATAGAAGGCTACTATTGTGAAAGTGACAATTAACACGTAGATTTGAAAGGTACTGTAGAGGAATTATTGAAAAGACTGGTTTAAATTATGTCATGTAATTGAAGCACACCAGATTAATGTGCCAGCAGGGAAAGAAATCAGTGTTCTCGGTTATTCGCGGATTTGATTCTATTGAACTCCTTAATTAATCTCCCGCTCAAGATTTAAAATGAAACGGGTAGAACAAAAATGAAGAGACTTTGTGTTGGTCCTCAAAGTTATCGCAAATTGTTAATAAATTAGGATTGTTTTACAAATCATCATAGTTACCTCAGTTTCTGTAGCTAGTTCTCGGTGCGGACTCAACATCTGGGGCGGAAAGCTCCACTTGTAGCTCTCGTAACCCTAAAAGTCAAGTGGTTTGCTACCCTGACCGTAAAACAATGGAACCATGGTAAACATTGTTGCGTTATTGTTTTCTGCGACCAATGAGGAGACACCTTACGAGCAGCTGCTACTGGGAATCAGAGATGTGGCGCGCGGTTTCTTCTTTCTAAGGAATGGTTAAAGGTTATGCAACCGACACCGAAGCGTCAGGCCGCACGCGATAGAAAATCTCTGGTTCTCAGGGTAGACCTGCGCGCTGTTTGGAGAAGTAAATCCCTAAACTGTACTAGCATATCAGGGTTTTCAATAAGGGCGTGTCCCTTGCTGATCTCTTTAGAACTCTTTATTTTCATACAGTTTTAATGTTTACAATTTTTAGATTCTCAAAAAGCGGTCATAATACAATGTTACTGCACATCTTCATTCCTCTTTTAGTGTAAAAGTATTTGTAATGTTTAAAGCTGCGGCTAATGTTGGAGCATTCTGCCTGGTACATTGACATTTCGTGACAACTGCAACCGAGGAAAAACATAGCAAGGGCCAAATGGAAAAATGGTTAGGGGCTGGGTGGTTTGGGAGTGGGAGGGTCCAATTCAGACCTCTTGTTCTTCTTTTGTATCCTTTCCCCTTACTCGTCCCCAGTCGTCTCTCACTATCTCTCCCTGGTGGCGAACGGGGTGTGATGGGAAGGAGGAAAGCGAGGGAGAGAGACGACTTGGAAATCCTGTGTCGAATTTTCCCTTCCCATCACCCTCTGCGCGCGCTGAACGCGTTACGCAAAGACGACTAGGGACTAGGGACGGGTCAGCTCCATCTCTACTAAGCGAGAGTGGCTGTAACTACCTTTTTGCAAAGTGAAGCCAATTTCCTGTTAACCCTTTAACTCTTGGGAGTGACCACTATCAATTTTCTCCTAACTGCATCGACGTATCATAAAGAGCGAAGGATATGAGAATTACTAAAATGATCACCAAGGATTGATCTTTTATCAAATTGTTAAAGGCAATGTATCATGATCACTCAAAAGAATTTGTATGTGGGTATTTGGGCTTCGAGGGTTAATGCAGGCATGACTTAAATCCTCCATTAGACATCTGGAAATCATCCAGTGGACCATCTCTCAGTGAAATTAAATACGCACGGAAATGAACTAGTGACAAGGTCATGTCAAAGAGGAAGAGAGGATTAAAAGCCTTTTCATCGTCGCAGCACGTTTACTATTCATAATACATTCGCTGAACTGCGCCGCCGAGGTTCGTTCGAGCTGGTCATTCGCTCTTACGGTTGAAAAGGAACCTCTGAATTATCATGGAGATCTCAAAGACTCGCCCGTGTAACATTTATGTGGCTTTTTCAATTATATTTATCTGCTTTACTGTTTGTTTCGTGGCGTTGATTCATCTAGAGTGCGAAGTTCACGCTCAGCGACAAATGCTTCAAGTTTTGACTCAACAGCAAAGAGAAGAAAATAACAAGCCAAGAAACCCTGAACACGAGGATCCGATTGCTGTTGTGCTGAGATCGTTGCGTAGCGACTCTGGTGAAGGTAAGACTGAGATGCAGTAGTTACTGAATAATCAGGCTTGAATCAGGCCATACTATAAGGATATTATTGCGTTTGTTTTTATCACAAAAACTCTTCTTTACTGTGGTCAAGTTAAAGTTACTTCTTTTTTTTAAGTTTTAAAATTTTAAAGTACAAGTAGGAACAAGACGAGTGTCCTTCCCTGATCTGAATGCTAAATGTAACGCTTATCATAACTATTGAAACTGTAAGAATTCCTGCTGCAGACCGCTGCAGTGCGTTACGAAATGTAATGATATCAATGATGTCATCTTTTACGAGGCTGGATCGTAACAATCCTCCCCTTTTTCGCCTTTTGCCTAATAGCTTCCGGTTAAGTTATGACCACCATTTGCTACAACGCGCAACTTAAAGGAAACGGTAATCGATCTTTGTCCTATCCCGGGGAGGGGGGGGGGGGGGGGCGTTGAGGTGGAGGTGGGAGGTTGTTTTGTACCGGAAATGCGTCTGCTGTTCGCAAGCTAGAGAGAGAACGTCTTTTCTATTTTTTACAGCCATAAATTGCATCCGTTATCCCTTTGGGTATTTTGACCGAAATGACAGATTTCCCGCTACCCTTTCATATACTTCAACCACTAGCACTCCACAGGGCTCGTTATAGAATTTAACATACAAAGCGCTTCTTGTCAAGTCAATTCAAACGTTAGAAAGAACACTGAAAAAAATGTACGTTGCAGTGACTGCAATTTCTTTACGATACACAAGTTTTTAAAACGCTTAATTGCAATTCGTTTTTAAGAAGATTAAAAAGCTTTGAAGTTTATCCATTCGTGCCTCCCTCTAGTTTGTTTTTTAAAAGTGTTATTTTTACTTTCGTCTTTTATGATAATGTTTATTTTGAACTGTTATATTGTTTCACTTGATAGTTTGGTGGAAAATGCCTGATAATTTTCATGACAGTTACAGCTGCTTCAAAATATCAATTTGGTAAAATGGTAAACAAAAAAAGAAAAACGCTTTCAAACTTCGAATATACTTGCGGTATATTTCGAGCGAATAAATAATAATCCTAATGTAAAATCGTGTTCTTTACTTTTTTGCAGACCTGTTACCGCACATTCGTCATAAACGTTCTGCAGGAAATGATAGCGATATCTCAAAACAAGGTAAACCTGTCAATCCTGATGACGTCAGAGGACTGATAATTGCTTTGGGTAAGCTGGCCTGTCCTGTAAAATGCCCCAGAGGTCCCAGAGGACAAAGAGGCAGACCTGGTCACCCAGGCAAACATGGACCGCCGGGTCCTCGAGGACTGCAGGGACCAAAAGGCGACAAAGGGGCTCAAGGAAATCAGGGGCCCCCTGGGCCTAAAGGCGATCAGGGTCCTCAAGGGCCCAAGGGCGATCCCGGTGAATCCATCTCAGCTCCTTCCATTGTGTTACCTCCAGTGTCAATGGTGGTGAACGAAACTGGTATAGCCTCATTGCAATGCGAGGTTAAAGGAAATCCAGCGCCTCAGGTCACGTGGCTGAAAGGGAATTCCAGCCGTCCCGCGGACAAGCGAATGTTCCAGTCACGTGATGGTCTAATTATTGTGGATGTGACGTCACAGGATAGTGGATTGTACACATGCGAAGCAAGAAATTTTCTAGGAACAGTATCGTCCTCAGCCACATTGACTGTGCAAGGTAATGAAATTAAAAAATTGTTTCCAGCTACAAATCTTAAATAGAGGAAGTAGCCTTAAAAGGAAAACTAGACATTCAAAATGCTCATGCTATGAGACGTTGAAGTGGAGTGAATATATTATACCGCTTTATTCCAGAAATCGACAATTTCTCTTCCATTTTTTAGTATAGGTAATTTCCTATTTATTCAGCAATGATAACAACACCAACAACGAACTTCGAGTCTTGATAACGTTACTGTGAACGTTAACTGCAAGGCGCTAACATAAGAGGTGCGAATAAAAACACAATTGAAGTTTTTCCCAGCGATGCTTGGCGTGTCATCTCCCAGCCAAAAATAAGCTATTATTCCTAACTAACAGAGGCACCCAACGTCAATTTTCCGAAAATACCTGTTCGGAAGAGATTTGAGATGTAGAATGTTCGGAATTTTTTTTGTAAAATTTCTGCTTGCCTGCCCCTCCTAGGATTTTCGAACATCTAAAAAATGGTATAATTGCCCATTTTTAACGGATTTTTACCCTAAGAAGGTCATCTAAAATTTTCGGAAGCCTTTTTTCTGGCTGAAAATATGCCTATATCTACCGTTTAAAAACTAAAATAAGTTTAACAAAGCTATGTTTAGGTGGTTTTGAACTATATTCTCGTTGGGTGCCCCTGAACTAATTCCCAGCCAA
>NC_133207.1:16920802-16953302 GCF_958299795.1 Porites lutea | reverse complement strand
CAAATTGTTAGCGGATCGTAGATCAGCACGCGTATGATAGTAGTTTTTGTTTGTCTTAAGGATTATAGTCTTCAAACAGTCGTAATTCGACTTTGTAGAAATTTTAGAGATTGTTTTGGTGGGGGTCTTAGTTTTCGTAATTACGAAAACTAAGAGGGGTCTTAGTTTTCGAAATTACGAAAACTAAGACCCCTAAATTTGCCGTTAAATTTGACCTAAAACCCGGTGGAAAGGATCGAACATGATATAATTTGACAGATCAGACCTATTTCTGTTACAATTTGACTTTATATTTTGACGGATTCGATTTTAGGGGGTCTTAGTTTTCGTAATCTCGAAAACTAAGACGGGTCTTAGGTCTTAGTTCTTAGTTTTCGAGGGTCTTAGTTTTCGTAACACCTTTCTAATCACGTACGCTATCGTAACCGCCACAAGCAAAGTCAACCTTTTTAAAAGCATTGGTGCTGTCAGCTATCCCTCGCTCTATTTTCATTTACAGTAACAATACCATTTTAACGGCAGGATGTTGTAAATCGGAACTTAGATATCTGAAACACTGATATCGTCTTCTTTGTCCCGATCTTGTGAAACCAATACTCGGACATAGTTTCGGCAGAAGCTGGTATATGACGTTTTTCCATACTCCGCGAAAACACAATTCTTGCTCAGGTTTTATTTTTATTCCAGGAAAGAACTTGAGAGCGACCTCTAGAGCCTTTTTGAATTCCTCTCTGCGTCTCTGTCCATAAAAGTATCACATACCGGTAACATGAAATCAAAACATCTATGAAAAATTTCAATGGGTTCTCCATGCCGATCGCTCTTGCGGTCGGTGACGTCAGGGGGTATTGTGTGTTATCCTATCACTGCCACATCCAGATTTTGGATGTGTCGCACGATTTGCTGAATGGTTTTGTGTCAGGCCTTCCTTTCTCTTCTCCACCTCCCCCCTCCCCCATCTAAAATTTCCTCTCCCCTAGCCCCTTAAGAAGGCCTGATACTCAGGCTAGATCATCACTGAGTTGCATACTCCAGCTGAGGCTAGTTACTGAAAAAAAAAAAAGATGAAAATGTTCATCTCTTAAGTTTCCTTGATAAAAGGTAATAGTATGTAAAACAAGCATAAGCGTTTAAGGAAACGTCATTTCCCGGTTAAAAAACCTTGTAAATTTTTACTAGATATGTCTTATAATAATCTTTAAAGCGTACAAACCACTGGTCGTGTGTGGTTTTCAAATCGTTTCACTTGGCTTAGGCATGTTTTGAATTAATTTTTAATACTTACCCAGTTTAACATGTACAACTGTTGTTGCCTCAATGGAACGATAAACATTTTTTGCCACGCAAGTATAAGACCCGGCATCGTTTCGACTAAAATTCCTTAGAAGCAAAGTTCCGTTTCGATAAACAACGTGATTTTGAGGAAGACTTTGTCCCGCTCTTTTCCAAATAATCACTATAGTACCTTGAGCTGCACAGTTCAAACTCAAATTGCTCTTCTTTTCTGTAGAAACTCTCAGGGGTGGAGTCTGGATAAATTTGAGCCTATCAGTCACGGTTATTAGTGCAAACGCGGAGTCCTTTCCAAGGGAATTCTTTGCTGAGCATAAGTAAGTTCCGCTATCTGCCTTGGCCACGTTCTGTATAGTTAGTTTCCCATCAAGCACGGCGATCTTTCCTTTAGGTAGATGACCTAACGCTCTTACCCACGTGACAGTGGGAGTCGGTCGACCACTAGCTTTACACAGCAACGTTACGTTTTCTCCTTCTTCAACGATGACGGACGAAGGTTTTTGAATAATTAGTGCTGCAACTGCAAGAAACAAACGTTGAGCATTCAAACTTTTCTCCCTAAAATTATGTGATGAAAACTCCAAAGAAAGTATGTTATTTTTGTATTTTCGACAATCGCTTCGTCCTGAAAGGGAGCTCGGATATGTATACTACACTAAATATTAATTTTGTTTTTCTCTGTGTGCGTAATGTAATACCCTTGTCCCCATCAGAAATTTTATCCTTCGCTGTACACAAGCGTTTTACATAACATTCTATTAACTGTGAATAAATGATTGAGTTGGTGCAAGCAAATGACAGTAATGAAATTACGACGATTTCTTATCCGTCAAGAGAAATAAATGAAAATCGTGGACAAGAAAAATAATTTGATCGAGTCCTTGAGAGTGAAATTGGTATGATTTAGTTCCTACTTGTAATTGTAGAGGGGGAAACTGACCTGAAGTTGTGGGCCAGGTTTAACTATACATCCGTCTAATCCATGAGTCACCTAGTCACGTCTAGACTTGCTACAAGTCGACCTCTTGGCGAGCGGAGCGAGCCTTATTTGGCCGCGAAGCGGCCAACCGCGAGGGACGAAGTCGCGATAGGTATACGAAATCCGACGAAGGACTTTTTTAAAGTCTAAGTCACGTCCTAGAATTTTTGTTTAGTACACATCCAAAACACAGAAAGTAATTTACCACGATCACAAAAATGTGGATAACAAATGGTTACTTAAAATCAGGAGCTTATGGGCCCCTTATTAAGATTTCTTAATCATCAGAACAATTTTTTTAAAAAATACTCTCGGTATGTGTCCAATCGCGTAGATGTTTCTTCACGGAGAATACAGCTGATCATTTTTATGTAGCTGTATAGTTACGTAATATAAGACTTAAGGAAACATTTACCTTGAACAGTTAAAGAAGCCGAAGAGTTCACGACTCCAAGAATATTTCTTGCCTCACATGTGTACTCTCCTCCGTCTTGTGACGTCACATCTCTGATCATCAGGCCACCACTTGATCGCAAAATTCTTTTGTTAAAAGAAAGACTGGAATTCTGTTTCAGCCACGTGACCTGAGGAGTTGGATTTCCTTTAACCTCACACTGCAATGAGGCTATACCAGTTTCGTTTACCACCGTGGACATCGGAGGGGACACAATTGAAGGAGCTGAGATGGATTCACCAGGGTCACCTTTGGGCCCTTGAGGGCCTTGATCGCCTTTAAGCCCAGGTGGTCCCTGATCACCTTGAGCACCTTTGTTTCCTTTAGGTCCTTGCGGTCCGTGAGGTCCAGGCGGACCATGCTTGCCTGGGGGACCAGGCCTGCCACGTTTTCCCCTAATTCCTTTAGGGCAATGCACCGTGCAGACCAGGCTACTCAGGGCTAGCTGAACTCTCTTTTGACCTCACGATTGACAGTTACACTGGTATTCGAGTTCTTGTTTTTTTCCTTAGTGTTGCGTCTGTAGCGACTGTGTGTTTCCGCAACTAAAAGGAAAAAAACAATGATGGTGATAAATTGATTATAAGGAGGGCAAAAAATGCCGCAGAAAACCTTTATGTTTTGGTGGAAGTGACGTAATCACAATTTCGCGAAGTGGGTAAATTACTGCGAGTATCATTCTTAATTTGACTTTATGTTCGCTTCATGTTTTCTTGTAGGATGACAATCAGTAACCTAATACAAGAGAACATTATGTTACCTTAACTATTATGAAAGCCACCTGATCCCTTTATTAAATTTAATCATCGGACATTTTAGAGTACAAATTGAAACGTCAAACTTCATTTGCCGGGCATTTTACACTGTTTTTTTAAAACTCTTTCCTGTGTCTTTGTTTTGTGTGTTAAATAATATTGTTGACATCGTTTAGCGGTAAAAATCAAACTGTAATCGTTACAGGTCTATCTTGGCTATGACGTCATGTTGCCTGCAATGACCTTTATCCTTTCAGACATTGCAAAACAACTGAAACGAATGTTGAAAAATACTTCCTCTAAGACTGTCGCTAGCTCCTATGGGTATTTCCGACGACATCGAAGTCGTGGTGATCTTAGAAATAAATCAAAAAGACGATCGATCACAATGCATCCCGGTCACTGAGTTTGACAGAGTTTGTCGTGCCAAAAAGTATGCTGCACGCCCGGGCTGCACGTTCAGTGTTTTGCTCTGTTGCTTTTTGTTATTTTCTCGTTTAGTTCACTGTCGTCGCCGGGTGCTTGAGCTCGCTAACAATGTTACCTCTCTCAACAATTCTTGATATGCGACGATTTCGTTGAAAAACTAACGATTTTAAGGAAAACTCACCACGAAAACGACGTCTGCAGGAACGGCCCATAGAGAGGCTCTCCTCTTAATGCACGTATATGAAAACCCATGCAAACACTTGGGAAACGTTCTCAAGGAAACACTGTTGAATTTTCAAAACTACCTCGGGTTGCTATATTGTTGCTATTACAGTCGAATCTTTTCTAATTGGCATCATATTAAGCGGCCAGCCTAGAGCTGGTCGAGCTCTATTTAACAGTTGTTACCAGAGCACCTGAGTGGACGAAATTTTCAGTAAGTTACAGCTTAAACAGAACCTCTGTTAATTGTAATTAATATAAAAGCGGTCACCGGTCTGGTCCCAGGCACTGTCGCTTGCCCTTTCCCCAAGACTGGCTGCGTGCTAGAAGTGCGACTATGAGTTGTTTTCGCAGATGTTAGAAACAGCTTCTTGAAAATTTATAATGACGTTATATCCTCCGCCATGTGTCCGTGCCATGTCTCAGCCAGTGAACATAGTAAAAAAGCATTTACCAATTTTCTTACCTGCACCCGCGTCACTGTTGTGTAAGGATGAAATCGGTTCATCGTGAACAGTTGTAAGTGGCCCATAATTATCCGTTCCCCGTAGACTCAAGGCTTGAAGCATCTGTGAGATATGTCCAGAAATGCACGCATTGGCGAAAATGGCAGAAATGGCAATTAATCGCCAAAATCGCCAAGCTGTAAACAAAAATTCAAATGAGATGGCAAAGGGGCCCTTTGGAAAGTGGCGATTTTGGCGAAAATGGCGTATTTGGCGAAAATGGCAGAAATGGCGCTTAATCGCCAAAATCGCCAAACTGTAAACAAAAATTCAAATGAGATGGCAAAGGGGCCCTTTGGAAAGTGGCGATTTCGGCGAAAATGGCATATTTGGCAAAAATGGCAGAAATGGCGCTTAATCGCCAAAATCGCCAAACTGTAAACAAAAATTCAAATGAGATGGCAAAGGGGCCCTTTGGAAAGTGGCGATTTCGGCGAAAATGGCGTATTTGGCGAAAATGGCAAAAATGGCGCCTAAACGCCAAACTGTAAACAAAAATTCAAATGAGATGGCAAAGGGGCCCTTTGGAGGTGGCGATTTCGGCGAAAATGGCGTATTTGGCGAAAATGGCAGAAATGGCGCTTAACCGCCAAAATCGCCAAACTGTAAACAAAAATTCAAATGAGATGGCAAAGGGGCCCTTTGGAAAGTGGCGATTTCGGCGAAAATGGCGTATTTGGCGAAAATGGCAGATATGGCGCTTAATCGCCAAAATCGCCAAACTGTAAACAAAAATTCAAATGAGATGGCAAAGGGGCCCTTTGGAAAGTGGCGATTTTGGCGAAAATGGCGTATTTGGCGAAAATGGCAGAAATGGCGCTTAATCGCCAAAATCGCCAAACTGTAAACAAAAATTCAAATGAGATGGCAAAGGGGCCCTTTGGAAAGTGGCGATTTCGGCGAAAATGGCGTATTTGGCGAAAATGGCAGAAATGGCGCTTAACCGCCAAAATCGCCAAACTGTAAACAAAAATTCAAATGAGATGGCAAAGGGGCCCTTTGGAAAGTGGCGATTTCGGCGAAAATGGCGTATTTGGCGAAAATGGCAGATATGGCGCTTAATTGCCAAAATCGCCAAACTGTAAACAAAAATTCAAATGAGATGGCAAAGGGGCCCTTTGGAAAGTGACAATTTTGGCGAAAATGGCATACACTAATTCTGTATCTTTTCATCAACCACAAATAAAAAAAAAATAGAGAGTGCATGTTGGCCTCGTTCTTAAAACGTGTTTTGGCAGAAATGGCAATTACTCGATGAAATACCTAATTCGTCAAGACAAATTGAAATGACATAGCAAAGGGTCTCTTTTGAAATGGCTATTAATTGCCAAATAGTTAACCACATATTAATATAAAAAGTTTCCAATAGTGTAATTGTATACTAATAATGACAACGCTACTGTAACTTAAGTGTCATTAATCTTTTTTTTAATGCTGTTACCTTTAATTGATAACCTCTTGTGATTTGAAATTCGTCCCAGACAAGAGTGTTTGGTCGGGAATTACCACTTATAACTAATTTCTTGCTCAATTCAAATCGAATGGCCAACGAGTTGTATTCGATTATCAGTAAATGGTGATCTTCGTAATGTTCATGGCAACTTTCTTAACAAAAAATCCAAGATAGGTATCTTTAATTTTCCAGGCTTGTAGGCATTGTTTGAATAGCGACAGTTCAACATTATATGTTATGAGGAATCCAGGTTGGTTCTTGGCTACGCATTCAGATAATTAGATGGTCCGTATTGCCTTGTATATCCATCCTGTTTGTTATAATGGCGTTCAATCGTACAAGTATATATAAATGAGCTGGTTCATTGCAGTTTCACAGAACATGAACATGTAAGGTTTAGTAGTTGTTATTTTGACGCGGCGGCCATGTTGAAATAGTCGATTTTGGATAACTACTCTATGTAAGTAGAAACGATTAGTGTCATTCCCAGCCGACTTTGGTGGTCACTCTATGTAAGCAAAACGATTAATGTCGTTCACAGGGACTCTCAGGCAATTGTTAAAATAGAAGGTAAAAAGGCCGGGTGACGTGTTTCGACGAGCATTAGCATTAGCAATTTAATGGAACACATATTGTACTGAGAATTGTTTTGGTGGTCTCAGCGCAAAAAGCAATACATTTTCTAAATTTCTGGCCCCACCTCATAAAGCAATAATGGGACACATTTTTTAAGAACGAGACAAACATGTACACTCTCTTTTTATATATCTAGTTGATGAAAAGATACAGAATTAGTTTGAATGGGATATGTTTTATGAAAGAGACAAACAAGTTATTACTTTGATCCAATGTTTATGTTCAATAAATGCGGTGAAGTATTGGGCACAAGTGACATTTCGTACATAAATTGGAAATAAGCGAATTCAGACATTCCAAAATGGCGCATGCAAGCTGCTGGACATTTCGGCTTTCGTTACTTTTAGGGGACCGTTTCTCTAAAGAGCAAAACAAGTAAGTGCGAGAAGAAAGTGAAGAGTTTAAAACGACGGAAGAAGATAATGTGTATAGTGGAGAACCAAAAAAGAATGAAGGGCACACAATGGTTATCGTGAAAGCATCTTTTAGCCAGGAACCATGCGTTTCGCAATCGCTTTTGATTTAAGGCTGCCTCACAATTTAATGGAACCAATGTGAAGAGAATTGTAACCAGTGAGGATTGTTAAGGTCTACATCGAACTTCAAAAGTTAGAGTGTCCATGGCAAGGAATTATTATGATTTCAAGGACTTGGTAGTTCTCACCGGTAGTTTCGAAAACGAAGCACTCGAAAACGAAGACCGAAGCACGAAGCACCCAAAACTCGAAAACGAAGCACCCAAAGTTCGAAAACGAAGCACCCAAAGTTCGAAAACGAAGCACCCAAGTTCGAAAACGAAGCACCCAAAACTCGAAAACGAAGCACCCAAAACTCGAAAACGAAGCACCCAAGTTCGAAAACGAAGCACCCAAAACTCGACACCGGTCTGTCCTTTATAAACACGAGACCAATGTAAATACAGCAGAAATCAAGCGCGATAACGAGTATTCGATAACGAATCCAATGCAGTTCAAATCTACTCAAGCACCCAACAAATTCTGCCTGGATCTGATCTGATCTGATCACGCAGTGTCATAAATATCCAATATGGTAGACTGCAAAACAGTCGGGTTTTTTTCTTCTCAAAATCAGTAAAGAAGTCGGTAAAGCGTGGCGTAAGAGTAATACGCGCGAGCCTCACAGTCCGTTTTCAGCCTCGTTTCAGACCTTTTGTGTTACTGCTCACGCGTACTTGAATAAGCCAAAATCTGCTGACGGACAGTTTTGAAGTCTACATAAACATGCATGCGTACCGAAAAAACGCATATTAAGGTAAGATGTATCAAGTATAGCGAGACCAATAATAAAATTAATACATTATATCCCATCTAGAAACGTTCAGTTAAAAAGTTGGCAGGCTCTTATAAAACCTTGGGATGGATTTTGTGGACCTTTGGAGGTGCGGACGCATCCGCTGCCTCCACCTGATTCGGATTGCGTCATGCAAGACGTACAGCCTACAGAGGTTTCGAGTTTTGGGTGCTTCGTTTTCGAGTTTTGGGTGCTTCGTTTTCGAGTTTTGGGTGCTTCGTTTTCGAACTTTGGGTGCTTCGTTTTCGAACTTTGGGTGCTTCGTTTTCGAACTTTGGGTGCTTCGTTTTCGAACTTTGGGTGCTTCGTTTTCGAACTTTGGGTGCTTCGTTTTCGAACTTTGGGTGCTTCGTGCTTCGGTCTTCGTTTTCGAGTGCTTCGTTTTCGAAACTACCAGTTCTCACCTCGAGTAATTAGTGGACTTGTAAGTCTTTGAAAGGAATTAAGAACCATACAAAAGCAAATGATGCTAGTGTGATATTTCAGCGCATCACATCACTTTTGGTAAGTCAAGCGACATCGAAAGTAAGGAAATGTTTACTTAACCTGTGAAGTACATGGCACAAATATATATTAGCTTAACTGAAACGACTTCCATTTGTTGTTTTCAGATATATTTGATTCAGTTGTATTTGATAAAATAATGTTGTTTGACAGTTAGGTAAAGCTGTTTTGTCAAATATTTGATTCAGTTGTATTTGATCAATGTTGCCTCACAGTTATTGGGGCCTCTTATTAGGCAAGTAATGTGGGCTTTTTTTTAGTACTGTTGCCTCACAGTTATAAGGACCTCTTTAATTATCTACTTTGAAGGGGCCTCTTTTGGCATACAATTTGAATATTTTGCCACATATCGCCAGCCATCTGGCGATTTTTGCCAAAATCGCCAATTTCGCCAAAATCGCCATTTTCGCCAAAATCGCCAGCCTCCAAGGGGCCACTTTTGGCATCCAATTCAAATCGCCAGCGGCTGGCTATTTTTCGCCAGTTTCGCCATTTTCGCCATTGCATGCATTTCTGGACATAAGTGTCTACCATACCTGCGAACGAAAAGTAAGCACCATCGAATAAAATTGTAAAGGATCCGTTTCCCAGGATGAACTTTTTGACGGCCCTGAGTACCTCACAGTGAGTTAAGATTATAACTTATTAGAGCGGTTTTCACTTGACTGTCGAAAGGGATTGGTTTTGGTTTTGGTTTTGGTTTTACTACGCCCTTTGGTTGGCTAGTGTATTTACTTTGGTTTTGGTTTTAGAGCGGTTTTCACTTGACTGTCGAAAGGGATTGGTTTTGGTTTTGGTTTTGGTTTTACTACGCCCTTTGGTTGGCTAGTGTATTTACTTTGGTTTTGGTTTTACGACAGTCAAGTGAAAACCGCTCTACGACAGTCAAGTGAAAACCGCTCTAGTCCTTAACCATGGTAGTTTTACCAATATGAACTGTGGAACCAGTTGGTTCCATACTGGAAAAGAACAATGGGACTCTTGTTTTAATTAGGTACTTATAAGTTGTTTATGACACAGGTTAATTAAACTTTGCTCTTTAAGAGTTTGCCAATAGAAAAAAAAAAAGTAGATCACGTTCTAAGAGTACAACGCAACTATTTCGGACAACCGCGGTGGTTGGTATAAGAATTTGTCCATTGCTAATGTTGTTTCAGTGCCTGTTAGTGTTAATTCTTCGAGTTGCAAATCAAAGTTTACAAGTCGGTACGAAACTAGGAGTGGTTTCTTAATCCCTGAAAAGAAGCCGCTGTTGCTATGAACTCGCCGCCGAAATAATGTTTATCCATCTTCAACCAATCACGGTGCGTTGTCGGACTTGATGCGTGGTATTAACAAGTATACGTTTTGCACAAGAGCGTCACTCTGTACTTGGACCTCATGCCTTACAGACATTAAAGCTTTCTCTCCTTATAGTTCTGTTAAGTCTCTTAATCTGTCTCTGAGTGGCGATTAAATGTCTTAAATAAATTAAATTAAATTAAATAATCCAGCTCTTCGACTACATTATTATCTATTGCTCTACTGAGCACTCTAATAGCCGGTGAGGATTTCAACTCAATGTTTGGTTATATATCTGACTGAACTTAAGAAAACATGGCTTCAGTGAGTGTCTACAGGTCCTATGTTAAGTGTGTCCTTGGTACCAAGACTTTGACCCTCCCGACCCAGGAGAATGGGTGACTGTCGGCGCCTCCCAATGAGCTCTACAATTATCATGATAAGCATTCTCAGCAGAGGCCTGATGCAGCTGGGCAAATTAACAACAAGGTACTTGCCAGTCAAAGCCTCTACTGAACACTGCTGCTTACTGAAGGGGTTTTGCCAAAACAGCCCCCTCCCTACCCCACTAGTTTTGACCCCCAGGCCTTTTCCACCCACCCACTGTTAGGGCAGTCCCTGGGCTATCCAGCTGTACCGACCAAAACGGCAAGACCTCTACGTTTTTGGACACCGGACTGGCCTGGAGCGGGGTTGCGGCCGACTTTTAAGCGATTTATGACGAAATTAGTTGCTCCTTATGATTACACATGAATTAATACAATAAACATGTTTTACCCTAATCTAATTGATCTTTGACCCTGTCTCAAGTAAATTGTTACCAAGGACCTAAAAACGGCCGTCTCATCATTAGTTTAGGTCTTTCAGAAATAAATTTGGCTTACACTGGACTGTCAAGGGACTGGTCATTATTTATCGGGAGGGGGGGCTGCTGCAAATAGGGGGTGGGCCACCATTTTTTATGCATGGCTTAAAGGGGGGCCATTAAAAAATATGCAAACATTTTGCCGGCAAAAATGTTAAAAGCTGCATCTGGATGCATAGAAATTGCCAGAATACACTCCTCAGATCGCGTAAATCGCATTCATCGTGCTCCTGGTGATTCAGGCCAAAACGAAGCTAAAGGGTCCAATGCGGCAATAGGCGATGCCCTGGTGGATGGGAGTACACTCAAATGGAATTACTATGGACCTCTTGATGGTCTCACAGAAGATGAAGTCAAGAATCTCTCAGTGAAAGACCTTCAAAAACGAGAAAATGACCGCATGGGAAAAAAAATGCGTGGAAAGTTGCTGAAGAGGTAAGAAAGATAATTGATGATGAGCCTTGTCCAGCCGGGGATTACATGAAATCCTATGTGACCACAAGGCAAGTCAGATATAAACAGAGCGACAGTTCCTGGCAATGCCTATTTCAGTAAAATCGAAAAATTCACACAAGAGCATGGTGAGAGTGGAGAAATGTACATGGAGTTTTTAAAAGGATCTTGCGAAAAGGAAAAGAATGAAAGGTGTGAATATTGTGTTTCCAATGACTTTTGCTGCTCTGCTGACATAAAACATATCCCCAAGCCATATCGCGATGCCCAAAGACCTGGTCTCCATTATCTTGCTACGAAAGACACCACAACTGTTGGCAGAAGTGTGGATGATTTCCACCCAAAGGGTTCAGCTGAAGGCTTAAAGCCGTAAAAATGATTTTTGCTGTTTGTAGTCAGTACAATTGCGTAACATCTTTATGACTTGGGTCAGATTCTTGAGTGTTGCTTTAACTTGGCCTCTAATAAATTTACTTACTTATTCGAAAGATGGTGTAACAAGTTACCTTACAGCATATGCCTCAGTAAAAAACATTTAAGCGATCTATGACGAACTTAGTTGCTACTTGTGATTACACATGAACGGGCCTTTCGCATTAGTTGATCACCGTGATCAACTTTCAGTAAACACGAAAACAGTTCGCTTTTGAAAACTTCTGTTAGCACGAGCTAAAAGAGCATATTAAAATTAGGTAACGTGTAAATTTTCAGCCGTATATCGCAAAAGTAGCGATTGCAACGGCCGCCGAAAATTAGAAAGATTTGTATGAGAAAAACCACAGGCGACCCAAGCTCGGTGCGTAAATTACCGCGAGTTTCGATACTGTTTTGCCGGTACGAACGATTTAAAGACTTTGAATGAGAAATTCAATATAGTTGTTAAAACGTAGAAAGATAGGTATGAAAATAGATATAAATTGTACTTTCGTGAACTTGGGCCTGTAGTTGCTTTTTCTGTGAAACCTGTGCTCAATTCATGGCCATATTATAAGGTTTTACGGCCCGTTGTTTGTTTGGTGTTGTTTTACTACATAAAGCGAAGCAAGGCAGGTGACTGTGTGCAGTCTCAACTCACAAATCTCTCCCGCATCAAAGAACAGCGCACTGATTCACCATATAAGCGCCAAATCCTTTAGACATGGTCAGTGTCTTAGGCTTCCCCTAGTCATGGGTATTGCGATGTCACTGCTTTTTTGTGGAATTTTTTTTGTTAAATTTTTGGTTCTGGGCAATCTGACGTGCGCTCAGGAAACTCAATGACTACGTGTTGCGTGGTGGACGCGAACATGGACTCAGGGGAACCAGGTAGTCAATACTGCGTGACAAAACGTGGATATTCTTACCCTCAGATGGTCTGCTGATTGCACGTGAGTGGTGTTTGGAGTTATCCAGTTGGATGAGGGTATTTAAGATGTTCGCGTTCACCATGTAACACGTAGTCATCGAGTTTCCTGAGCGCACGTCAGATTGCCCAGAACCAAAAACTTAAAAAAATTTTCCCACAAAGAACACTTCCAATACCCATGACTAGGCGAAGAGATAGGAAACTGAATGTCTAAAGGATTTGGCGCTTATATGGTGAATCAGTGCGTGGTTCTTTGATGCAAGTTTGGTCAGTCCTAGATGGTTATGAAGAATTAGCCGGCTCCTCGGACGATGGTTAAGTTTAACCCAGGATTAAGCAAAATTTTAATCATGATGTTCTTGTCTAAGAGCATGTAACTAAAACTTACAAAATACCGTTGAGCCTTTACTCTGAGATACAGTAATAATAATACAAAAAGTTACTCTAAGCAATGCATGGAAGGTAAATACAAAATAGGGGAACAAAATTTTAGTCCTCCATTAGCACCGATCGGCCTTTCAGGAACAGAGGTTTTAAGCCCATGAGAAAGGGACAAATATGTAATGAATAGATGAAGATAATAATATTGTCACAGTCAACTCAACCATCTGGGATACATACCGACTTCTCAATAGCAATTTGTGAAAAGCAATACATCAACAGTACTAACTAGAAACCAAAATTGCCTGTCTACTTTCGTTTCCTCCATTACTATCACTAACTAAAACTGACTAATGGCAGGAACATTTGGGCCCATGCTATTGAGGTGTGCCTTTTATACACTCGTAGATTCACTACTGTACCCGCTATGAGTATATACAAGGTAGTATTTTAAATCTCTAGACAATGGGGGAAAATCTATATCGTTTACTTAACAAACTAAATTTCTTTCGACAGTAAATTTGTTTGGTAACTTTTGTATGAATTTTCTTCATAGTCCTGAATGTGTACTCAATCTTACTTCGGAAAAAGGTGATTTTGACTCTGGATGCTGTCAGAACTCTCGAAGAAAGACTTTGTGAGGATGATAGAATACTAATAAACAAATTTGATTAAGGTTTGGTCTCTGTAAATAATCTCAGTATTAAATAATAAAGTAAATGTTTTTTTAACAAATTGTATTTGTAAATAGTCTGGTCTTAAGAATTTTTTTTTCAAATTTTGATAAATAATGTACATGACTGAATGTCATTCTGAAAAAAAAATCAGCTAACCTTTTTTATATCGTGCTTTCATTTTTTTAAACTGAAAATATGATAACCATTCATGACAAGAAACTTCTTATTAATAAGGCAGCCAAAGACATCTCCTTCCACACAACAGTACCTTACTTCAACAAAACAATGGAGATATGTCCAGAAATGGCAATTACTCGATGAAATACCTAATTTGTCAAGACAAATCGAAATGACATAGCAAAGGGTCCCTTTTGAAATGGCTATTAATTGCCAAATAGTTAACCACATATTAATATAAAAATGTTTCCAATACTATAATTGTATACTAATAATGACAACGCTACTGTAACTTAAGTGTCATTAATCTGTTTTTAATGCTTTTACCTTTAATTGATAACCTCCTGTGATTTCAAATTCGTCCCAGACAAGAGTGTTTGGTCGGGAATTACCACTTATAACTAATTTCTTGCTCAATTCAAATCGAATAGCCAACGAGTTGTATTCGATTATCAGTAAATGGTAATCTTCGTAATGTTCATGGCAACTTTCTTACCAAAAAATCCAAGATAGATATCCTTAATTTTCCAGGCTTGTAGGCATTGTTTGAATAGCGACAGTTCAACATTATATGTTATGAGGAATCCAGGTTGGTTCTTGGCTACGCATTCAGATAATTAGATAGTCCGTATTGCCTTGTATATCCATCCTGTTTGTTATAATGGCGTTCAATCGTACAAGTATATATAAACGAGCTGGGTCATTGCAGTTTCACAGAACATGAACGTGTAAGGTTTAGTAGTTGTTATATAGACGCGGCGGCCATGTTGAAATAGTCGATTTTGGATAACTACCTTATGTAAGTAGAAACGATTAGTGTCATTCCCAGCCGACTTTGGTGGTCACGATTAATGTTGTTCACGAGGACTCTCAGGCAATTGTTAAAATAGAAGGTAAAAAGGCCGGGTGACGTGTTTCGACGAGCATTAGCATTAGTAATTTAATGGAACACATATTGTACTGAGAATTGGTTTGGTGGTCTCAGCGCAAAAAAACAATACATTTTCTAAATTTCTAGCCCCACCTCATAAAGCAATAATGGGACACATTTTTTAAGAACGAGACAAACATGTACACTCTCTTTTTATATATCTAGTTGATGAAAAGATACAGAATTAGTTTGAATGGGATATGTTTTATGAAAGAGACAAACAAGTTATTACTTTGATCCAATGTTTATGTTCAATAAATGCGGTGAAGTATTGGGCACAAGTGACATTTCGTGCAGGTTTACATAAATTGGAAATAAGCGAATTCACACATTTCAAAATGGCGCATGCAAGCTGCTGGACTTTTCGGCTTTCGTTACTTTTAGGGGACCGTTTCTCTAAAGAGCAAAACAAGTAAGTGCGAGAAGAAAGTGAAGAGTTTAAAACGACGGAACAAGATAGTGTGTATAGTGGAGAACCAAAAAAGAATGAATGGCACACAATGGTTATCATGAAAGCATCTTTTAGCCAGGAACCATGCGTTTCGCAATCGCTTTTGATTTAAGGCTGCCTCACAATGTAATGGAACCAATTTGAAGAGAATTGTAACCAGTGAGGATTGTTAAGGTCTACATCGAACCTCAAAAGTTAGAGTGTCCATGGCAAGGAATTATTATGATTTCAAGGACTTGGTAGTTCTCTCCTCGAGAAATTAGTGGACTTGTAAGTCTTTGAAAGGAATGAACCATACAAAAGCAAATGATGCTAGTGTGATATTTCAGCGCATCACATCACTTTTGGTAAGTCAAGCGACATCGAAAGTAAGGAAATGTTTACTTAACCTGTGAAGTACATGGCACAAATATATATTAGCTTAACTGAAACGACTTCCATTTGTTGTTTTCAGATATATTTGATTCAGTTGTATTTGATAAAATAATGTTGTTCGACAGTTAGGTAAAGCTGTTTTGTCATATATTTGATTCAGTTGTATTTGATAAATGTTGCCTCACAGTTACTGGAGCCTCTTATCAGGCAAGTAATTTGAACTTTTTTTAGTACTATTGCCTCACAGTTATAAGGACCTCTTTAGTTATCTACTTTGAAGGGGTCACTTTTGGCATCCAATTTGAATGTTTTGCCACATATCGCCAGCCCTCTGGCGATTTTTGCCAAAATCGCCAATTTCACCAAAATCGCCAGCCTCCAAGAGGCCACTTTTGGCATTCAATTCAAATCGCCAGAGGCTGGTGATCTGGTGATTTTTCGCCATTTTCGCCATTGCATGCATTTCTGGACATCCAATTTGAATATTTTGCCACATATCGCCAGCCCTCTGGTGATTTTTGCCAAAATCGCCAATTTCGCCAAAATCGCCAAAATCGCCAAAATCGCCAGCCTCCAAGGGGCCACTTTAGGCATCCAATTCAAATCACCAGAGGCTGGTGATTTTTCGCCAGTTTCGCCATTTTCGCCATTGCATGCATTTCTGGACATCTAATTTGAATATTTTGCCACATATCGCCAGCCCTCTGGTGATTTTTGCCAAAATCGCCAATTTCGCCAAAATCGCCATTTTCGCCAAAATCGCCAAAATTGCCAGCCTCCAAGGGGCCACTTTAGGCATCCAATTCAAATCACCAGAGGCTGGTGATTTTTCGCCAGTTTCGCCATTTTCGCCATTGCATGCATTTCTGGACATCTAATTTGAATATTTTGCCACATATCGCCAGCCCTCTGGTGATTTTTGCCAAAATCGCCAATTTCGCCAAAATCGCCATTTTCGCCAAAATCGCCAGCCTCCAAGAGGCCACTTTTGGCATCCAATTCAAATCGCCAGCGGCTGGCGATTTTTCGCCAGTTTCGCCATTTTTGCCATTGCATGCATTTCTGGACATAAGTGGCATCTGTCGATGAGCGTGAAGTTCGACCTCGACGTGAACCAGTGCCACAAAGCAGACAACAAGGGAGAGAAATATTGAAGAGAACGCTAAAGTGTTGGAGACTGGACGCGTCTTTGACGACTCCATCAATCAGCTTTAGAGTCTGAAACGAAATTTCAACGTAACTTGCTCGTACAATGTTGATTCTTTGCGTACAGTGGCTAGGTCTTTTGGACGTGTCGTGTAAACCTGACCTTGTTTCCGCCTTCAGTTTTGGCTATTTTCCAGCATTAAGCATTTTCTTACATATAGCCATTTCCTAAATTCCAAACTCAGCGCGGCGAGGTCTGTTACGCAACCTCATATCACCGGGTTTAAGTCAGATGATTTGTACCAGTAGTCAGTAGGTTCACCATTGTTAGTACGGATCATTTATGTTTGATGTTTTGACAAAAAGCTCCAATGCAAAGCAACAGCTCTAAGTTTGTTTAAGCAACAGCAAGAGCCATTGTGGCTCTTGGCAACAGTTAAAAGTAATCGGTTAATCCATCACAGTGCCAGTTAATGGTGGGTATTTTCTTCTCTCTATACATACCATTCTTGACAGAAAAAAAGGACCCCTTTCATAGACTTAGTGAGAACACTGCATCCCTAACTACAGTACTGTAAATGGAAAGTTGTCCTTTTCACAGCCCAAGATGCGTCTGTTAGCCCTCATAAGTCCTTTTACAGGCCTAAATAACGGATTCCCCTATTCTGATACTTCAACATCCCTTTCCTTTTATATACCTGAAGCCTGGAAAAGGCACCCCTTTTCAACCTCCCCCGGCATAGACCATTATTTTATGCCATTATAGGGAGTAACCCCCCGTCCCGAGATCAGAGGAAAAAAAATGTCAAAAACGCCGGCGTTTTGCTGCCATCTTAACAACACAATGTTTTAGATGTAGTTCTCAGGTTTAACGCCAGGAAAAACTTGTAACAAGACAGATATAATAGACACTTGGACGCAGTTAAAGCTGCTATTGTTCAAAATGATGTTATCTGACCCCCTTTTCGCATGTTGATTTATACCTGGCTCGGCTGTCGTCCAAGTTGCTGAGGAGGCCTTTCTTTTGTTAACCTGCTTAATTTAACCATATTGATTACGCTTATGTTACTTACCTTTAAAGAAGATATGTCACAAATACACTGAGATTCATCTTTTTATATGTTAACAAACTGAGTCAACCGGGAGCCGTCTTCATCCAGGAAGGGTGAGACCACCCTGGGTACTAAAGCAAAAGTAAGTATGATACAGTAAACTGCCGCTAAAATATAGCCAACCAGAATTCCAAAGAAATTTGGTGCTACCACCTGCATTCAGCACTCTAGAGAGGTCACTTGATGTAAGTAGGATTTTGACAACAGTATCGTAAATCTTCTATTATAAATAAAGAGCCCTAAAGAGATCTAAAGAGAAACTTAGCAGTTCGTATTGAATCGCCAAAAATGACGGGCATTTTTCTTTTTATGATATGAATTACAGCAGGGGCTAAAACGCTTACTGTAAATGTACCAGTCTGCACTTTTTGTTCGAAAATTTAGTTATTTATTTTACTTCATTTTTATGTTACATCAAACGTACCAGAAAACTATCGCAGTAATTAGGTTAACCTGTTCATATTGTCCTTCAGCAGCATGATCGAAATAAAAATATTGTTCTCATGAGGGCTTAAACTGCTGTTTTTGAAAAAATAAAAAAATTAATCGGCAAGCTTTTGCTGATTAACAGCATCATCAGGCATATCGTTGGTAAGATGATGCCGTTGATCAGCGAAAGCTTGGATTTCGTTTTTCTTTCTTTAAAAAACAGCAGTTCAAGGGCTCATTAGAACAATTGTTTTATGTCAAAAGTTGTCAAGGTGTTCCTAAGGAATAAAAGTAGACGTAAAAACTTTTAACGAGGGAGGAGATCGAGGGAGTGCGCTTACTCAAGCATAATGGAGAGGGTAGGGTGAAAACTTTTTTGACTATTTCACTAGCGGCAAGTTTTCGTCCTGTTATTTTAAAATTGCAATGTATAATAAATGATAACCTGACATTTCCCATTTAAGATTTTTTTTATTCAGACACTGCTGTCTGGAAAATGGCCGTCAGTTTTAAACTTTTTCTCGGATCACTGACCAACTCAATGTATTCCAGTGAGTCGTTTTCCATTCCGACGGCAGTAATCCGAGCTCTCTCACCAACGAAGAAGCACGCAAAAAAGTAACTGTCATGCCTGACCATAACACTTGAGCTTTCCTAATGTATGATATCCTTCTTCAACTGAATCATTCAGGTCCGCCAGCCTGATCTGTGACACAGGTAATGATGACTTGTCAGTCAGCAGACCGCTGTCTTCTGTCCAGCCTCTGTTACCACCGTGGCAATTACACTTTTTTCCACTTGAGCAAGAGTTTGTTACTCCGCATGCGCACGTGTTGGCTGATCCACCTGCTCCTCCCCAGTAGTTCATTTTCCTTCCATCACGTGACACCCACCAGGCAATAGACTCCGATACAAAGCCTACATCATTATGACACTCAAATTTGATGAATTGTTCACAGCTCTGTGACACTCGAGTGAGTGCTGCTAGCTGAGCGGTGCTCGCTCCATTGTAAGTCACATCTTTACTGTAACAACCAGGCTTATCAAACCCGCATCCAGGAATGTTACCAACATATGTTCTCCTCTCGCTGTCGTGACTTATAACTGTTACACCAACTCCTCCTTTGTCAGTCATGTCACAATACACACTGAACGGAGCCACGCCTCCTTTGCCATCAGGGTCAATCATATAATTACCTGATGAACTTTCACTGAGGCCTGATTTAATGCTGCTACAAGACGTTTTTGACGTTTTCTTTAGCACTTCAACAGTAGACGATGCCTTAATTGTTCGTTGATAATTTTTAGCTACACATGTGTAAGTTCCGGCATCATTTGTGGTCACCTGAGTTAGAAATAAAGTTCCGTTTGGGAAGATAACGTGATTCTGAGGGAGATTTTTGTTTTTTCTCTTCCAAGAAATCTCTATGGATCCCTGGGCTTGGCAATTGAGCATCAAGTTTCCTAACTGAGGGACTACAAACTTTATTGGAGGCGTCAGGGTAAATGCGAGCCTGTCAATCACAGCTACTAGTGCGACAGCAGAGTCTTCTCCAAGGGGATTTTTTGCTGAGCATGCGTATGTCCCACCATCTGCCTTCGTTACACTTACAATGTTTATGTTCCCATCGATCACTGCAGTCTTTTCTTTTGGCACGGTACCTAATGCTTTTCGCCACGTAACCGTTGGCATCGGCACTCCAGTAGCTTTGCATACAAGGGTCACGTTTTCTCCTTCTTCAACGATAACAGAGGAGGGCTTTTGTGTGATCAAGGCAGCAACTGCAATTAATAAACACGAAAGAGCATATCAACCCGATCATTTTGAGCCGGCACCCATGCAACAAGCGTAAGGCCGTCGCCCCTGTGAAGTCTGAGGCATCAGTTTTGTTTTAATGCTGGTTTTTTATAGCGACGGAGTCGGAGTCCGTAGTCGTAATCAGAATTTCACAGCGTCATAATTTTCGTCTAGGATGATGATGGTGAAGATGATGAGTTAGGATTCCGCTTACGATAGCCGCGATCTTAGTATAGTATACAAAATGTTTGTGCAAAATGTTTGTGCAAGTAAATATTCTAACAAGTGCATATCCAAGAGATCGACCCGAAGCTCTTTCGAAGCTTAGGTGCAATATACTTAATTGCTAGTACTGTAACAGTATTTTAGTTGTTTGGTTGTATGACAGTGAATTAAGACTACTGGGACATTAAAATTGGGAAGTAAATTACCTTGAACAGCTAATGTGGCCGATGAAGTCATGACTCCAAGAATATTTCTCGCCCTACATGTGTACACACCTCCGTCTTGTGACGTCACATCTCGAATCATCAGTCCACCACGTGATTGTATAATTCGTTTGTCCAAAGGAAGACTGGAATTTTGTTTCATCCACGTGACCTGAGGTGTTGGATTTCCTTTGACCTTACACTGCAGTGACGCTATGCCAGTTTCGTTTATCACCATGGACACCGGAGGTGACACAATAGAAGGGGCTGAGATTGATTCTCCAGGATCGCCCTTGGGTCCTTGAGGGCCCTGATCGCCTTTAGGTCCAGGAGGCCCCTGATCTCCTTGAGTACCTTTGTTTCCTTTAGGTCCTTGGGGTCCACGCGGTCCGCGTGCACCATGCTTACCTGGGGCACCAGGCCTTCCTCGTCTTCCCCTTATTCCTCTCTGGCAGTTTACCTTACAGGCCAGGCTACTCAGGGCCAGCTGGACTTCTCTTTTGACGTCGTCACGACTGACAATTAGACTTGTGTTTGATTTCTTGTTTTTATTTTTTGAGCTGCGTTTGTGGCGACTGTGTGTTTCTGCAATTAAATAATAAACACACTGGGTGATCAAACCAAATTTAGAAGAATACCGGCCTCCTACTCTTGTGAGCTAAAATATCCCCCCAAATATTTTTCAGGTTTTATCCCAGTTTCTTCAGTTGAAGCATCACTGCCGCACTGTTTGTTATGTGTATTACCGTATTGCTATTTTCAAATACAGGTCAATCCTGGGAATATCATTACGCGTGTCCATTCTCTCTTTTTTAATCAATAACTAATGGTTTGTAAAGAATTTTGGTTAGAGTAACACATATTTCGACTCCATCTCGGCTTTCGACCTGTAGCAGGGCAGAAGATATCCTTATTCTTTCAGACAAAGGGGAAGTTTTTCTGTACAAACCTACCACGTGTTGCGGCTACATATTTTGCTACCATACCGGACGTAATGTTCAAGTACACATCTGCTGTTGTCACGACGACTTGTTGACGGAAGAAAAGCTGAGAAAACGGAGGTTTTTAAATAAATACCATGATGTCCTACATCATACAGCGCATGCCCTATCAGGGATACTATCGTATTTGGGCTTTCGTTTGGACAGGCGAAAAATGATCCATTACACTACCTCTGGACTCATATTTTTAAAATATTTAAGTAGAGAAAAAATCTCCGTTTTCAAAAATATTAGAATACGTGTGGACGAGACTTTGGTAAAAATAAAATCTTGCTGGTATGAGGAAATATACCATACCCTCTGACCTCATGTAACCGAACGGCCTTATCATCTCTTCTTTCACTTCCTGTTAGCAGTTTAGCTAAAGAGGAAGTTTTCACTATAGCACGTTCTACCGCCACAGCTGAAACTTCCCTCTCGATGATGTAATATTAAACACCTAACTGTTTGCGTATATTGAAATAGAAAGAAGCAACATGCGTTGCATATTGCGCCCTCTAGAACTAGCATACTCTCAAAACGCTAATATATACTTAATATCGTAGTACGAAATAGTCATGAATTAAAGAAATAAGGAGCCCATTTGCCATTTTTTTATGCCTTATTCACATCAAAAATAAAAAAACATGTTAAAGTTTTTATGTACACAGCTGTATATGACTGTTCAAGTATAGTTTCACATTAATTCTATAAGATGCCGCTGCTCTGATTTTTGTCCAATATTTGTAACTAAACTCATTACAGAATTAAGTGCACATAGGCTGTTTTATTCCCGAAGTAAAAGTTTGCCTTCGAGGTATTGTTCAGTTCTACTTTTCACCTTTGTAAATTCAGTAAACATGTTATCTTATTTAAGTGGGGATTCATTCAGCAACCAACGTGAGAAAACTGGCTCTCACCTTTACTCGAGTAGCCGTGTGGAGGGAAAGCAATCAGCTCGTTATTTCCAGTTTGGCTTGGCGCAACATTTCCTTCTTTGTGGTGAGTCAGGACTTGTAGCATTTTTCGATGAGCGTGAAGTTCGACCTCAACCTGAACCAGTGCCACGAAACAAACAATGGAGAGAACTATTGACGAAAAGGCTAGAGTATTGGAGACTGAACGCGTCTTTGACGTCTCCATCACTCAGATTAAGAGCGTTGGTATTTGAAACAAACGAATTTTAAACTTGAAGCAATTGGAAGGCTGTTAACTGGACTTTTGCAATTTTCGAGTCTAATACCTTCAGTGGTTATTTCTTTCTGTCAAGTGTCCCATATAACAACATCATTAATAACCTTCAACTCTCTGAAACCTGACCTCCGTTTCGCTGAACATTTCCGCTTTTTCTGGCTGTTAACCAAAGTTTAGGCCTGAAAGTTGAGGAGAGCCATTAAATAACCAAAATATTACTAGTTTTTAGACTATAGTAGTAATTGCAAAGTAGGGAAGGGCGTTAGACAGGGAGGGGTTATAAGGCAAGGGGAGCGGGAGTGAGAGCCGGACCAAGGTTCAGGGTCTTAAAATAACTGATCCAGACATGTTAAATGGTTGGCCACACTAACGGGGTCTAAGAAAGTCCCCTACGTACCCTACGATCATAAAATTTAGTGGGGCAGGAACACGTGACGAACTCCTAAGAACGTCTGCGTGGTAGGCTAATGTAGTCCTTAACTTCTTCCAGTGCTCATTCAGACCAAAGCTAAAACAAAAACTCGAAGACACGCTTAGAGCTCGTAAATTTTCGAAATAATATCAGTTTTCAATAGACGTGAACGAGCTTATTTCAAGTTTCATTTCATTTTTTCATTTTATTTATTCCTCCAATTCCTATCTGATACATAGTTATGAAAATATAACTGAAAAAAAAAATAAAATAGTAACAGATAAAGATTTACAAAGGAAATAAACGCGTAAAATAGAAATTACAACACTTAAATTGAATTACATTGTATATTGGAAGGAGAGGAGAGGGGCACATCTAGATAAACTAATATTGTGCCCCTTAAAGTTATGTATAACAAAGGACTTAAGATTATTAATAAAAAAGTAAAGGAAAAATGGCAAAATAGCTCAGAAAGTTGTAAAAGGGGTATTGATTCATTAGTATTGAGCCAGGTACCAGCGTATTTCAAGTTGGATAAGGAAAAGAGGTACTGACCAACTCGCATTTCAGTGGCCCGCGCCGTTTCCCATTTCTTACTGCGTTATCCTTGATTTATAACTAAAAATGAAAAAGCACGCAATAATAGAACTGTTTGTTGAAGACCACAGTATTATTTGCGACATTTGACTGTTTATAATTTATCTGCGTAGTTACCTTATTATAGGAAATTAACGCTCCATGAAATTAAGGAACTGGAAATAAACGCGACTTAAATTAACCCGAAGTTAGTGGAAAACGATTTTCGAATTAAGGAAATTAACGCGGAAGAGAGGGTAACATTTCACAATAAACGAAGTTGACGCGACGCTTACAAAGAAACAAAACTTGTTGAGACAACGGGATTAAAGTTAAACTTGAAATCCGAAATGGATACTTTGTTCTTGGCTCTTTCCTTAAACGTATACAAAGGGTTTTAAAGGAATAAATCAGGCCACTTCAAGTTCTACACAGTTTCTCTGTAACTGGCGGAAAAAATACTCCTACTAATAAAAATACTTCTCTTTCTTAGATGTCAAGAATGTCAGAAGGTATTGAGAAATTGGAGTCAAAATAATGGAAATAAAGGTCATGGAACTTAACGCTACACTTAATTAACGGCACGGAACATGAAGCCCCAGGGGAGGTAGGCTAAGGTAGCCTGCCCCAATGTATGCTCCGTTCGATCTTTAAAGCCTTATTTATGAATGAAAGCACGCTAATTTTAAGATACGAACAAAAGCTGTTCCTGGTTGGAACCTGACTAATTTGTCGTATGTTTGTCATCATATTTTTCTTAGCATCGCGCAGATTGGTCCCTATTTTCCAGGCCCTATTCATGATCATGGCTAGACTTTAATCATGATGAGACTAGGTAGCTTATGGTACAACTGTATTTATTGGTCGAGATTTGAGACACTGTCTAGCTATAAAAGTTCTGCTATTTCAGACCTGGTCATTATTCGTCCAGCTTGCACGAAAGCAAACAGTTACAGTAATTTTGTTACCGACCCTCCCTCCTTATGAAGGAGTTTTGTTGTGTTATGTATCAATAAAGTTTGGGGGGTCACTCCTTGTGGTGCAGTTGTTAAGTCTGCGTTACGACTTCCCCCAAACTTTTGGCTTTAATTGTGTCTTGCCATCTTATTTATTTGCCTTAATCTTGTCCGATCCAGCCCGTGCGGCGCTGGGGAGATAAAAAAAGGCTCCGCCAATGCTCTTGTCCTTAGTGAGGCTTGTGTTTTTGCTGTGCCCATAACCTGAAGTCGCTAGAACCTTCCACAGGGCTGTGTCCCCTCCTTATTACGCCATCTTGTAGTTATTGTCTTATTTGCCTGCATTCGCTATTTAGTTGTGTTACCTTTTCATGCGTATCTTAAGCGGAATAGTGACATTAACATAAATTAACGCTAATTTTGGAAATTCGCGGTTAATTTCATGAAGCGTAAAATTTCCTATGATAAGGTACTATCATTTTTTAAAACAAAATTTGCTAAGGTATCCAAAATTTTACAGAAATCACTTAGACTTCACTTGTCAGGCCATAAAATTTAAACCATCGTAATGTATGATATCGTGGGTAAGTGAAGAGATTCGTATTCGGGCTGCTCGCCACCCATACAGACACAATCTCCCGATGCATTACTAAACAAAAAACTGTTTGTCTTGAAAAGCAAAATTTTCTTTGCAAAATTTAGCTGCATATGATTAATTTAGCCGCATAACCCTACCACTGTTTTGCAAAACAAGAAATGCCTGTGTCAAAAACTATATACAGAAATCAGTTCATGCCTGCCCATAACACTTGAGCTTTCCTAATGTATGATATCCTTCCACAGTTGATTTATCAAAGTCTTCCAGTCTGATCTTTGTCACAGGAAGAGCAGACTTATCTGTCAGCAGACCGCTGTCCTCTCTCCAGCCGCTGCCACCGTTGTAACAATTACACTTTTGGCCATTTAAGCAAGAGTTTGTTACTCCGCACGCGCACGTGTTGGCTGATCCACCAGCGCCTCCCCAGTAGTTCATTTTCCTTCCATCACGTGACACCCACCAGGCAACTGACTCTGGCACAAAGGCAACATCATTGTTGCACTAAAATTTAATAAACTGTTCACAGGTTTACGAGACTCAAGTGAGTGCCGCCAATTGAGCTGTGTTAACGCCAGTGTAAGATACATCTTTTCTGTAACAACAGTAACATCCAGAAGTCACACCACACCCAGGGATATGGACAACATGAGTTCTACTCTCGCTGTCGTGACTCATGACTGTCACGCCAACTCCTCTTTTAATTTGTCACTCATATCACAATACACACTGAAAGGTTCCACGCCTCCTTTGCCATCAGAGTCGATAGTATAATTACCTGATGAACTTCCACTGCGACCTGACTTAAGACTGCTGCAAGACTTAGGTGTAATCACCTTAACAACAGATGTCGCCGTTACTGAACGCAGCGAGTTTTTTGCCACGTACGTATGGGATCCTGCATCATTTGGTGAAATGTTCCTAAGAAGTAGAGTACCATTTGGATACAAAATATGATTTCGTGGAAGATGTTTTCCCACTCTAATCCAGTCAACTTCTATTGTACCTTGAGCTTCACAGTGCAACATCAACTTCCAAGACACCGAGGTGACAGCTTTAATGGGTGGAGTGAGGGTAAATTTAAGTCTGTCGATCACGGTTACCTGTGCGATTGCGGTGTCATGTCCAAGGAGATTCGTTGCAGTACATGCATACGTCCCGCCATCTGCTTTTTCTACTTTGAGTATTGTAAGGCTCCCATTTTCCACTGCCCTTTTCTTTGGTATCCGGCTAAACGCTTTTTGCCACGTGACAGTCGGTATAGGTACACCACTAGTTTTACACTGCAGGGTGACGTTCTCTCCTTCTTCAACTATTACAGATAACGGCCTTTGAATAATTAAGAGCGGCCGTCCGTAAATATCACCTGGGGGTGTGCAAAATGAAAAAATCGAAAATCCCCAAACTTTGTCAGAATATAGGTCTAGGTAAACTATTTCTAGAAAAATAACGTTTAGTTCGATTGGATTTTTATTTTACGCGTACGGCGACCGAGTCGGTTCGGAGGCTCTCAGATCAGTTTTCACAGGCTCAAGACCATATATTACTTAAAAATCGTTTGAAAATTAAAGAAGTAACAAACTCTGCCTCTGAAAATTTTAATAGAAAGAACACAACTTAACCAATAGTTTCAATGTACAGTTTTGCTATTCGACGGCAAATCTAATATTTTTCGGATTTTTAATAATTTTACTTATTTTACCGATTTTTGACAGACATAAAATTGGCAAATTTCAGACACAAAAATCACTACTTGGTATACGGCTTTGAGCCATAACTTACCTACAGATAGAAAGAGCAAGGTGTCTCCTTCAAATAAATGCAATAAAATTTTTGGGCAATCCTGCAGGGAAAATTTTTGAACGCCAAACAGAAGCGACCCTTGAGGTCAAAACACGCCATTTTGTCAGGACATTCGAAGGGCAAAAACAACGATACTCCCGGTTAACAAGATACTTATGCGTTTTTCCGCATGGAATTCTTTCTATTTGCCGAGACAATTTGTTTTTAAGCAGCTATATGCCTTTTTCTGCACATTTTGTTGGGAACCGTTTGCGAACAAATTACATTTTGCGTCTTGCACGCAATTCAACGTGGAATTGTAACTTTCTTAGTATGATATTAAGAAACCCTATTTATTCACCTACCATTTTTTTAAAGCCTGTCAAAGATATGCAACAGCATACTCTCTTCCCATCCTGTACCAAATACTTGTATATGTCACGTTTGCGTGACACTGAACATGATCATGAGGAAGTGCAATGCACTTCAAACTGGAAGCTGACTGAACAATTTAAGTAAGCCTAGACAGTCATTCAAAACTATCCCAGCCTGAAACTATCTCGTCTTAGGACGTCTCCTTTTTTCCTTTATATTGTAGCTGATTAGATCTTTGTGTTTTAGAGATCCAACGTTGACAACCAGCAGGATCGTCTACGGCTTCTGGAGTTTATTTCTTAAAGATTCGTAGTGGGCAACAAATTCAATAGAAACGTTTATAATTGTAAACATCAATCTTTCAAAAGGCTCTAACTTATCACTAGTTAAAATATGAGAGAAAATAAACTGAACTGACTGATTGAACACACTATGACAACCTTCCACTTCCGGTTTAAGAAATAAACTCCACTTAGCTGTGGACGAAGATCCTGCGTACTGGTTGCCATTGTTTGATCTCTAGGAAAAAAGATCTAATCAGCTAAAGTATTGAAAAAATAAACACGGAGACATGTGAAAATATCAATTATGTGTGAATGTAATTTTAAAATAGTGAAAATATGCTAAAAATGTGCTAACTTTGAGAGTCTTTTACCCTTAGCGTCAGTAACATCCATAACTCCAATTCCACACCCCAACTCCCTACCCCACCATACCTCCGCACTCGCACAAGCCGTGAGCCACAATCCCTCGTTAGCTTGGATGCCAGGAGATTTAGTAGTAAGGCCATTCAACTACTCAGTCCCAAAAGGGTAAATTTGCTTATCAGCTTACCAGATTTTCTGTTATAACGCAATGAAATTGGAATACTGTGCTGGGGAAGGTTAGAAGAGAGTAGGTGGACATGCTCAAAATCTCAGTAATTAGTTACAAGAGCACGAATTTACACGTTCATCGATCAGTTTCACTGAAATATCTTCGTTTTCCAGATCAGCATAGGCAACATTGACTCGCTCAACGACACGGGGTACCTAACAAAGTTTTATACAGGGAGTCACTGCCCCAGGAATGGTCCCATTACCCATGTTTATACCATTTTTGGCTGAAAAGGTGTCCTCTTTCGTGTACTTTCCATTAAAAACTGATGTCCCTTAAAAAGTCGCTTTTCTTTGCATCCCTTCAAACTGCTTTGAATGCCCTGTCCCTCTCTTTTTCCTTTCTTTAAACTGTATGAATAGATCAAAAACCAAGATATTTTCTCTGCATTTTGTTTCTTAATCCTTCCTTGTGGGTCCTTTTCTCAACCTTTCATATATACTTTTAATATTAAAATCGCCACCCTTCAATATACCTGAAACCTTTGCTATCCCTTTCGGGCGGAGCCAGTTGCCGTAAACGCTATTATCATAGAGAGTTCTCCGGGCGCTCAGCTGGGGTAAACTTCCCAAAAGGCTGTGCTTCTCCTCGAGAAACTGATGTTTTCTCTAAGGTAAGTGGGGGCGCTGAAAGGTGCTTATAAACGCATCCTTGAACTGGACGAAAAAGAGCTGGCTTCGAGGGCTTTGCGTTGGGCACGCCCCCGGGGGCCCCGGGGAATACCGATAACGCTGATCGCTGGCTGTGCGTAAGTCTTTCAAATAAAGCCCAGTTTTATATACATTTGGAGGTTAGGGAGTTTTGATCATCGAAACGATGAATTATATTTGCCCAATATTTCGGTCTGCAACACAAACCTTTAACTGGGGGATAAAAAAGAACAAAAAATGAATGCAGATGCAAGATGAATTCGAACGTTAGTTTACACATGCGAGATTTGAATACATAGTAAACAGAAAATGACAGGCTACTAAAAAGATAAATGTCACTTACGGAGTTCATCTCGTTGATTTATACCACGGGGTTCTAATACCATTTTATTTTTGTTTTATTTCTTTTTTTTTCTGTGAAAACTGATCTGAGAGCCTCCGAACCGACTCGGTCGCCCTACGCTTAAAATAAAAATCCAATCGAACTAAACGTTATTTTTCTAGAAATAGTTTACCTAGACCTATATTCTGACAAAGTTTGGGGATTTTCGATTTTTTCATTTTGCACACCCCCAGGCGATATTTACGGACGGCCGCTCTGAAGGTTCCCACTGCAATAAAAAAAAACAAACAAGAGTTTTGTAGAGCGTATTACTCTGTTTCCTTGAGGGCGAAAAAGAAAGATCTTCTTTCTCTAACTTAAGACATCTTTTATTGCGAGTTTAACTCTTACACCATTTGAATTCGCCTAAGTTAAGAAAATATTTCTCTCTCGTTTGTAGAGGTTTCTATAAGTAAGAATAAAAAATAATTTATAAAATATTCAAAAGTGAACCATCTAGGGGTGAAGGAAAAGGCAAAAGACGTTTCTCCTTCACTTAACCTCTGCCACGCCTCCTCGCAGTTTAGTGCTTACAGTACGCTGCTTACCTTATTAAGGTAGGTACTGAGTCAACCCACACGCGCAGCTTAACGCGAGTGCGATAAGGAACGAACCATTAGAAAAGTTATAGAAAGGTGGGATGGGAGCGAAGTACAGAAAAATTTATTCATGCAAGGGAAAATTTACTAAAGAAATAAGGGATCGATATTCTAATGAAAAAATGTAGTGGAACCTCTCTCCTCTGGGACACCTCCACTCAGGGGACACAAACTTTGGTCCCGGAAAAACACCCATATAATCTTTGTATCTGTTACCTGTATTAAAGGGACACCTCCATTCAGGGAAGAGGGACACATTTCCTGGGTCCCGAAGCCGAAGTTTGACCTCCATTCAGAGGACACCTTAGCACTCAAAACCTGACTGACACAAAGAGTGTTGACATTTTCAAGTTTGCACTAATGACCATTGTGGAAACTTTGATTCACAAACTTAACTATCTCACTATAAAAATTAATGTAATTTGAATTGATGTGATAGGAACCTGGGTATAAGCACCTCGTCGGCCAACATGTTATGTCGCAGGGATAAGTTAATGATGATTTCTGTATGTTTTCTTAGCGGGTTAATTATTTACCAGCTCTAGCCCAACCTCCATTCAGGGGACACCTCTATTCAAGGAACGCTTGCCTCGGTCCGAAGGGTGACTCCTCAATAGAGATTCCACCGTATTCATGCAGCTCAAAAACTTCTCACCTCCGCCATAACTTTTCCAATGGTCGGCTCCTAAAACGGCGAAGAGCATCTGCACTATCCTTATGACTAAAACGTTACGTAGTAGATGAGAGGTAGCTCTCCATAAGACCAATACATGGACATCATTATGTGTTGGCAGTTTGGCAGTAAGAACATTACGCAGGAAGTTTTGCCGAGCTTTTAAATTGGTAAAGTTGCTACAATTTGCGGTTTGGCTCGAATATCCGTAACGCCACAGCGTGGAAAAACACTAAGCAATTTGGTTGGTATGATGAGCGAAAATTTTTATTGCCCTCAATATTGCCCTTTTTATTGCCCTCATTGGATTGTCCCCCAAACATCCCCCCCCCCCCCGCCCCACCTCGAATTATTACCTTGGACAGTTAACTTGGCCGATGATGTCGCCACGCCAAGAATGTTACTTGCTTTGCACGTATACACTCCGCCATCCCTAAATGCCACATCTTGAATCATCAGTCCACCGCTTGTTTACACGATCCTTTTACCTACGGGAAGACTGGAATTTTGCTTTTGCCACGTTACCCAAGGTGTTGGATTTCCTTTGACCTTACACTGCAGTGATGCTATACCAGTTTCGTTTACCACTATGGACACCGGAGGTACAACAATAGAAGGAGCTGAGATGGATTCACCAGGATTGCCCTTGGGTCCTTGAGGGCCCTGATCGCCTTTAGGTCCAGGCGGCCCTTTATCTCCTCGAGTTCCTCTTGGTCCCTGTGGTCCTTGGGGCCCGGCTGGTCGATGTTTGCCTGGGAGACCAGGCCTTCCCCGTTTTCCTCTAATTCCCTTTGGGCAATGCGTCTTGCAGAGCAATCTATTCAATGCCAGCTGAACTTCCCTATTGAAGTCCTCACGAGTGATGATTACACTGGCGTTTGAATTCTTGTTTCGATTTTCCGAGTTTCACTTCTGGCGACTTTGTGTTTCTGCAACAGAAAGAAAACTTCGTGTTACAAGTTGTAATTTTTTCATAGTAGCACTATAGCCAACCCCACCCGCGTAACAATATGACAACCTCTAAAAATGCACGACAGTCTCTCTAGATTTGACTCTATAAGCAGCCAGCAGCTTTTTTTTCCATCGGTATAGAAAATTTTACCTTGGAAAACAATTTGATACCGGTTGTTGACAAATCGTTATGTGCTGTTTTTCCATCCTTGATTGAGTATCCATGTTGTTTTGTTTTTCAACTAAAAATATTTAATAATATAGAAATACTCAGATTATCGGTCACTTTTCCCTTAATTTACAAGACGGGTGTATTTTAAGACGACATTAAAAAGTGGCGAGAAGTCTTTGATCAAGTTTCGAAAGCAGGAAACTGTCCGTTGCTAGACGCTTGCAATCATGTCATGGCAGCCTAGTTCCTGGGCTTTCGATTCTCTCTCCTCACAGCCTATGGCAAAGTCCAGGATTGACCGAGCAGAGAACGCCTAAGACTATTGGCTGTTTCCTTGGGTATCAGTGAATTATCGAGGAGAGCTAGAGCGAAGGGATAGAGAGAAAGGTGGGGTGGGGGAGGGGGGCGTTCCTAAGTCTTCAAAATACAATTCAAATAAAACAGTGTTTAAGAGCGACTGTCTGTAAATATCGACCAAAATCGACTGTTTGTGGCACAAGTTCAAAATTCGAATTTCGCTCATTTTTGGCTCATCGATAACCCTTAATGAGTAATGAAACATGCTGTAGTTAGTTTTCCCAAATAAGGAATTCTTTTGTTAAAATTCGAGAAAACTCATTTTGCCCGTTCGGAGCTCAAAATCCACTTCCGGTAAAGCAAAATTTTACACAAATTCCATTGACTCGTACGTCAAACCACAACGATTTGGTAGCCTTTGTAGAAGACGAATAGTTTTTATGACCCATTCTCTCTTATAAGACGATAAATTTGTGAAAGCTGTAATAAGTTTGTGGCCAAAAAGGTATTGTTAAAAATAGGCCCTCTTGGCAATTTCTAACGTTCAAAATTATAGGGTTAAAATAATGTAAATTTTTACAATGCGCTATAACTTAGAATTTCGCAAATTGACTTTCTACTGCTTAACTAGGCCCCAAT
>NC_133207.1:16768302-16915802 GCF_958299795.1 Porites lutea | reverse complement strand
AGCAAGTGTAGTATGTTAGTTTTGCAACAAAACAATAAATGGTAATAACAAAAAGCGGAGATGTAACAAAGCAAGGTTTCTGTTAAATGCTCTGAAGAAAACTCCGTCTTCGGGAGGGTCTCTTTATTACTTATTATCTCTTATTTGAGTTTGTGTGGGAGGGAGTGGGGTGGGGGTGGGCGCTTATTAACTTTGCTGCCTTTAGGATGGGCGCTTATTCGAGGTGGGCGCTAATTCGAGGTTGGGCGCTTATTCGAAGAAATGCGGTATTCAACTTGAGCGTCGAGCACTTTTGGCGCTCGTTATTGATCAGCAGGAACGGATTTCGTAGTACTAACTTTTCAACTGCTTTTAGACTGCGAAACTTTTTTTTTCTTGTTTCTTTCTTTTGTTTTTTCTTTGTCATTTTCTATTGTATTTTTTAGACTTATTTTTCGATTCTCTCCCCAGTCTCACTCACCTCTCCCCTCCCCCGCCGTGCCCCCACTGCTCCAGACAAGAAGGAACGACCATTTTGTTTTGGTCCAGACCATTACCTCGACTAATCCGCCTTCTTGGCTTACGCAAAAAGTACGGGCTGCTTTGTGGCCTGAAAGACTTTGCACTGATTGACGTTTTAGTGTCATGGAAACTCTAGCTGTAATACTGAACTGCAGATGACAGGTTAAAAGACTGAAAGTTCCTTTCAACAGCGTTTGGAAAGAGAACATCGTCTTTTCCGCAAAAAAATAAAACAACAACAACAACAAAAATAAAAATAGGGAAACAAAATAGAGTATAATACTAAACCTAAGAAGAACCTTGTAACGAACGAATGGGAACACCTAAAAAGGAAAGACAGACTTGAGGACTTTCCTCATCCTCCGTAACCTAGTTAGTCCATGAACCTTAGACGCCCAAGCAGGCCTCCAAAACCTTACCTTTGTCTTTATCACAAACCGAATACTAGAAGACTGAAAACCCTACGGATTTAGAATTATTTGCAGCCGGCCATCAAAACCCCAAGAGACTTCGCCTGCTGCTGGTCAATATGTAGGAAGGCTATTCCAAAGAACTGCTCCAAAAAAACTATTTTTCTTAACATTTGTCTGGGGTAGAGGAATAGCGAGTTTTCTGTTGGTGTCTCTTAATAAGTAATTAGAGATATTGCAACGATCTGCCCTTGCTACGATCTATTATGCACTTAACAAGGCCCCTCAAAGTACTTAAGATATATGACGCATAGTCTGCGATACACCCTCCTCTCACTGCTCTTTGACGAAATGTCTCTGGCGACAAATAGCGATGAGAGGAAGCTTTATCGCAGGCTCTTGGCATCAAGGCTTTTCTACTATTTACATTGGTAAACCGGTCGCTTCACGGTTTGGGCAGTTGGTGAGGAGAATTCAGGACTGATTAATTTTGATTCCGTTCGCTAATCGCGTTTACCATTTTCCTAAGTCAGTTTCGTTTAATGAAAAACGGCCGCGAAAGCCTGAAACTAATATTCAAAAAAGGTTTGAGGACATGAAATCCGAACTTCCGCCTGGAAGTTTCCAACCAAGAAAATAGGCGATTGCCTTTTCAGACGTTCGTTTGTTTCGGGAATTTTCCACTGAAACGTGGAAAGCAACCCGAAACTAAGTTTTTTTCAGTTTTGAGAGCCCGCAAGGGTAAAAACTTCGAAAAGAACTATTCCACCAATACTTAGTCTAAAATATTTTTACGCTTTAAAATTGCTTCAAGGAAATTAGTTTTTATAAACCAAATGGCATTGATTGGCGATGATTTAATTCCCAAATATCTCTCAATGCAAAAATTCATTCAGTAATCAGTTTTAGTTTTTAGATTTTGTTCTGTTTATATACCATTTTTTGAGGGAAATCGCCAGTCTGAAACTGAACATGAAAGTGTGTGACGCTATCCCAGGGACCCTAAATGTTGTATCTGAAGAAAATGCTGCAATCAATGAGAATAATAGGTTTACTGAAAGATTTAATTTCGAACTGGCTTTTAATCTGCCTTTAAGTAAATTGTTTAAAGCATATCTATCGGTAACACTGGCGTGACGGGCCGTGTAACGCTATTTTTAACCACGGCAATGTCGCGTTTTTTTTGCAAAATTAGGGTTGAACTCAACGTCTTGCGGGCTACTTAAAATCGTTTGCCCAGAGATTTGTTTCGATTTTCTGATAGATTGGGGCCTAGTTAAGCAGTAGAAAGTCAATTTGCGGAATTTTAAGTTATAGCGCATTGTAAAAATTTGCATTATTTTATCCCTATAATTTTGAACGGCAGAAATTGTCAATAGTGCCTATTTTTAACAATACCTTTTTGGCCACAAAATTATTACAGCTTTCACAATTTTATCGCCTTATAATAAAGAAAGGGTCATTCAAACTATTCGTGTTCTTCAAAGGCTGCCAAATCGTTGAGGTTTGACGTACGAGTCAATAGAATTTGTGTAAAATTTTGCTTTACCGGAAGTGGATTTTGAGCTCCGAACGGGCAAAATGAGTTTTCTCGAATTTTAACAAAAGAATTCCTTATTTGGGAAAACTAACTACAGCGTGTTTCATTACTCATTAAGGGTTATCGATGAACCAAATATGAGCGAAATCAAATTTTCAACTTGTGCCGACCGTGGGTCGATATTTACGGAAAGCCACTCTTAAGTACCCTATTTAAAAGTGTTTAAGATATGGTCATTATTTGAGGCCTTAAAACTGATTTCAAATAGTCTATTTTAACTCTGTTTTTAATAGTCTTAGTGGATGTGTCTCAAAATAAGCTAAAATACATTTTAGATACAACTCCAAACAGTGTTTTAACTGAAAAGTACCCTATTTAACAGTACTTAAAATACGGTCAGCATCGAAGGTCTTACAACAGATTTGAAATAGTCTATTTGAACTCTGTTCAAGTGACAATGTTAGTAATTCTATGCCCAAAATACTTTTCAAATACTCTATTTAATCATACTTATTAAACAAAATACATTCATTCGTAAATTGATAAGAGAGCTTCTCCTTTTTATGAAAATAATACAATTTAACTATACTTAAAGTCTATTTCAAACAGGGGCGAAATTTCAAACGTTTATGTAAAATAGCATTAAATTACAGGAAGGTGGCTTAAAAATAGTGTTCAAAGAGTGAAACCACATTTTAGATACTTTAGAATCAGTTTTAAAATACATTGGTTTTGTAAGGGTGTTTTCCCTTTCCCTTTTCCCCAGAAGGGTAAAGAGGAGACACTAGTCAGATTCCCTCTCCTCTTTTTCTTTAAAATTTCCTCTCACCAAACACCTAAGGAAAGCGTGATACTCAGCTTACAAACGAAGGAAATTTTAGTGCTTGCACACCTCTTCACCCCTCCTCCGAAGACGCCTGTACTGAAGGCTAAAAACTTACGAACAATTAACGAATTAGAAGGAAAATGAAATTTTTAGCACACATAAAATTATATTGAACAGCATCTTTTAAAACTACGTGTATGTATGGAAACGGAACGGAAGACTTTTAGATACAACGCCACAACTATCTTTTACTGAAACCGATATTCAAGAAAGTCTTTCCTTGATAAAGCAGTTAACGTTTGAGTTCTCTACCCACAACCAAATAAACAACCTCCCAGTTATTGATTCTACGGTGCACTTTGTTAGAATGTTTGATTCTTTGATGAAAGGCCTCAACTCAAATACAAGGATGACCCATAAGTTCAGTTTTCGAAACTCTCACGACTCAGCGCGGAAGCAATCGGTTTATTTGCCTAATGAGTAGATCAGATTTTCTTCTCTCTGTTGGCTCAAAAATTGAAGCATTCTTTGATGAGTGTAAAGCTCGAACTTGACATGTACCAGTGCCACCAAACAAAGAGCAAAAGAAAAAACGATTGATGAAAACACCAGAGTGTTGGAGACGGGACGCTTTTATGATGGTTGCATTATCGGATAACACAGATATAAATTAAAGCGGTCACGCTCTGGCCCTAGACAAAGTCACAATGCCCCTTCCCCAAGACTGCCCGCGTGATAGAAGTTCGACTGTACATGTTTGAGTTGTTTTCGCACATGTTAGAAGTAAATTCGTGAAAATTTAATTTTATATATCCCTGGGTCATGCACTGTACATGTGGGCGCTATGTCTCAGCCAGTGAACAGTTTATAAAAAAAAAAATAATAATAATAATAATAAAAAACATTCACCCATTTTCTTACTTTCACCCGCGTCACTGCTATGTAAGGACGAAATCGGCTCATCGTGAACAGTTTTACGTGGCCCAAAATTATCCATTCTCTGGTGACTCAAGACTTGAAGCATCTGTCGATGAGCGAGAAGTTCGACCTCGACGTGAACCAGTGTCACAGAGCAGACAACAAGGGAGAGAAATATTGAAGAGAACGATAAAGTGTTGGAGACTGGGTGCGTCTTTGATGAATCCATCAATCAGCTTTAAATGTCTTAAACGAAATTTTAACGTAACTTGCTCGTACAATTTTCATTCTTTCCGTACAGTGGCTTGGTTTTTTAGACGTGTCATGTAAACCTGACCATGTTTCTGCCTTCAGTTTTGGCTACTTTCCAGACCGCTTAAGGGAGGATTATTATAAGCTTTTTCTCAAGTGTATCCATTTCCTAAATTCCAAAATCAGCGTGGCGAGGTCTGTTACGCAACCCTATATCACGGGGTTTCAGTCAGTAAGTTTAAATTTCATGGCAGTGGTCTCCTAAAATTAGTCCGTGGGAGTTAGAGAGAAGAAAGAGCCGGAAAACTCAGGGCACTGAGGTACAAAAGGAAACGTAAAGAGTGAGCAAAAATGAAGAAAACAAGTCAGAGTCAAGCTGATGGCAATAGCTCATCTTCAGACCTCTTGTCTTACATATCACCATTGTTAGTACGGGAATCAAGTTATTGATGTTTTGACAAAAAGCTGCAATGCAAAGTAACACAGCTCTAAGTTTGCGAAAAGCTGCCAATAACTACAATAAAGTATTTACCTACATTACCAGTGTTGCTAAGCAACAGTTAAAAGCAATCGGTTTATATGACGACCACAGTGCGAGTTAATGGTAGGTATTTTTTTCTCTCTGTTACGTTGAGTCTGTGAATTCGATGGGTGTGAAGCTCAATCTAAAGGTGAATCAAAATCCCGGGGTGCTCTCAACGAAGTTATTTACAGGGAAGTTCCGCCCCAAGGTCCAATCTCTTCTTTAATTTTATATGCCATTCTTAACGCTAACAGAAATAAGGACCCCTTTTTATACCAAGTAAGAACACTGCACATCCCTAACTATTGTAAATGCAAGTTGTCCTTTTCACAGGCCAAGATGCGTCCGTTAGCCCGTACGTTTATGTCCTTTTACAGACCGAAATGACGGTTTTTCTCTCTTCATTCGTAAACTTCAACATCGCTAACCTTTTATATACCTGGACCCAGTTGTTCAAAAGTTGGATAACGCTATCCACGTTGAATAAATCACTATCCACTAGATAGCGTGATTGGTTTCCCTAAAACTTATCCGTTGGATAGTGATTTATCCGGTGGATAGCGCTGTAAACAAACTTTTGAACAACTGCTATTGTTCAAAAGGATGTTATATCTGAGCCTATTTTCGCATTCTGATTTATACCTGGCTCGACTGTCCTCCAGGTTGCTGAGGGGGCCTTTTTCTTTTTTGTTAACCTGCTTAATTAAACTTAAAACCATATTGATTACGCCAGTATGTTACTTAAATAAGATGTGTCACAAATACACCAACCTTCATCTTTTTATATGTTAACAACATCCGGAAACCGTCTTCTACCGGGAAGGGTGAGACCACTCTGGGTACTAAAGCAAAAGTAATTATCATACCGTAAACGCCGCTAAAATATAGCCAACCAGAATGCCGAAGACGTGGAGCTATCACCTGCATTCAGCACTCTAGACAGGTCACTTGATGTAAATTTGTAGGATTTGGATAACAATATCGTATATCTCCTAATATAAAGGGCCACTAAAGAAACTTAGCAGTTCGTATTAAATCGCCAAAAATGACGGGCATTTAATTTTTATCCGTTTGAATTACAGCAGGGGATAAAACCCTTCTATATGTACAAGTCTGCACTTTTTGTTCATATATTTATTCATTTGTTTATTCATTTTACTTTATTTTCACGTTACATCGAACGTATACCAGAAAACTATTGCAGTAAAAGTATTGTTCTAATAAGGCGTTAATCTGCTTTTTTTTAAAAATGAAAAATAAAATCCAAGCTCTTGCCGATAAACGGCAACAGCAGGGATATCCTTGATGATGCCGTTGATCAGCGAAAGCTTAGATTTCATTTTTTTAATTATTTTTTAAAAAAACAGCAGTTTAATTAAGGCCCAATTAGAACAATATTTTTATGTCAAAAGTTGTTAAGGTGTTCCTAAGGAAAAAAGAAGACATGTAAAGACTTTAAACCAAGGAAGGGAGGGGGTGCGCTTACTCAAGCATAATTAACAATAATATTATTCTTTGAAATCGAGGTGAATAGTGGCTAACCTTTAGCAAGCCGCGAAACGGCGAGCTAAATATTCAACCACTATTCACCGAGATTGAAAAGAATAATTGTTTTAGTATATACACAAGAAATGATCTCAATAAAATCAGAGAGGAAACCATTAAAAAGTACGATTTGATTGACGGACCAAATCACGCGAAAGTTTAAGAATAGTTCTTCCCACAATTTTCAAACAAGGCAATTCACAAGTTTATCACTTCGCAAACAACAGCGTAATGGCATAAATGGAACTGCTAAGAGGTTGAATTGTTTCCTTACCTGTGAAGAAAAGTAGAGCTTTGTTGTTTTCTGTTGCCTCGCCAAGTTTATAGCACAAAAGGTTTGTTGTGTCGTTCTTCGCAAGAAGTGCTGACAAAAATGGCGGCTCGGTTTCTCGAGGTAAGAAGTCGTCTTGCTGTGGCATTCTTTCTCCTATTTACTTAAAACGTAGAATTTCTGCAAACATTTGCTTTCAAATTGGTTTGTCATAAATAAACTTCGATTTTTGGGCCAAATGTTTCTTGTTAGGACACGCTGAGTTCACGAAACGGCCTCTTCTACGCGAATAAATGGGAGTTGTAAACAATCCATTGAGCACAAAACATGCTCAGCTACAGTAAATGGAAAAATGCCGTTTTGAATCCTTCGAAGTCTTTTCTTGTCTTAAAAAAAAAGTCAACCCCCGGATTTTGTCGACTTTTAAAAGATCGTTCTCTAAAAAACTGGGAAACACAGAGCTAACACATTATCCACTCGCTAGGAGGTGAGCTAGAATGGCTGTCAATTTTAAACTTGTGTCTTGAATCTCCGACCAACACGACGTATTCCAGAGGGTCGTTTTCCATTCGGACGTCAGTAATCTGCGCTCTATCACCAAAGAGAAGCAAGAAAAAATATAAAGGAACTGTTTGCTTTCACGACAGTCTTCTTTGCCTTGTTAAACTGAATGAATTGACTTTTAAATACAAAAAAATTTAAAGTGTTTTAAAGTGTTTAAAGAAATCTCATGCCTGGCCATAACACTTGAGTTTCCCTAGAGTATGATAACCTTCCTCGTCTGAGCCATCCAAGTCCGCCAGTCTGATCTTTTTTGACTGACAGCTGTTGTTGTTGTTTTTCTTTTGCAGGAGAGGAATGGCGAAAGGCAAGGAGACTTCAAGATAAAATGAAATCAACCTTGACTAACACCCGAGAAAGATTAGATGAATTGGGTATGTAAATTAGTAATACATGTATCGAGTTGTCATTAAGGTTATTTGTCACAAAATTAATTTACACGTAAACATTTTTCTGTGTACAACTGTAACTTCTTGACTCTGCTCTTCAAGGAAATTAATAATAAATTATCATTAAAAACAAAAAATGTTCAAGGGAATATTAAAGCAGCTAAAAAGAGATGTACATAATGTACCCACATGTACATTTGTCTTTTGAGAGGGAAACTCTATGGGAGAGATTCTCAAAATAAAATAATGAATTTTTCACAAGAAAATCCTATGTAACTTTCAAAGTGAATGTTACATGTACGTGGGGTGGTGTAGTTTTAATTTTTACCAGCTTTTCTGGACACAGGCCTGCCCAGAGGGAATGGGCATGAACAGAACTCATGGGTCCCACGCAAGGTGCCATCCCTACCCAATCCCACAACCCGTAGAGGTTGGCCACACCACCAGGCTCTACGTCCCCTACTCTTTCCGAACAGTGGTGTGGGTTCTTTTACGTCCCACATGAACAGATCATTGAAAGTGCTGTGACAAGAGACCTACAGTTTTTCGTCCTTATCTGAGAAGACTAGAAAGTCTAACCATTTGCAGATGTCATTACAAAGGCAGCACTTTCTTTTCAGTTATTTAAAAACCCTGAGTGTTGGTCCGGCTGGGGTTTGAACCCATGACCTCCCACTTGGCAGACCGGTGCTCTCCCAAGTGAGCTAACCAGGTGGCAGTTAGCAGAGATACCAACCTCTAGGGACCTAAAATCGGGAGACTGTCTTTTTTTCACCACCCCCCCTGGAATTTCAACGACCCCCCCACCCCCCCCCCCCCGAAAAATTGACCCAGCACCCAATGGGAATGATATAGGACATTATATGATGTCATCATGTCTTACATGATGTACATACTATCAAATTTTGATGCTAGAAATAATCTTTGTCAATGAGTAAATACGTGTAAAAATGCCCCAGAAACCGTACTGCGAATAAGAAAAATTCAAATTTTGAGCTAAAAATGGGCTAAATCTCAAACTAAGTCTGTTTTATTTTTTACTAAGTATTCAATATTTATAGTGGACGTAAAAAGCGGGAGATTTATGTACCAAAGTGGGAGAGCGGGAGACGAGGCAAAAAAGCGCAAGTCTCCCGCCAAAAGCGGGAGAGTTGGCATCACTGGGTTAGGGCATTTGTGGCGCATTGAACAGTGTATGTCATGGGCAATATATGGCACATTGAACAGTGTATATATTATTTCTCTACAAGTAGTTAAATGGACTGAGTAAGCATGTGTGTCAGTGCTATGGAGTATCTATTAACATTGTTTTGCTATAGCTCTCCCACACATTGAGTAACATCTGCTTTTTTCCTATATCTTTTCCATAGATCAGCCAGCTAGGTTAGGGGGGTGGAGATGTTACAGGTCAAAATTAAAACTTCAAGTTAACATTTTTTAACCTACACGGGTTGATAGCCTTTTAAATTATTCATGAATTAGGGCTAGGAGAAAAAGAAAATTGAGAAACAACAAAGGTTAAAAAGTTTTAACGTTAATTTAATTTTGACCTGTAACAGAGACAACTAACATTTCAGACTTTATCATTACCTTCACATACCATTCTCAGATACGTGTATGAGCCAAACATGGTTAAGCTTTGTTAGGTCCACATCACTGTACATCTATGTATCATCCCATATTTGTTTTTGGTAAGGCTGTACAGGGTATGTATGTTAATCTTATATATCAGGGGTCAGTTGGGGCCTTATTCCTCACACCTCGTCAATTATTCCTCCTTCTTCTCTATTACAGTAGCGCTTTTGCTATCAGCCTCAAGCATTAATCAAGAAGAAGCTGACAGACTGGTGGAGGAGGTCACTGCTGAAGTTAAATCTGAAGAATCTACCAAGAGTAGTAATAAAACCTCCACCACAAAAAGCACAACAACAACTAAAAAGACGTCAAATGCTAAAGATAGCACATCTAAACCTATTTCAAATGCTAAATTTAATGGAAGAACAGTTACTGTAACAAAGAAGACAACTGCGTCATCAAGGCCTACAGTTCCTGGGCGGAGTCCAGTAACAGGCAGAAAAAACCCTTCAGTGGTGAGCATGAAAACTATAGATAGCAGTGCCAAAGAAATGGATAGAAAATGCTGTCTTTAAATGTAATTTTTTGATGCAGCTCAACCAGCATTTTCTGGCAGAAGTTCCACAGCAAAAATGGTTTAAAGAGAATATTTTGTACTTGCTAATGTCTAGCTTATGTAGTGGCAAGGACTTTTCCTGGCAAGCAAAGAATCTTGGGTTCCAAACTTGGAGAAACAGTATTTACTTTTTTACTGTTTCTGTTTGGTAAATGTAACTTGTTTTCTATTTTCTCCCTTCCTTCCTTTCTCCCTTTTTTTTTTTCAATTTTTTCTCTCTCTTTAGTTCTTTTCCTTTTAACTCCTACAGTACAAGTGGCCCTTAATCTGCACAATGCAGGGTTCTGCACTGTAAATGTGCAATACACAACCCATATTTTGAGTTTAGACAGTGATCTTGCATGTGTCGCTGTTTTGTCTTGTTTCTCTGTTGGTCCAATCAATAAATGATTTGCTAGGGTGTCTACTTAAAGGATGTTTCCAGTGTATTTGAACCACCTTGTGTAAATTGTATTTTCAGACAAAACCACCAGGAAGGCCTGGTGCCTCAGCTGATCCCGAGAACGCAAAAAACAAACAAGCTAGTGAGCACAGGAAGAAAATTTCACACCTCAAAAATGTTGACTCGAAATTAGCAAATCACATCTTGGACGAGATTATTGAGAGGTACAAAGTTGTTCTTAGTAATTTTATATTTTTGTGTCTGGCATGTTTGTCTGTTTTTGCAAGCTGTTTTTTTGAAAATAATAATATTGATTATGAATATTGAAATTCTCTGAAACACTCCATTTGTATTTGTTTTTGTCTTTTAGTGGGGTACCAGTTCACTTTGATGACATAGGTAGGTTTTATATAATAATCATGGCTACAGTACAAAGACATGAGGTACTAGCATTGCGGTGTGTTTAGGGCTTTGGACTCACAATAGTTATGCAGTTATTGGTTTAAGGTCAGAGCACGTAGCTGACATGTCAGTGCAACACAATGATGACAAATCACTGCCCCAGTTTGCGGTGACATGTCACAGCAACAAATTGCTTCATGTGTACTGTAGAGTTTTTGTGAAAATCTTGGTCTCCACGATAGAATTTTGTCCCTGCATGCAACACGTTGCATAAAATCAAATCAGTCTGAATTTATGATATATGTAGTGATTAAAAAGTTCTGTCATGGAGACAAAGACTTTCAAAAAAGATTTTCACTTGTCGCTGCAAACATGTTGCAGCAACATGCTGCCAAGAGTGTGTTCAGACCATTAGTCCTGCTCTAACTACTAGTTAAAGCATTTTGTGTTTCAGAATCTGACCCAAGTCTCAACTCCTTGATCATGCTGTAAAAATTAACTGTTTTACATTCTGCCAGTTGCTTTTTTACCGATCTGTTCTTAAATTATATGTATATTGTAGTAGGAATATGTTAATAAAACAGTCATTTTTCATTACAGTCAAACTTCCAATAATGGCCACCTCTCCACAATGGCCGCCTCTCTACAACAGCCTTTTTTTGGCGGACAGTACATCCATACATTCACTCTTGTTTTAACCTCTCTGCAACGGCCACCTCTCTACAATGGCCACTTTTTTCCTGTCCGCAAGGTGGCCGTTGTAGAGAACTTCAACTGTATGTCAAACTTTCACATTATAAATTTAAATAATATTAAGGCAAAAAATTAATGTGAATATAACAGCAGTCTTTTGATAATACACTTTAATTCTATTTCACGATAATTTCATTTTTGTATATTATTTCCATCCAGAAAATTGATGCCCACCCCATTGAGGGTCATTAGAAATTCAGTGGGGAGGGGTTGTAAAGTGAAACTAAATTGATTTATTAGTTCTATATCTTCTGTTTCTCTATTTTGTTCCAGCTGGGGCAGATGGGGCGAAGAAACTTCTACGAGAAATTGTGATCCTGCCATATTTGAGGCCTGAGGTATTTCTTGTAGTTCAATGAAGTATTAAAAGTAGAATTAGATGAGTACTGGTTGCCTGGAATTACCATAGGGGCTAGCAGAGCCAGGCAGCCAATTGACATCGGCATTAAGTAGAAATAAATTACAGGTCAGCAGAATACTGAAGCACAAATGCAAAAAGAAAGAAAGAGAAGAGGAAAAACCCTATTACTACGCTATCAAGGAATAAGTGAATATAAAATATTAATATAAGAAGAGCACACAAGAGCTATGAAAACTACATTGTAGTAACAAATTATAATAATTATATCAAACTATAGAAGAAAACTTATAAAGGCAACAGAATTAATAACAACATTAATTTACCAAATAATTATGGGAAACAACACAATTGCTAATAAGAATACATGTAAATAACTAATAATCTTTGACAAGATCACTTTTAAATGATTTTTGAATTTAGGAAGGGAGAAGGTTTTAGAATTTTCATCATTAGAACTCCATACTTTGGGCCCTTAAATCTTATGTTGAATATTCCATATTTATTTTGTTCTTGTAGCCTTATTCTAATTTATTAACTTTATCTTGTACGAGTAATTTCAAAGTGCCCTCAATGATGTGTGTTCTATGGTCTGGTGTGGTTTTATCTACTGTATCACTGCAGTTTATATTCTTTTAGTATATACTAAAACAGTGGATAGTGTTTTTCGCGCGCTCTGATTGGCTACTCAATCAGTGAATATCCTGCACTATTCACTGATTCACCTCCAGTTCCTCGGAGCGAGTGACGCCAAACTCGTGTAAGTTGCAAGCAAAATGCCTTCCCGGTCTGCTGCCGTAAACAAACAAAGAAATTTCACAACTAATCAAGCAAGCTGTCTCCGAAATACACGAAGAAGGTGACGAAGTTCGGATTGGAAGTTTTAACAGGTAAAGCTTTGTCTTTTTGACACGAATTTATCGATAAAACCGGTGAAAAAGTTTTTTGTTTACAAATGCAAATGAAGCTTAAGTCTTGCTTACTTTATTTAGTTGAGTTGTTCATAAATAAGCTTAAAACTAAATTTAGTAATCTTTTTTTATAGAATGATTTTAAATACAAAAAGAATTCACAACTCCTTTTGAAGAAATTTCCCCGCAACAGCTAAATAAATGCCTTCAAAAGTTTTAGTTGCTGGCAAGAAAAAGCGACGGCCGCGGCCGCCCGGTTACGCGCCAAAATTGTAATCGTTGGCAACAGTATTTGAGTTAAAAATCGTCGTTTTTGTGCTCAATTATCTCACTGTTTTAGTATATACTAAAACAATTATTCACCTCAGTGTCGGTGGCTAGTCGTGGATATTTACCTCACTGCTTCGCAGTTCGGTAAATATCCAGGACTAGCCACCTCCACTTCGGTGAATAATTGTTATTTATTACCAGTGTACACGTATGTTTACCATCATACCAAACCTTGTTCAATAGCCATTGTGCTATTTGATGTATGTTTGTTTAGGGACGGACCATTAGATATAACCGGAAGGGGGGAGGGGGGAGTTTTTTGTTGCATGAATTTTTTTTAAAAGCCCGCTTGTCTGCAGGAATTTTTTTCTTGGGCATATGACTTATTGCTTTTAGGTAGCACTGCTTGCAGGATTTTTTTTAGACAAGTTTCCCTTGCAGGAATTTTTTTTTGGGAATTGTCGCCCCACCTCCGGTTATTTCCAATGGTCCATCCCTTATATTACAGAACTAAGGAAAGTAAATTATGTCCCAAGAGATAAAGTTAAATCATAGCTTATTATGCACCATTTGTGCAAAATTATTAACAGACAGTAGAATTAACTATGTTAGGAAAATTTAGTACATTCCTTCGTTCCTTTAACAAAGAATTAATTAACGGTTAATGCATTAATACTCTTCCTTCTGTTTCCAAAAAGCTTTTCACTGGTCTTAGAGCTCCTGCACGTGGGCTACTAATGTTTGGTCCTCCAGGAAATGGCAAAACTATGCTGGTAAGAAAGCTTCATAACAACAAGTCATTATTTTAATTAATTTTTTATTATAAAAAAGCTACCCTCATATATAACTTCACAGAACTGTCATAGTAAGAAACCTACCCATATATCATAACTGGCAAAATTACCGGCAAAACTATGTTTTGGTAAGATGGTTATTACTTAATATGCTTATAGCAAAACTGTATTTACAACTGTATATTGCTCAGAAATTTTTTGGTTTCTCACAACAATAAGATACTCTCACTGTTATGTTTCAGTCTTGTTGCATGTAGAAAACCTTTTTTTTAGTATGGCTTTCTGTTTTCAGGCAAAAGCTGTTGCAAGTGAATCGAAAGCAACATTCTTCAATATAAGTGCATCCTCGTTGACCTCAAAATGGGTAAAAGTTTTAATTTAATTAATTAATTTTACTGTGAAAGCAGGGCTATAGTTGGAAAGAGGAGAGACTACTAGAAACTAGAAAAATAATCCCTAGTGGAAGGAGACTGATTTTTTGGAAGAAATTCTTCTAGTTATAAAACAAAATATAATAGTAATAATGGCCTAACTTAAAATAGATGCTTCTAGATTTTAAGGACATACCCCCAGATCCCATGGCGGTTCGTGCCTTCCGTTCGGCGGACGGACCTGTGATAAATGCCATTTATTCGATGCTTTAAGTGTCTATGAAATTTAGAGTCACGTGTAAAAGTAAAGTGTTAATATATAAGAGTGGTTTTACAATACTGTCAGAAAATTCTCTGGTGACGAAGTTAGTGATATTATGGACCCTTTTTTTTTTCAATATATCTCTTTCTGAGTGTTATCGGTAACAAAATGAATACACTTTGTTTTTAGGTTGGTGAAGGTGAAAAGCTTGTCCGAGCTCTGTTTGCTGTCGCGAGAGAGCTTCAACCAAGTATTATATTTATTGGTAAGCAAAAACTCCTTATCAGTTCAGACCCTGAGGCCTAGGCTAAACATCGAACTTTTCATGAGACGAACCAAACTTAGTGAGTTAAGTTCATGAAAAGTTTGATGTCTGGCTCAGTTAAGTTCGTCTGAATGAGTTTGGATCGTGCAGGCGGATAGAATGTCTCAAGATCGGCTCCGGGACAAACGGCGATCTACACATGCGACGAACTATACTGATAAAGTAAAAAATTAGTACACTGTGTGATGATGTATATTTAGCTTCATTCGGGCGAAAATTTATTATGGCCGGCTAAAATTGCTATTTTGTCTGATTCCGTTGTTTGGTTCGACCCGTCGTAAGGTCGACGTCTAACTCGACAGACGATCTTAACTCAACTTAGGTCGAATCAAATTAGAGTTTGGTTTGTCTCATGAAAAGTTCGACGTTTGGCCTAGGCCTGAGTATTCTTCAAGGACGATCGACTGAGTTCTAGTTTTGTGTTCGTTTTGCTTCATGTACCCTCTGATTGAACCCTTCAATTCTGCACACTCGTACTCAGGAATACGTCAAATTTAACCGATTCTTTGATTGTTATTGCTGTAGTGTAGTTACTGTATAAGAAGTACAGGCGAACACTGTCCTAGACGTCTTCAGTCTAATCGCTTTTTGCGATTTCTGTTACACAAAGCGCAGACTCCCTTGGGTGGCACGCTACTTTGGTTGTAGAATTTTCCAAAGGGATAAAGGGTTGGGAGAAAGAATTGCAAAGAAAGGTTTCTTCTCTGAGAAAATAATGCAATGGCTTAGCCCATGCCCGATTTTTGAGGTAAAACACAGACCCACCTCTCCTACCATCACAGAACCCTACATGTATTTGATCGTGTAAGGCAACCTACATTACTAGCTAGGTGTCCAAGGGATTTATAATCTGTGTTTAACTTGATAGTGGACATCCTTATGGACATCCATGTTATGGTCAATTGACAGCTGTCAAAAAGGGTATCCACTGACCAGTGTCACCTGACTGTAACGGGGGCCTAAGTGTACAGCTCATTGAGCTGACGTGTTTCTTTAAAGTTAATCGCTGACCAGTTGTTTGTTTTAATTGATCGCAGGCTCAGGCCCATAATTAAAATTGCCATACAATAAATAACTTACTAATCTCGTCCGTTGGGCCATTATAGGGAAATCTCAGACTTCGGTCTTGATGTATTGACCGAGCTTTGTATTGACCAACCTAAATCTCGGTCAATACATCAAGGCCGAAGTCTCAGATCTCCCTGTAATGACCTCACTCACGGTTAATTAATAGTACGTCTTAGATTCTGGGTTTCACGCCGGTGGATTCCAGATTCTGGGTACTGGATTATGAATCCCTTTCAGTGGAACGTGGATTCCACTGAAGCTGAATTCCGGATTCCATAGCCCAGGATTTCGGGTGCCACAAGAATAAATTTTCCGGATTCCGGAATCTGGATTACCTTACATGGAATGAATCATCATATTCACGTGCTAATTTTTGCCAAACAAGTTACAATCTGTTAGTTATTGTGTTAACGTTTTCAGATGAAGTGGATTCGTTACTCTGTGAAAGAAAAGAAGGCGAACAGGAACATAGTAGAAGGATGAAAACAGAATTTCTAGTTTCCTTTGACGGGGTTAGTGCAAAAACTTCATTGTAGATATGGTAAAAGTATATGAGCTGTAATTCCGCCTAACACTATCTACCAGCGTAGGGCTACGGGCTTGATTCTTGCAGCCTGCAGGACATTTCTAACTGGGGCAGCATAATTCTTTTATCACTCGAAGGCCAAGACTGTCTTTTTCAACATAGATTTTTGGTTGAAAATTTGAGTTGCATAATTCTCAAGTCAAAACTGCAAATGCACTACTAGTTTTGGGGTCTAATTAGCCTCCTTTAATCAGGGCCAATACAGTCTAATCGTGCATCTAGGGCTGAACTGAGCCTCAGCGTGGACTAAAGTAGGCATTCGATATGGCTGTATGCTCAAATTGTGCTCAAATGGCTCTTTAACTGGTTGAATCAGATTTTCGCCTGCAGGGCTAAATTGGTTGTCTTTTTTTATTTAGGTAATTGCTGATCCTAATGAGAGGATATTAGTGATGGGAGCTACTAACAGACCACAAGAATTAGACGATGCAGCTCTTAGGTAGGTCTATCAAGGATGCTGCGTACAAACTTTGTAATTTCACCCTTCTTCACTCATCCACCCATCCTACTAAGATATTGGACGCATAAACGCTATTTTTGCGGATTTCAGAAATTCGCGAGCTTCTGTGTGCAAAAATAAAGTCCCTGAGAATTTTCCATATAAAAAAAAATCCAAGACGAAGTGGTAAATCCCCCGCCTTGCCGTCGCTTAATCCACAAATACCTTGGAGTTTCATTTTCAGATTTTACCGACTTTCTAATCTCTCTATATTTCTTTGTTACAGGCGGTTTGTAAAAAGAGTATATGTACCCCTTCCGGACAAAGAGGTTTGAACAAATCTCCGTTGCTTTTTGTGTTCTTACTGAATTGCCCTCTTTCTGTCACTATTGTGCACTAATAAGTATGGATTTTTCTCGACCATTGCGGCAAGATTCTTTGTTTGTCATTACGTGAAAAATAACAACAATAGTGCCTCCTCGTTAAAGGATGCGTGTGCTGAATAGCATATAAGCACCCTTCACATGCTCATATGCTTAACTCAAGTTAAACACCAATCTAGCTTTCGGCCAAAGAAAGTTCTTAAAATGTTTTGTAAGCAGTTATATTTTCTTTCAAACATCCTTACTTTCTTTTTGCCACCGTCAAAACTTGCGCAGGACCGTACTTATGATCCTAACACGTCGGTGTTACCCAAAAAACAGAAAAAAAACTCTTTATTTTCGTTTTTAACTCAAGACAAGAAAAGTTCTTCTGTCCAAGCTTCTGGTAAAGCATCACAACCCTCTAAGCTCCGCAGAAATGGAGACGTTATCCAGGTAAGATGACGTTTTTGTTATATCATGTATGTACGCAACGGGTACGTGACGTCACGGCGGCCGTGTTGGTAGCATTTTCTCCTCTGGGAACTAAACTCTATTTTCATGTAAAAATTCTATTGTGTTGACCCCCCAAAATGGCCGCCTTATCACGTGGTTGCAAAGGAAAATGACTTAATTAAGTCTGTGCTCTAGCAGTGCCTGTTAGACCCTGGCGCCTACCTTTGTTCTCCGGCTACTGAGAAATTTTTCCTACAGCTCTTCATTTCTTGAACTTCATCTACATAGCATGAAGACCTTAGGGACTGTGATTCTGTTTATTGTTAACATCTCCTTTCTTTCTCTACTATCCTGTAGACAAACCGAAGGTTATTCTGGAAGTGACCTTACTGCGCTTGCTCGCGATGCAGCACTGGGACCTATCCGGGGTGAGAAATGACTTCAGTAGTTATTTTGTGCTAATTTTTGAATGGACGATGCACGTCATGAATGTGATTAATATGGTCTTTTTGTTTTTCAGACCTTCGTCCTGATCAAATACAGTCTGTCGATGCATCTAAGGTGGGTCATTACTATTAAATCTTAATTTTTTTTGTCAACAAAAACGAAGAGTATCTTAGAGTTACGGAAAAACGGGCAACAAAAAACGTACAACTTGTTTTGCCACATTGCTGCAAACGAGTTGAATATCAATGTTGCGCGTTATAAAACCTGTCTTGCAACAAATCAGGTTGTTTACAGGGTTGAACACGGGTGGTAAAACACGCAACATCGCTGTTCAACTCGTTTTGCAGCAATGTTGCAAAACAAGTTGCACGTTTTTGTTGCCCGTTTTTCGGTACCTTCCGGAATCCGGAAAATTTTTCCTTGTGGAATCCGGAATCCGGAATCCGGAAAAAAAAAATTGGAATCCGGAATCCTGGGTTTTGCAATCCTGAATTTAAGTAAAAAAATCAGGAATCCCACTAACGAAACCCGGACAAATCCGGAATCCACAGCGTGGAAGCCAGAATGCAAGACTGTCTTGGATTCCCTTACGCGGGGCGAGACCAGTAGAAAAGGTTTAATTTAGAAGTCTTATTTACTGATGTTATCAGTAAAATCAGCAAAAATGATGGGGCCATGCAAAGAAACATCCTTTTTGTGGATACGGTCTGTGATTCGTTCCACTTTTTTCATGAGAACGGTTGGGTCTTAGTTCGGTACGAAAATTACTCGCGTCGGGTCAGCGACCGAGACGATGTCAGACCGGTCTGAGTTCATTTTCAGGCCGGTCCCATGTAAACGCATGAAAAGAAAAGTGTGGAGACCAATACGAACTCATGCCGGTCTGTGTTCGTCCGGGTCTTAGGAATCAGTCGTCTTCTGTGACCGAGACGGCGTTTGCAGTTACTATATTAACTAGGGTATCTAAAAGATAGTAATGCTGCGGCACATTCTGTTGATACTGGCATTAGTTAGGCAGTGAGACTTAAAAGAATCAAAAATGACATTGAATGTCCTATTTACATGTTGGAAAGTGCTAGAATAATTACTATCAGTCCATAGAAAGAACTCGTGGGAACGTTGTTTAGAAAATGATCAAGTGGTTATCAACTCTGGTTTTCCCACAGTAAATTGTAGGAAATAATAGAAATTCAGATTGTTTATCCATATATTTAATATACGATGCACGATATTTTCTCTGGAAACACAATACTTTTCTTGCTGTTTGTTGCACTTCATTAAGTAACAGTTATTTAGCTATATATTTATAGAAAACAACAACACAAAAACGGAAAAAAAAGAAAGGAGGAAAAAATAATTCGGTAGGACTCGAACCCAGCACCTTCGACTCGACGCGACTACACCTAACCACCACACCACAGAGGCTAATTACGTAATCTTTAGGAAAAGCCTTTCATTTTATTCCTTTTGCAAGAAACTTCCGCCGGCAAGATAATCGCCAGCCGTATTAACCGGGGCATTAACCGGGTTATTAACAGTGAAAAACAATGTAAACGCATATTCCATGGCAATGAATGAATGAAACAACATAATTATGCTTTTCAAAACGCCGATACACGTCCTCGTCTGCAAAGTAGGACACAAAACATATGTTTTGTTATCTCGATTTCCGCTGTTATTTTGAAGCGAATGGTCAAAATCACATCCATTTTCGGCTCATACAGTTTCTTAAGAATATCATTGCATGACATTTTCTCAATTTCACATCACCTTCTAGCAAGCTGGAATTTGTATATCCCCCGTGTTGCGGAGTCGAAGAGCAAATGCTCATCTTCTCGTCAGGAACACCTGGACGAGTCAAAGGCTCTTGAATTGAAATCCAATCCCCAAGTTAACCATCGTACTCATCTGAAAGACTCCTATGTGTCTTAAAATTTGGTAAGACCTCTAACCGTGCTGTAGAAAATTTGCCACAAAGAAAACTCTAAGTCTGAGCAGCGAACGATGCACTCTCTCCGAACTTCCCCGTGTTTTTATTTGAGTTGTTCTTGGCGCAATGCACTCTGGTTAAATGCAATGCATTGTGGTAAAAAGTGTGGTTAAATGCAATGCATTGTGGTAAAAAGTGATGAATTCGAGAATTCGTCGCCCCTTATATATTTCTTTTAAATCCTGATTATGTTGCTGCTCGCTCCCTGCGGTCGCTCCGCAGCAATAAGACACTCTGTTCACTGGTAAACTGTTGGTTCTTTCAGGTGCGGAACATCCAATACAACGACTTTAGGAACTCTTTGAAAGTTGTTCGACCCAGTCTTTCGCCGCACTCTCTAAAATTCTTCGAGGAATGGAACAGTCTCTATGGTAGCAGTGCTTAAGAATGGAACTATCGACCAGAAAAAATGGTGAACATCGATTGCTATTCAAAAACATCGTCATTAAGTTATTAACTCCCACTGACGAAAGAGTTTTAGTTATCGAGCAGAGAAAGAAAGGCTTAGAACACAAATTTGAAGAGATGCCTTTCATGATCTTTCATGCTAAACGCCTTGGAGTTTAACTGTATAAGCAGTTTCTTACGTCTGCGCGTGGTGAACTTATTACGGGCCCGTCATAGTATAGTGCACGAGGGAAGCAAGGGATGAGGTACTCCGCCCCAGTTCCCTTTTTGCTCTCTCAAGCCAAAGCTGCATTTTATTTGGGTGGTGGGTGCACAAGCATAACAATTCACCTTTTAGCCTTATGCCCTCCTTCTTTGATCACAGCTTTTACCTCTCTTCCTTCCTCTGTGAACAAAATCTAAAGTGTCAATCGTAAACAGGAAAAACTCGAGTGTCGATCGTTCACCTTAATATTATGCCTACCTGCGCTGCGTGCTGCAGTAGTTCGTCTCCTATACACAGACGTTCTCTGTGTTGTCCCGCAACGCTCTTCCCCAAGAGTCATCCGTTAAAGACTACAGGTTAGTTCTTCATTCTCACCGTACGTTCTTGTACAGTTTACCCAAGTGACTTAAGTCATAGAAGGCTACTATTGTGAAAGTGACAATTAACACGTAGATTTGAAAGGTACTGCAGAAAAATTATTGAAAAGACTGGTTTTAATTATGTCATGTAATTGAGGCACACCAGATTAATGTGCCAGCAAGGAAAGAAATCAGTGTTCTCGGTTATTCGCGGACTTGACTCTATTGAACTCCTTAATTAATCTCCCGCTCAAGATTTAAAATGAAACGGGTAGTACAAAAATGAAGACTTTGGGTTGGTCCTAAAAGTTATCGCAAATTGTTAATAAATTAAGATTGTTTTACAAATCATCATAGTTACCTCAGTTTCAGTGGCTAGTTCTCAGCGCTGACTCAACATCTGGGGCGGAAAACTCCGCTTACAGCTCTCCTGACCCTAAAAGTCAATTGGTTTGCTACCCTTACCGTAAAACAATGGAACAATGATAAACATTGTTGCGTTATTGTTTTCTGCGACCAATGAGGAGACACCTTACGAGCAGCTGCTACAGTACTGACTAAAGAGGGAATGCGCTACCCTGGAAATCAGAGATGTTGCGCGTTGTTTCTTCTTTCTAAGGAATGGTTAAAGGTTATGTTGACGACACCGAAGCGTCCCGCCGCACGCGATAGAAAATCTCTGGTTCTCAGGGTAGACCTGCGGGCTGTTTGGAGAAGTAATTCCCTAAACTGTACTAGCATATCAGGGTTTTCAATAAGGGCGTGTCCCTTGCTGATCTCTCTAAAGCTCTTTATTTTCATACAGTTTTAATGTTTACAATTTTTAGATTCTCAAAAAGCGGTCATAATACAATGTTACTGCACATCTTCATTCCTTTTTTAGTGTAAAAGTAATTGTAATGTTTAAAGCTGCAGCTAATGTTGGAGCATACCGCCTGGTGCATTGACATTTCGTGACAACTGCAGCCGAGGAAAAACATAGCAAGGGCCAAATGGAAAAATGGTTAGGGGTTGGGTAGGTTAGCAGTGGGAGGGTCCCATTCAGACCTTTTGTTCTTCTTTTGTACCCCTTCCCTTACTCGTCCCCAGTCGTCTCTCACTATCTCTCCCTAGTGGCGAACGGGGTGTGATGGGAAGGAGGAAAGCGAGGGAGAGAGAGGACTTGGAAATCCTTTGTCGAATTTTCCCTTCCCATCACCCCCTGCGCGCGCTGAACGCGTTACGCGAAGACGACTAGGGACTAGGGACGAGTCAGCTCCATCTCTACCAAGCGAGAGTGGCTGTAACTACCTTTTTGCAAAGTGGAGCCAATTTCTTGTTAACCCCTTAATTCTTGGGAGTGACCAATATCAATTTTCTCCTAACTACATCGATGTATCATAAAGAGCGAAGGATATGAGAATTACTGAAATGATCACCAAGGATCGATCTTTTATCAAATTGTTAAAGGAAATGTATCATGATCACGCAAAAGAATTTGTATGTGGGTATTTGGGCTTTGAGGGTTAATGCAGGCATGACTTAAATCCTCCATTAGACATCTGGAAATCATCCAGTGGACCATCTCTCAGTGAAATTAAATACGCACGGAAATGAACTAGTGACAAGGTCATGTCAAAGAGGAAGAGAGGATTAAAAGCCTTTTCATCGTCGCAGCACGTTTACTATTCATAATACATTCGCTGAACTGCGCCGCCGAGGTTCGTTCGAGCTGGTAATTCGCTCTTACGGTTCAAAAGGAACCTCTGAATTATCATGGAGTTCTCAAAGATTCGCCCGTGTAACATTTATGTGACTTTTTCAATTATATTTATCTGCTTTGCTGTTTGTTTCGTGGCGTTGATTCATCTAGAGTGCGAAGTTTACGCTCAGCGACAAATGCTTCAAGTTTTAACTCGACGGCAAAGAGAAGAAAATAACAAACCAAGAAACCCTGAACACGAGGATCCGATTGCTGTTGTACTCAGATCGTTGCGTAGCGACTCTGGTGAAGGTAAGCCTGAGATAATTACTTAATAACCAGGCTTGAATCAGGCCATGCCATAAGGATATTATTGCGCTTGTTTTTATCACAAAAACTCTACTTTACTGTGGTCAAGTTAAAGTTACTTCTTTTTTTTAAGTGTTAAAATTTTAAAGTACAAGTAGGAACATGACGTGTGTCCTTCTCTGATCTGAATGCTAAATATAACGCTTATCATAACTATTGAAACTGTAAGAATTCCTGCTGCTGACCGCTGCAGTGCGTTACGAAATGTAATGACATCACTGATGTCATTTTTTACGAGACTGGCACGTAACAATCCGTCCCTTTTTCGCCTTTTGCCTAATAGCTTCCGCTTCAGTTTTGACCACCATTCGCTTCAACGCGCAACACATTTCCTTGAAATGAAAGGAAACCGAAATCAAATCTTTGTCGCTATTGACCAATGGCACCCCTTTCGTGTGCCTAGTTTAGAACTTTACATCTTTTTAATTGCTTTACTGAATGCAGTGTCTTCATGAATAAATCACAAAACCAGAAAGAGAACCTCGTCTCTATTTTTTACAGCTATGAAATGCATCCGTTATCCCTTTGGGCCTTTGCACGGAAATGACAGATTTCCGCTACCCTTTCATATACGTACTTCAACTAGTGAAATCCCTACCCTTTCTGAAAAAGGTACCCCCTTCGGGCGGAACCTTCCCGTATAGGCCATTATGGGGAGTAGCCCCGGGGGGCGGGGAGGTCGCTATAGATTTTAGGGACCGGTCATTATTTATCGCCTGGGGGGGGTCGGAGGATTTGGGGCTAAACACGATGAAATTTAGCCGATCCCCCCTTTAAATGTTATTTTACTGAAGTGATCCCCCCTCATAACTATATATAACTTTCGTGATCCCCCCCCCCCATGCCTTTGTACCCATATTCACCTTTCGACGTGTATATTTAGTGTTTTAAACGTTCATATACAGGTAGTATTTCTAACTATGATGTACTTACAGCATAGTAAAGCCGTTATCGCGCAGTCTTTTTTTAAAAGTGTCTCTTGATCCGTGTCTTTTTCTAGTCTGGATCCAGACATCTTAATTCAGTTGACATACAAGCAATCTTGCTTAAAACTGCAAAGTGCTTGAAACTGCAATCAGTGCTTGAAACTGCAAAGTTACTTTTTTTAGAGTGCCAAATAGCAGTCCGCCAAGTCCCTATCAGCAGGTCATATTTAGCGACAATTTTCAGAGGACCACACTCTAAAGTCATTTGCAGGCGATCAGTTGGCCTATTTAGAAGACTGCACACTGAACTGAAGACTGAACACTGCACGAGGAACTTCAGTCCGCATCTAACAAGTTGACAACAGCGCATATTAACCTGTCAAAGAAGTTTCCTTTGTGCGCGAGAAAATCAACAATGTCAAGAAGAAAGAAGGAAAATAAGAGGAAGGTCCGAAAAACCAAGGACAAGCGACTCAAGCAGAGGGCACGTCATCTCTTAGGAAACTTGACCTCAATCGAGGTCGCGGGGCAAATTTTCGGTTCAATCGAAGAGAATGATAGAGTTACTCCTGTAGATAGCATCAATGCTGACTTTGCTAAGAAACTAACAAGGCGTTTGCATCTAGACCCTTTGCTATGGCTACTAGAAAAGGGTATTTTTAGCACGACCCTAGCAAAAAATCTAGAGCAAGTAGCGGCCATTTTAAGGGCACAAAGTCCAGGGTCAACCTGCCGAAGGGGACTAAATGTTGCTGTTGAATCGGATGACGAGGCTCAAGAGGCAAATGAAGTTGTTGAATGGGATGATGAGACTCAAGATGAGGCAGATGAAGCAGTTGAATCGAATTTAGTATAGAGCTGACACAGGACGCCCATTCCTGGAGAGGCGATAAATGGTTTATGTTTAAACAAACACGCTTTTTACAATGTTTCAGTTATCAGAAGTTTATATAGTTCACAATTTAGAATTCACCTGTCATGTTTAAAGATGAATATTAGCTAAGTCGTGAGCACGTTATAAAAGGAAAAATGTAAAAGCGTTAAAACAAAGCTTTCTCGATATAAATTGAAATGCACACATTCGCCAGTGTGACAGACTTCCGTTTTTTAAATAAAGTTGTGTTAGAACAAATTGAGATTGCAAATGCTATCATCTCCCAGCAGAATGGGCACATTTATGTTGTATGCTTTCAAACTGGCATTGTTCAAGCAGATTTGAGTGGTCCCCCCTCTGAATCCTTCCAAAATTTTCAGTGATCCCCCCCTTTTGGGCTCTCAGTTACGACTGATCCCCCCCTCTGTTCTCCTAAAAATCAAGTGATCCCCCCCAAAATCCTCCGACCCCCCCCAGGTGATAAATAATGACCGGTCCCTTAACGTACAAAGCGCTTCGTGCCAAGTTTATTCAAACGTTGGAAACAACACTGAAACAAATATACGTTGCAATGACTGGAATCCCTTTAAGATAACAAGTTTTTAAAAATCCGTTTTTAAGAAGATTAAAAAGCTTTGAAGTTTATCCATCTGTGCCTCCCTCTAGTTTGTTTTTTAAAAGTGCTATTTTTACTTCCGTCTCTTGTGATAATGTTAATTTCGAACTGTTATATTGTTTCACTTTACAGCTAGGGTAAAAAATGCCTGATAAATTTCGTGACAGTTACTGCTGCTTTGGTAAAATGGTAAACAAAAAAAGGAAAACGCTTTCAAACTTCGAAATATGCTTTCGGTATATTTCGAGCGAATAATTAATGATCCTAATCTAAAATCGTGTCCATTACTTTTTTGCAGAACTGTTACACACTCGTCATAAACGTTCCGCAGGAAATGACAGTGAGGTCTCAAAACAAGGTAAACCTGTCAATCCTGATGACGTCAGAGGACTGATTATTGCTTTGGGTAAGCTGGCCTGTCCTGTAAAATGCCCAAGAGGTCCCAGAGGACAAAGAGGCAGTCCTGGTCACCCAGGCAAACATGGACCGCCAGGTCCTCCAGGACTACAGGGACCAAAAGGCGACAAAGGGGCTCAAGGAAATCAGGGGCCCCCTGGGCCTAAAGGCGATCAAGGCCCTCAAGGACCCAAGGGCGACCCTGGTGAATCCATCTCAGCTCCTTCCATTGTGTTACCTCCATTGTCAATGGTGGTGAACGAAACTGGTATAGCCTCGTTGCAATGCGAGGTTAAAGGAAATCCAGCGCCTCAGGTCACGTGGCTGAAAGAGAATTCCAGCCTTCCCGCGGACAAGCGGGTATTCCAGTCACGTGATGGTCTGATTATTACCGATGTGACGTCACAGGATAGTGGATTGTACACATGCGAAGCAAGAAATTTTCTTGGAACAGCATCGTCCTCGGCCACATTAACTGTGCAAGGTAATAAGGTTAAAAAAATTGTTTCCGCCTAGCAAATGTTAAATAGAGGAAGCAGCCTTAAAAGAAAAACTAGACATTCAAAATGCGCATTCTGTGAGACTTTCAAGTGAATTGAATACAGTGGAAGCTCTCTTAACAGACACTCTTATAAGTGGACGGCTCCATTTTCAGTCGTTTTCACAAAACTCCGTTTTTCTCAACTCCCATACAAACTCTGTATTTTTTGCATTCCAGTAAGCGGCCAGCAGCATCAGTTACGTTCACCTTTTTTTTGTCCCAAGGGTGTCCGCTCAAGAGAACGTCCACTGTATGTTATACCGCTTTATTCCAGAAATCGACAATTTCTTTTCCATTTTTTAGTATAGGTAATTTCCTATCTATTCTGTTTCAGCCATGATAGCAAGACCAACAACGACCATTGAGTCTTGATAACCTTACCGTGAACGTTTCTTGAGACGCTTGCCTTAATTTTCTCTTACTTTGACCGTGGAAATTCATTTTCAACTCCGGTTCAAATTGTTGTTGTTTTAAAAATCCTCATCTTTTTTATGCCTTAAACCGCCTCGGGGTGGGGCAATTCGGGAGGGAATACCCATGGGCTTCTTCCCCGGAAAAACGGTAACACATCACTGATGGTTATTTTCTCTTTTTACATAAAAGCTGCCGTTACGCCAACGTCTCTCGTGCGCAATCCCACGTCCTGCAGCAGCTTAAAAACAGGCTCTTCAGGAAATTATATAATCGATCCTGATGGCGACGGAGGCGTGACTCCCTTCAACGTTTATTGTGACATGCGTGACAAAGGAGGAATTGGCGTGACAATCATCAGTCACGATAGTGAGAATAGAACCCACGTTGGTAACATTCCAGGTTGCAGTGGAGTGGGTTGCTACAGTAAAAAGGTAAATTATACTGGAGTCAGCATCGCCCAGCTAGAAGTACTCACTCAAGTCTCACGGAAATGTGAACAGTTTATCAAGTTTGAATGCAACAATGATGTTCAGTTTATTCAGGCCAGTTATGCATGGTGGGAGTCACGTGATGGAACACGCATGTACTACTGGGGTGGCGCAACTGGTTATACCAACATGTGCGCATGCGGAGTAACAAACTCGTGCTCTAATGGTGAAAAGTGCAACTGCGATTATGGGGGCTACAGCAGTGGATGGAGAGAGGACAGCGGCATGCTGACAGATAAGTCCTCCCTTCCTGTAACACAGATCAAACTGGGAGACTTGGATAGCTCAAATGAGGAAGGATATCTGACATTAGGAAAACTGAAATGTTATGGGAAAGCGTAGCCTATTTCAGGATATGCAACCTTACTTTAGTAAAATGAAAGGGAAAAAAGACATGCGAAATGAAACATTTGTTAGTGATAGTGCAAGAACTGATCAGATAGTTCGCGACGGGGATAGCGAATTAGTGTTTTCTTTTGGCTTTCTATTTGTTTGGTTTTTAGTACCTAAAATTTTATTTCTCGGAATTCCATTTTAAGCGGTTAGATGACTCCGATTGCGCTTATTTGACACCTTCGACTTTTTTTGGTATTGTAAGTAAGCTTCTTTACTAGATAGGTAATTTTATGACCCATCCACGACAAATCACGATTAATGGCTTCCGTTAAACTGTAAAATTAAGGTCAGTTCCTCAAATCATGCCTATTGATAAAGGCGACCACCACAAATTTAGCGCCACTGAAAGCAAATTGTTTAAACTTAATCTAATCCTCTGCAAAAATTATAATTATGTTCAAAGTAAATCTCAAACTTTCTCAAGCTCATTGCAACGGTAATGCATCTGATGCATACCTATATAAGCTGGCATACTCTGTCTCAGATTGTGGTAAGCCGGCGGTATATTAATTTATTGTATAATACCCCCCTTTCACTGCTCCCAACGGTTCTGTAACCACTTTTATTGCTGTTCTTGTTGATGATGATGATGACGTTGTTCACTGCCGTATGTACACGTGTGGTGGGTATGCACGATCGTCGGTGTTAGGATATGATGTTCGCTTGGTGTGATCAAGGCACTCATAACACCACTTATCCTTTCCAGACCAGTATTCAATAGCAGCACAGCGTGGACAGAGCTGCTTACATTGCTCCAATGTGACTCCACTACCACGTCCCCGAACTTGTCTCCTGAAGCTAGATGTACACCATTGAGGTGTATAATGCAACCACTGCCCTGAATGATGTATGAAACGAAACAACCATTGCCATTAATTTGCATAAATCAAACGCTAGGATAAACTAACACAGCTCCAAAACAGTTGAATAACTTCCCTTGAATAGTAACACGATAGTATTTCAAGTACCGTCAAACAGCGCTCTAATGTTCACAACAAGGACTCTGCTTTGCAACGTACAAGTATAAATTATATATAGGAAGAGGTGTCAATATACTATTGACAGCAAAGATAACGGAAGAAAAGTAAAAAAAAGTAATAATAGTAATAACTTACATGTGGTCGAAGCCACTTGAATTACATGACGTCCTACGTTTCAGCGACTATACTGAGATCGTCACAGTTAACATGCTCCAGCTGACTTGGTTAATGAAAAAAATTTCAGATAGAAATGTTCATCTCCAAAGTTGCCTTGATAAAAGGTAGTAGAACAACTTAAAAAAGCGTTAGCGTTCAACAAACGTCATTCCAAGGTGAAAAAAAACCTTGTAAAATTTTACTAGGTATGTGTTATAATAATATTTAAAGCGTACAAGCCACTGGTCGTGTGTCATTTTCAAACCGCTTCACTTGGCTTTAAACGTGTTTTGAATTAAGTTTTAATACTTACTCAGTTTAACAGCTGGATTAACAACTGGTTTAACAACTGTAAGTTGCCTCAATGGAACGGTACGCATTTTTTGCCACGCAAGTATAGACGCGGCCTCGTTTCGACTAAAATTCCTTAGAAGCAAAGTTCCATTGCGATAAACAACGTGATTTTGAGGAAGACATTGTCCCGCTCTTTTCCAGATAATCACTATAGTACCTTGAGCTGCACAGTTCAAACTCAAAATGCTCTTCTCTTCTGTAGAAACTTTCACGGGTGGAGTCTGGATAAATTTGAGCCTATCAGTCACGCGCACGGTTATTAGTGCAAACGCAGAGTCTTTCCCAAGAAGATTCTTTGCTGAGCATGCGTAAGCCCCGCTATCTGCTTTAGCCTTAAGCTTTAGCCACATTCTGTATTGTTAGTTTCCCATCAAGCACTGTGGTCTTTCCCTTTGGTAGATGACTGAGCGCTCTCACCCACGTGACAATGGGAGTCGGTCGACCACTAGCTTTACACTACAAGGTTATGTTGTCCCCTTCTTCAACGATGACAGAACGAAGGCTTTTGGATTATTAAGGCTGCAACTGCAAGAAACCAATTAACGTTAAGAAACTGAAACTTTTTCTCCAAAATTTCGTAGTGAAAACTCCAACACGAATATGGTAAATTGATTCATGTTTCGATGATCGCTTCGTTCTGAAAGGGACCTCCGCTTATGTGCTAGACAAAATAATAATTTTGTTTTTCCCTGTGTGCGTATTATACCTAAGGTCCCTTCAGAAAGTTTATTCTGCACTGTACACAAGTGTTTTACATAACAATCGATTAACTGTGAATAAATGAATGAGTTGGTGCAAGTCCATGACTGTAAAGGACAATGTTACTTTTTCGTCAAGAAAAAATAAATTCGTGGCCAAGAAAAATAATCTGATAAAGTCCATGAGAGTAAAGTTGGTACGATTCAGTTCCCCCTTGTAAATGTAGAGAGGGAAACTGAACTTAAGTAGTTGTGGGCCTTCCGTCTGATCCATGTGATTCACCTAGTCACGTCGTAGTCTTTTTGTTTCTTACACTTCCAAAAAATCTAATTCTGTGAATGAAAAGAAAGGAATTTACCACATTCAAAAAAGTTAATATTATATGTTTACTAGGTGTTTAGATGTTCCTCTACGGAGAAGTGGAGAAGTATAGGCTGATCATTTTCATGTAGTTGTGTAGTTACGTAATATAAGACTCGAGCAAATATTTACCTTGAACAGTTAATGTGGCCGATGAAGTCACGACTCCAAGAATATTTCTTGCCTTACATGTGTACTGTCCTTCGTCTTGTGACGTCACATCTCTGATCATCTGGCCACCACGTGATTGCAAAATTCCTTTTTCAAAAGAAAGTTTGAATTCTCTTTCAGCCACGTGACCTGAGGAGTTGGATTTCCTTTAACCTCACACTGCAACGAGGCTGTGCCAGTTTCGTTTACTACCATGGACACCGGAGGTGACACAATAGAAGGGGCTGAGATGGATTCACCAGGATCGCCCTTGGGCCCTTGAGGGCCTTGATCGCCTTTAAGCCCAGGTGGTCCCTGATCTCCTTGAGCACCTTTGTTTCCTTTAGGTCCTTGCGGTCCGTGAGGTCCAGGCGGACCCTGCTTCCCTGGGGGACCAGGCCTGCCACGTTTTCCCGGCCCTAATTCCGTTTGGGCAATGCGCCTTGCGGACTAGGCTACTCAGGACCAGCTGAACTTCCCTTTTGATATCACGATTGACAATTACAGTGGTATTCGAGTTATCTTTAGTGTTGCGTCTATGCGACTGTGTGTTTCCGCAATTGAAAGGAAATAGACAATGATGGTGATAAATCAATTACAAGGAGGGGAAAACGACGCACAAAACCTTTGTTTGTTTTTGGATATGATGTAATAACAATTTCGTGAAGTGGGTAAATTACTGCTAGTATCATTTCTTAATTCACGTTTTCTTGTAGGATGACAATTAAACTAGTACAAGAGTACATTATGTCGCCTTAACTATTATGAAAGCCACCTGATCCCTTTTTTTAAATTTAATCATCGGGCATTTTAGAGTACAAATTGAAAAGCGTAAAAAGATAAATAAACTTCAATTGCCGGGCATTTTACACAATTTTTTTTACCTCTTTCCTATGTCTTTGTTTTGTGTGTTAAATAATTTTGTTGTCATCGTTTAGCTAGCGGTACAAATAAACTGTAATTCTATACGAAATCCTATCGTATCTTAACTTAAAAGTTACATGTCTATCTTAGCTATGACGCTGTGTTGCATGCAATGACTTTTATCCTCTCAGACAAAGTGGAAATTGTTTTGCATTGCACAACAGCTGAAACAGATGCTCAAAAATACTTTCTCTGAGGCTCTCGCTCCATCAGCTTCTATGGATATTCCCGACGACCTCGAAGTCGTAATGATCTTAGAAATAAATCAAAAAGGCGATCACATTGCCATTCCGATCAAGTTTTTAACGTGTGTCGTGCCAAAAAGTATGCTGCACGTTCAGAGTTTTGTTCTGTTGCTTTGTTATTTTCTCGTTTAGTTCATTGTCGTCGCCGGGTGCTCGAGCTCCCTAACAATGTTACCTCCCACAACAGTTCTCGATATGCAACGATTTCGTTGAAAAACCAACAATTTGATGGAAAACCAGGGGCACCCAACGAGAATGTAGTTCAAAACCCCTTAAACATAGCATTGTTGAACGTATTTTAGTGTTTAAACGGTAGATATACGTATATTTTTATCCCCTAAAAATGTCTCATATGTTCAGATTTCCGAGCTGAAAGTCTGGTGATCCGAAAATTATAGGGATCAAAACTTACCTTTTCGAAAATTTCAGCCAGAAATAGGGGCTCCCGAAAATTCTAGGTGGCCTTTTTAGAGTAAAACTCCGTTAAAAAAGGGCAATTATACCATTTTTAAGAAGTTCGAAAATCCTGGGAGAGGCAGGCAAACCCCTCGAGTGTTTATATCAGGCTATTCAAACACAGGAAAAAAGTTTTCTATTACTTAGATATTGCTTTTTTCAGAAAAATACTGTTACTTTGCCGTTTACAAGCAATTTATTTGTAAACGTTAAGTTTCACAGTGCATAAGGAAATGTACCGAATTTACGCGAATTAGCGCCGCGGCGCTTATTAACTTTTTTCTCCAAAAACGCGGCGCTTATTTGAGAGCGGAGCTTAATACCATAGCAATACCGCTTAGTAACGTATTTACTCGAATAAGCGCCGCGGCGCTAATTAACTCCCCTACCCCCTAAATGCGGCGCTTATTTGAGGGCGGGGCTTATTCAAGTAATTACTGTAATTGGCAGCTTAAGAGTTTATTACATTTAGGGCAAATTGTTATTACATTCAGGACTTTATTACATTTAGGACAAAATTTTATTACATTTAGGACTTTATTACATTTAGGACAAAATGTTATTACATTTAGGACTTTATTACATTTAGGACCGTTTATTACATTTAGGCCTTCTACAAACGTCACTGATCGAATCGTAGCCAACTTTTACCAGCGCCGTACAAACGACTTATTGAAGAGATCAAGCAAAACTAACTACGAAAGAACGACTGGAGAACTGACAATTTGACTAACAATAGACGACTGTTTAACTGTGACAATAGACGGATCGAAACGCACCAATTACTGATTAGGAGTCTTCATGACCAATCAGATCAATAACCAGAGTATAATACCATCAACTGACGAGATACAACTCACTTTGGCTCTGAAGATGACTACCGCACAGGTTGTCGAAACGTCAGTCACTGTCAACAACAACAGTCCTATTCAGGACTACGTTCACCCGGACGATCTAACTCAACCTATTTTTGACACTTCATGTTGTTAAAATAAACGTGTGATTCAAAATGGCAAACATTACGCATACGCTACCCGTTCCAGTCTACCGGTAGCGGCCGATTTCATACCGAAACGGGTGGTCGTTTCGCGTTTATATGATACCGTTGCGAAATTTCGTACCGGAGTGAAATTTTCGCCCCGGTGCAACAACCGGGTAAACTCATGCCGGAGTGACTCGCGCCGGCATGACGTTTTGTGATGGTATCACAAAACAATTATAGAGCCATGAGAGGGAACCGGAGTGAATTCGCCCCGGCGCGAAAGTCGTCCCCGGTGTCATGTAAACACCCCCCTTATAGTCAATAAGTTTAAATTTCATGGCCATGGTCTCCTAAAAGTAGTTCTTGAGAGTTAGAGAGAAGAACGCACCTCAGGGCACTGAGGTAAAAAAGGAAAGGTAAAACAATGAGCACAAGTGAAGAAAGCCCGGGAGGTACTCCCTTGTATAAGAAGTATAGGTATATGCAGCCCCATTGGGTAGGGTTTTTGCGCCTTTTTGGTCTCAAAACGGGTATACTGTCGTATACACTTTGCCCATTTGGTCTGGAATTAGCTTTGGTTTTCGAGGGAACTACGGGAGTGTATCAATGTATTTATCGCTTCAATTCCAAATTAGCAAGAAAAAAGAGAAATACGCGAATTCAAAATGGATTTCAAGAATTGTTTTGCTTGCGCTCTAATCTAAGTAATGATAATATAATTTCAGCCTAAAGACCAGGTCTGAAAACGGGTATGGGTATTAGAGGTCTGGTCTGAAAACGGGTGTGGAAAATAACATTTTTTGTTCTGAAATAGGGTCAGGATTTGGAGAACCGGGCGGCACACCCCTACCAAGAATTCCCAGTAGTACCCCCTCCCCCCTCCCCGGAAAGAAAACAAGAGCCAGGCTAAAAAAGCTCATCTTCAGACCTCTTGTCTTTCATCTCACCATTGTTAATGCGGAATGCTTCATGTTTTGACAAACAGCTCCAAGATCCTCCAATGAAAAGCAAGAGCTCCAAGTCTGCGAAAATCTGCGAATAAGTACAATGAAGCATGTACTTACATTACCACTGCTTCTAAGCAACAGTGAAAGCAATCGGTTTATCGGTCAAAGTGTCAGGTAATGGTGCATGGTATTTTCTTCTCTCTGTTACGTTGAGTCTGTGAATTCGATAGGCGTGATGCTCAATCTTTTAGGTGAATCAAAAGCCCGAGGGGCTTTCAAAGAAGTTATTTACGAGGGGGTTTCGTCACGAGGTCTTATCTCTTCATCTTCAATATACCATTCTTGACAGAAAAAAGGACCCCTTTCATAAACGTAGTGAAAACACTGCATCCCCAACTACTGAAATGCAAAGTTTTCTTGTCCTTTTCACAGCCCAATATGCGTCTTTTAGCCCTTTTAAGTCCTTTTACAGGCCGAAATGAGGACATTTAAACTGCAAAGGACCGCAAACGAATATGCCGCAAAACGTAGGATCTATAAAAGACCTGACCAGCAAAAATATACACTGAGTAGACACACTGAATTCTGCAAAGCTGATCTTACTACGTGAAAATTAACTTTGCAAGACATCAACACGACACTGAAAAAAACAAAAAAACCAAAAACAGAGCGGGATCGTAGCCGTAGACAGCTGTTTCGCCCTTTCTTTTTAAAAAAAAAAGGTGGTAGGGGGAAGAATTTTTTCGGGGCGAGGGTGAATCCAGGGTCCGGGGGAGAAGTCCAGAGACCAGGGTCAAGTCCTGCTTTTAGAATATACCTAGTAATTCTCGAGTAGAAGTTTTATATGCCTAGTTTTTTTGAGCTGTTAAAAATAAGTAAACTTACATGGTGATTTGCAGCATTAAGTGGCGGGCCAATAAGCGATCGAGATAACTGCGGGGTTTCAAACTTATCTGATAGTTTGAGCACTTAGGTTGTAAACTCATTAAAAGTAAAATAAACTGCATCGCTTCAGGTTTTAGTAAACTGAATTCTTATATTTATTTATTCGTTATTTGTGTTTCCCTTTTATCCATCTCAAATAGCAGAACTGCTTTCTACTGGTCTAAGAAAAACCCTTGTTGTTGTGGCTGTTCTTGTTGATGACATAGGGATCTTGTTCACAGCCGTATGTACACGTGTGGTGGGTAGCCAATATCATTGGTGTTAGTATATGATCTGCGTTTCGTGTGATCCAGGCACTTAAAACATACTGAATTCCCAGACCAGTACTCAATAGCAGCACATCCGGGACAGAGCTGTTTACATTGCTCCAATGTGACTCCTCCCTGAAGGTGTCTTCGGTAGCTTCCACACCACTGAGGCGTATAATGCAACCATTGACCTGATTGAGGTATCCAAACGAAATAAACGTTAATTTGGATGCATGGAAATTTAGATCCACACAAATTTGCTAGGGACAAATATATGGTGCAAAAAACGTACAAATTAGGAGGAAATCAAAGGCAAAGTTGGTCAATACCATGTCTCCAGCCTTCCGCCCACAACTGGGTGTTAACTGAGAGCTACTAACACTTTAGGCCTTTCGAAACATACCGTGTTGCAGTCGCTGCTGGCTCAATTTGGTTTGATAACGACTCTTCCTTATCAAAAGCTTCTTTATTGTTTGGGTTGGAAGTCAATGCTTGAAATTGATATTAAGGGCGAAAGAATTTATTGATACTATAAACGAACATGCTCTCCGTGGGGAGACGGCGAGGGAAACAATGGAAATTTAATGAAGTGGGGGCACTCTCCCCCTCACTAAACCAAGCTAGCTCTATGCTCGCCGATTTTTCCCCTTTCTCTCCACACGAATTATTTCCGTCATTCTCATACGAGAGAACTCTTCTTGAATGTCAAATCGCAACATTTGCAGTGTTTTAAATGCTAATGCGTACGTACCTGATTGACACCTAGCCCCTGTGTATCCAGGCTGACAGCTACAAGCATATCCATTAACCTGGTCAGTACACGATCCTCCGTTTAAACAAGGATTGCTGGAACATTCGTTGATGTCTGTGGCAAAATGTACAATATGAGAAAAGACATCTTTTCATGGCAATATTAAAAGGTTGATTACAAGTTTTGCCAAAACTATTCCGGGGATATTACAATAAAGATATTTCTTACTTGTTTGACACTGTGCTCCTGTGTATCCAGGCTGACAGCTACAAGCATAGCCATTAACCTGGTCAGTACACGATCCTCCGTTTAAACAAGGATTGCTGGAACATTCGTTGATGTCCGTGGCAAAATGTGCAAATTATACGAGAAAGGTAAACTTTTCATGGCAATATTAAAAGATGGATTACACGTACCACTTTTGCCAAAACTACTCAGGGGTCCATTACGTTAAAAATATTTCTTACTTGTTTGACACTGTGCTCCTGCGTATCCAGGCTGACAGCTACAAGCATATCTGTTAACCTGGTCGGTACAAGATCCTCCGTTTAAACAAGGATTGCTGGAACATTCGTTGATGTCTGTAATAAAAAATATAAGACACCGGAATACTCAACTGTTAATAGAAACATTAAAAGATTGTTGTTCCCAAACAACAGTCAAAAGGTGACCGACCCCTGACGTGACCACACTTTTAGGCGTTTTAGCAATAAGTTCAACTGATAGAATACTAGTGTAGTTAAGTTTGCCTTGATGTACATATCTTACACTGAAGACGCTTAAAATACATGACGCGTTATTTAGAAGTCTGTCTCCATATGACTTACCTTTTTCTGAATAAAAAGGACTTTGAATAGTCGATTATGTCTTAGCCACCGATTTTTGTCTCGCTTTGCTGTCCCATGAGAATTTGCATTCATTGCCGAAGTGATATGAAAAGTCTTTTCGATCATATCGACTCCTCTAGTCATACAGCTATCTCTTCTGACTACAAGTTGCATTAAGTAGGGAAAATTGTTTAAGACTATTAATTTTACGTGATCCGATTAGTTATTCAGCGGCAGCGTGGCCCAGTTGTCTTGGAGTTGGTTTCTCTCGTAGAAGGTGTGGGTTTGAATCGCGATGTGGCCATTTTCGTTTTCTTTGCACACTTTTTCTGTTTAGTTTTCGTTTTTGTTGTTTATATTTTTTCCCTTTGGCTTGTTTTCCTTTATTCTCACCCATGAGCCTTTACAGCTTCGCGAGACTTTTGCGATAACTCATTTCTAGTATACGTCAGGTGGTGACTGGAGTCCTGGCTCGAAGTACTGGCTCGGTATTTTGGTATCTTAATTCCCCCGCAAGTATTTTGAATATTTATATTTGTGCCAAGAAGTAGGCTTTTCCCGATTGTGCTGGGCACTTTTTCGGCACTTTTTTTAATTTGGAGCAGTATTTTACATTTCCAGCACTCTTGAACACTTTCTTGACTTTTGAGCAGAAATTGAGCATTTTTCACTTTTTGGGCAACAATTAAGCATTTTAATTTTTTTTTTTCAATTTTCCACATGTTAAATGCAATATGTTGTCTTTGAAACGATTTCAGTAAGCCGAGTAATTCTTTTATCACGAACTTGAATAATCAACCACATTGTCGCCTGACTGTTGTCTTAAAAATGCTGCTTTTAACCGTGGAAACAGTCGATTTTGGAAAAAAAAAACATTGGTGTTTCACTTCTGTTGTGGTCACCTATTAGACAATCGAGGGGTAAAGCTTTTATAAAACTAAGAATATTTATGAACATATCTGCTAGGAAATAGTTAAAAACGTACGAGCATCTTTCAAGCTTTTTTTGAAATTTCAAGCACTTTTTTCAAAAATTCGAGCACCATTTGTCATGAACACTTTTTTGCCATGTTTTGAGCTCGTTTTGGCGAATTTTCCAGCGCAGTCGGGACATGCCTACCAAGAAGCTGCTGCAGCCACTAACCATCTTTTAGCCGGGGTGAAGTTTCCTTTATCTGGAACTGAAGAGCTACCAGTTTTTAAAGCAAAATGAAAAAATCATCCACCGGGGCCATTTATTCACCTTTCCTTCTGATTGGCAGCATGGCTTCATGAAAGGGTGTTCCCGATTATCAAATCGTAAGTAAGGGGTTATAGCTGATGGCAATTGCTCAAGTGCGCTACACTGAATCCCGTCTGGTATGTCACAGGGATCAATCTTGTGCCCCCTGTTTTCGCTATTTTAAGTTATCAGTGATCCTCCTGAGGTGGTCACTCCTAGGGAGTCGGTGGGACTTCATGCAGATCAATGTAACGCATTTAGAGTTATCTGTAATAACTTGCCCCAATAATCAGAGATGATGTATTAAGGGGATCTCGATAAACTGTTACGTGGAGTCATCTTTAAACAAGATAACCTTCGATGTAAGTACTGCAAGTTAGTGCGAATTACCAACCATTTAATATCAAATAGGACCGCAAATGAACGGTTCTGTCTTGGAGGAAATTTCAGACGAATTTCGCAGCTTTGGCCCACCTAAAACCATCATCTCTTCATGTGAATTGTCATATTAATACCATTGCGAGAAAAGCGAACAGAATTTTAGGCTTGATTATAATTATGGAGAACACGTAGAGGTTAGAACGACATTGTAACATTCAAGGTGTTGCATCGCACGATGTTGTATTGGTCACCCTACTCCAAAAACTATTAAAAAATTTGGGCTACTTAACATATGTCAGCGATGAAGAGTAGTTACATTGTCTCAATATACTTTCGAAAAAGACACCATCCTCCTTTTGTTGTATAGGGAACTGTGTAATAATTACCAAGAAGGGATGGGCCAAAGTTGGAGGGGCCACAATGCCACAAGACAACCAACGAATTATCTCTGTCATTCTCATACGAAAGAACTCTTCTTGAATGTCAAATGGCAACATTTGCATTACGGTAAGTTCATGGTAAGATTTTGGTAGCTTACTTAAAAAATCATATTTAATCAACAATTCAATCAAATCAGCTCAAACTTGGTAAGAAGTACACCCAGGCAATTGCTTACCACATGACATATTTAGAGTTACCATATTGTTTATTTTAGGTTAATAATTAACAAGTTACTGTGAGGGGCTATTTTGGGGGCTAAATCGGGGCCCCTCACTTTTTTGTCATTTCCTTTTTAAATAATCACCTAATCTTTGGTAAAATAAAGCAGTATGCAATGGACTGCAACCTTATTGAGAGTTATCACCTTTTGACCATTTTGGTTGTCATGGTAACAAATTAGATTTTGCGAACGACAAATTACTTATAAAACCAGTTGTATTTCAAAAACAGAAATTTTGCTCAATTAGGTTGCAGACAATTACATAAACAATCTTTGTACCAAATTTGGTGACAATAGCTGAAATACTCTTTGAGAAATATGAGGGGCCAACAAAAATACTGTGAAAAAAGCTATTTTCAGAAAAATGCAATTGAAAGTTAAGTTTTATCTAAATGTCACTTGTAAGAATAATGACTCCCTAAAATGGCCTTTGATGCATAACAGCACACCTACTTGAAGGTATGCTTAGGTTCTTTGGTTCTTTCTCTTTTTACCCATTCTGCACAACTGTGTTTCGTCAAAACCTCCCGCTTCATAGGTCATGCCTTCCCGGGTTACACGCAAGTCTTCTTCTCTCTGCTTAGCTTGTCTTCGTACAAGTCTATATTTTTTGTGTTTTTCTTGAGCTCTGTGCTCTGCTTGCAGAATTCTTCCACTGTCTCTTCATCTTGCTTCCTTCCAACTGTGCTTGCCAGGTGAGATCTCAGCTTTCCTCATGACATCAAACTTTTTTGTTGCACCACAACTGAAGTGCAAAGCGGCAGAGGATGCAGCCATGACAATTCGATTTCTTCCATGCCATTTATGCTTGGGACACTTGTTCCATGCCAATGCATTGACAGACTCATTTGCATTCTGGGTGTATCCAGGCAAGCATCTGATGAGGAGTGCTGGCTCACTCAAACGATCATAGATTTTTTTAAGTGGTTCCTTGAAAACACCATCCAGGTGATGTGGCTTGTTTGGACAAGGCAATCCTTTTTTGAACTTGCACCATGAATTAACTGGACAGTATTTGTGCCTTTCTTGGTTTGAAATTTTTAGGCAGTGATACAGGCCAGCTTTTATCTCCACTTGCATCTTTTTTACTGCACTGTCTCTCTCACTCGTCGAAGCTATGTTTCTGTTTACATTGTTACGCACAGCTTTTCCATAGTTTTTTTTCAGTTTTTCAATAGCTTTCTTAGTTAGTCGCCTATCTCTACCTTTCACTGGTTTGCCATCAGACAGCTTAGTGGAGGAACTTTGAAACTCATAAAGGGCCTTTCCAAGCCTCTTTTGGACATGCCCAATACAGTCCAATTTTATCACTCTCTCACACTCTGCCTTTCCTTGAAGATGGTCTTCTTCCCATGTCTTGTGCTCTTGAGAGTTTTTCCATGCAATGAGTTCTTTGTCAGATTGTTTCATCGCTTCATACTTGTGACAAGTGTCACATGCACCATACACACTCCATATAGCATTGTATGATTTAGAGTCACCATCATAAATCATCCATTTGTATCTGACATAATTGTTCTCACTCCGCCCCCAAAGCTTCTTTGCACATTCCATTTCCATGCTAGGGCTGGATCCTTTGTAGGACCCTTCACAGATATGGTCTTGATACCAGTCATTGAAACCTGCCTCATCAAGTTTTGCCTTCATTTGAGTACATTGCTGACACACCTTGGAAATTACTTCAAAATCCAGAACCCTTCCTGTAGCTGCAGATATCACAAAGCCAATACAGTGATTAGCAGTGTAGCCACGCTTCGACCATGTACCATCAAAACTAATGGGAATATCTACAACAGTCACATTATCATCATCATCATCAAGAGCTTCCTCAAGCATGGCAAGCTTTCTGGCTTCTACACAGTTCTTTTGTAGCTGTTCACTTGTTTCCTCTTGGAAGGCTTGACTAAGGATCTCTTCATGGCTGTACCAGGTGTCAGGTGAAATATTAAAAGGCATATTGAAGACCTCGCAAAATTTGGCAACTCCTTCTTTTCCAATGCCACTCTCAAATGCAGTCAACACCGTTCTTCTGTTCACATCTTTTCCCTGAAGAGTCCTTGGATTAACATCATCTTGAGGGTGGTTACCAGTTGCAAGAAACTCGGACATACCGCAACCACTGCACTTGGCATAAAGTGAGCTACCTAGCCCAAACCGGTTACTGGAACTCTCCAACATTTGTACTTTGCCTAGTAGATGAATAAAGACAATCAACGCTTTTATTAATAAAGAGATATAGCTGTAGTAATTTTGGCCCAGCATTGATCCAGAAAAACAGCTTTTATATCTTAGTTCATAGATCTTATAATTTAACTCACATAACTCTTACCTAAATGACATGGAGTTTGTGCGTAAATTCTCTTCACAAATTTAGAAGACTGTCCATTGAAACAAGTCTGTATCCTTCGGCAGGGGCCAGATCATCTTCAGCAGTTTCATTCGAGGAGCTTCCATCGTCGTTTGCCTGTATTTTCCGTTTGGAAGCAGATTCTGCGGGGGGTGGAATTTTCTCGCTGACAACATTGTCTTCACCAACAAAGGTCACTTCTACAGCTCGCGTTTCTTTCCTTCTCTTCTGCGCTACCTCCTGTTTCTGGGTTTCCCTAAAACCTTTCTTTCTTTTTGACACACTATTCCTTAAAACAGACTGTTTTCTCCCAACTTTTGGCATGATTTACTAACAAGAACAAAAGTAAGCAAGATGGACGCTCACGCTAAATCTGTGAAGACTAAGTGCTTTGTAACCGGGCTTCAAAGTATTGGAAATTCCGAGTCAGAGAATCTGGGACTGGACTCTTGGGTCTCATGATCACCTGGAATGAGTTTTTGTACAATTTTGGAAAAATAAAACGTGCCAAAGCGACTGAACTACTTGTGGTTGCCATAGCAACCAAACCCGAACAATTTACCAGCCCTTCAAAGCGGCTGATTTTTAGCGGCGCGCGAATAATTAAGCCTAAACTACATGTACAATCTAAAACTAGATGGATTCTCGTATCATTTAAGAGGAAATAAAAAAACTGGTGAAATTTTCAATTTTTCTTTAAAATCCAACCGTAATGCCCCCTTAATGCTAATGCGTACGTACCTGATTGACACCTAGCCCCTGTGTATCCAGGCTGACAGCTACAAGAATATCCATTAACCTGGTCAGTACACGATCCTCCGTTTAAACAGGGATTGCTGGAACATTCGTTGATGTCTGTGGCAAAATGTACAAGATGAGAAAAGACAACTTTTCATGGCAATATTTAAAGATTGATTACAACTTTTGCCAAAACTATTCAGGGATACTACACTAAAAAAATTTCTTACTTGTTTGACACTGTGCTCCTGTATATCCAGGCAGACAGCTACAAGCATATCCATTAACCTGGTCAGTACACGATCCTCCGTTTAAACAAGGATTGCTGGAACATTCGTTGATGTCTGTGATAAGAAATTCAAACACCGGAATACTCAACTTTTAATAGAAACATAAAAAGATTGTTACCCCAAACAATAATTGACAGGTCACCGACCACTTATGACGTGACCACACTTTTCGGTGTTCTAGCAATAAGTTCAACTGATAGAATACTAGTATAGTTGAGTTTGGGTTGATGATTTAAGAAGCGTAATATACATGACCCATTCTTTCTAAGTCTGTCTCCATATGATTTCCCTTTTTCTATATATATAAAAAGGACTATAAATAGTCGATGATGTCTCAGCCATCGTTTTTCTTCTCGTTCGCTGTTCCATGAGAGTTTGGCTTCATTGCCAGAAGTGGTATTTAAAGTCTTCTTACTGGAATCCACTCCTCTAGTCATACAGCTCTCCCCTCTGACCATATTTAATTGTAGCATTCAGCAGGGAAGATGGTTTAAGACCATTAATTTTACGTGATTAGTTATTCAACGGCAGCGTGGCCCGGCCCAGTGGTCTGGGAGCTGGCTTCGCGCGTAGAAGGTGGTCAAGGTGTAGGTTTGACTCTCGATATGGCCATTTTCGTTTACTTTGCGCATTGTTTTCTGTTTAGTTTCGTTTTTTTGTTCATATTTTTTCCCTTTGGCTTGTTTCCCTTTATTCCCACTGCTGACCCTTTACAGCTTCATGAGATTTTTGCGATAACGAGTTTCTAGTATACGTCGTGACAGGAGTCCTGGCTCGAAGTCCTGGCGCAGTATTTAGGTTCCCTCTCCCGCACGTATTTTGAAAACTTGTGCCAAGAAGAAGGCATGTCCCGATTGTGCTGGGCACTTTTTCGAATCTTGAGCCCCCTGTTTTCGCTATTTTAAGTTATCAGTGGTCCTCCTGAGGTGGTCACTCCAAGGGAGTCGGTGGCACGTTATGCAGACCAATGTAAGGCATTTAGAGCAATAACTTGCCCCAATAATCAGTTGATGTTTTAAGGCCGGGGATCTCATTAAACTAAGCATGGAGTCATCTTTAAACAAGATAACCTTCGGTGTAAGTGCTGGAAGTTAGTGCGAATTACCAACCATTTAATATCAAATAGGACCGTAAATGAACGGTTCTGTCTTGGAGGAAATTGACGAATTTCGCAGCCTTGGCCCACCTTAAACCATCATCTCTTTATGTGAATTGTCATATTGATACCATTGCGAGAAAAGGGAACAGAATTTTAGGCTTGATTAGAATTAGGAAGAACACGTAGAGGTTGGAACGACATTGTAACATTCAAGGTGTTGTATTGCACCATGTTGTGTTGGTCGCCCTATACTCAACAAAAACTATTGAAAAATTTGGGCTACTTCCTTAATATATGTCAGCGATGAAGAGTACTTAAATTGTCTCAATATGCTTTCGAAAAAGACGCCATCCTTTTTTTCTTGTATAAGCAGCTATGTAATAATTACCAGGAAGGGATGGGCCAAAGTTGGAGGAGCCACAATGCGACAAGACAATCAACGAATTATCCCCGTCATTCCCATTCGAAAGAAGGCTTCTAGAATGTCAAATAGCCTGCTCGACGGGTTTGTTTCCCACACAAGCATTTACAGTGCCTTAAATGCTAATACCTACGTACCTGATTGACACCTAGTCCCTGTGTATCCAGGCTCACATAGACAAGCATATCGATTAATGTGGTCAACGCAAAATCCTCTGTTTAAACAAGGATTGCTGGAACATTCGTTGATGTCTGTGGTAAAAAGTACAACACGAGAAACTGAGATCAACTTTTCAAGGCAAAATTAAAAGATTGATTACAACTTTTGCCAAAACCATTCAGGGGATATTACAACGCTTAAAATATTTCTTACTTGTTTGACACTGTCTTCCTGTGTATCCTGGCTGACAGCTACAAGCATAGCCATTAACCTGGTCCGTACACGATCCTCCGTTTAAACAAGGATTGCTGGAACATTCGTTGATGTCTGTGATAAAAACAATAATCAACAGATGACCGACCTCTGACGTGACCACACTTTTCGGCGTTTTAGCATTTCTAAGTTCAACTGATAGAATACTATTGTAGACAAGTGTATAGTTTGAGTTTGCGTTGATGTCCATATTTTACATTGAAGTGGCTTAATATACGCGTGACTCATTATTTTGGAAGTCTGTCTCAATATGATCTACCTTTTTCTATGTAAAAATAACTGTAAACAGTCGATTATGTCTCAGCCCCATCGTTTTTGTTCTCGTTTTGCTATCCCATGAGAATTTCCAGTCATTGCCGAAAGTTGTATGAAATGTTTTCTCACTGGAATCGACTCCCGTAGTCATGCATACAGCTATCTCTTCTGACCATAAGTTGCATAAAACAGGGAAATGGTTTAAGACTATTAATTTTACGTGATTAGTTACTGTATTCAGCGGCAGTGTGGCCCAGTGGTCTGGGAGCTGGCCTCTCGCGTAGAACTGGTGGTCAGGGTGTAGGTCTGGTTTTAATTTTGAGCAGACGCGTACAGAGACCATAATTTGGAGAGCATAGTATAAGGGCCAATATACCATGATGGCTAAGCCAATCAGAGCTCTAGGATTGCATTATCCAATAATTTAGATTTTAATAATTATAATTAACATATTAAATATCCGTTTTTGTTTTACTCTGGCCATAACATTGCAGATTGTTTTTATGATCTATACGATATTCCTTTTTCTATTGTCTAGATTGCATTGAAGTTGAAGTATTCTTGCTCTGTTTCTAAGCAGTGGATCGGCCAAGTTCTCATCATACTTAGTGTAATCATTTCTCCAGTTCTGCCAAAATAGCTGAGCTACCGCGTCTGCTGTTCCTTTGATTTCTGTTATTATCAGTAACCAAGGTATTGGAAATTAACGCTACTTAAATTATCACGAATTTAGTGGAAAACGGCTTTCCATTAAGGGAAATTAACGCGAGAGGGGAGGTAACATTTCAAAATAAAGGAAATCACCCCGATGTTCACAAAGAAACAGAGCTTGTTAAGAATACAGGAACAAAGTTAGAAAAGCAAAGTTTGTGCTTCTTTAATTCGCGTTAATTTTTGTAAGCGTTTATTTTCGCTCGGTTAATTAAGTGGAGTAAATTTCCGCAACCTTATAATTGCCATTATTTCGCCCCCAAATTCTCGATGCACTTCTGATCTTCTTGACACCTAAGAAAGAGGAGTATTTTATCAGGGAGGAGATCCGCCAGTAACAGTGAAACTGTGAAGAACCCTCAAAGTGGCCAGATTTCTTCGCTTGATCCCCTTCGTACGTTAAGGCCCTAAAAGTGTTAAAGTCGAGAATTTGTAGCCAAAAAGAATGGTAATTAAGGTTGCGGAAATTAGAGCTCCACCTAATTAAGGACGCGGAAATTAACCCTTGATAAAATTAACACGACTTAAATTAAGCAAATTTTTGAAATTCGCGTTAATTTCATGGGGCGTAAAATTTTAATTATAATTTCCTATAACAAGAGGGTCTCAATGGGGGTGTAGCAAACACGGTACACGGTTAAAAATTTCGCGATTTCACGGTGCACGTTTAATTTTTCTTCGGCACGGTTAACTAAGATTAGCATACACGTATTACTGTTCAAAAGTTCACAACAATAACAAATATTGTCCCCCCTTTCTAAAGAGTGGCATTGATAATCGGGGGCACTGACGAAACTGACCCCTGAAATAATGAAAAAGGAAATCTAGTCAGTCTAATCAGGTTCCAGGCACAAAAAAGGTAGTAGAAATGCAATTTCTATATAAAAAAAAAAAAAACCTCTCCTGCAATACATGTTGAAGGCCCCGAGAAAAACAGCCAAGGAAAACAACAAAAACATGAGTGTATTTTGGCAAAGTGGTGCTAAACAGTAAAAACGAATGTTAGAATTAAGACAATGAATTATTATTGTTCATGTTATTTTTTGAGCATCTGAGAGCTATTTGCTTTTTTTCATTGTTTCCATCATAGTTTAGCGGTCTCCTTCTACTAACTATGTTTGCATTCTTATGAGTTTTATGTGCACAACGAAATATGTACTTACATTTCTAACGGTGATTAAACATCAAACTTTGCCCAGGCCTTGACATGTCTTCCCGATCTTGTTATTACCGGCTTGTTTGTTACATAATCAGGTTCGTCATCGAAAAACAAACTATCGTCTGAGTCCGTTTCATATTCCTCGCCGAAATCACAATCTTCAATGTGTATTGGCCCAGACCCAAGGTTCGCATCTTATCCTTGAGGCCCAAAAAATCAGAAAGATGCTTTTCGAAAGCATTTAACGACTCCTTGTGCTCGTCGCTTAACAGAATTCTGGACTTATATCTTTCGATTGGCTTTTCTTGCCCTTGACTAAAGACACTTACAATGGCTTTAATCACACTCATCGTCAAGACTTTCGACCGGGACGATCAGACAGACTCTAAAATCCATCAGCCATGTGCTTATCTTCAAAAATGACGTCATACACAATGTGCATTGTTATTTCGTGTTCTTTGGGATACCTGTGGTGATTTTGTCTATATATCGAATAAATGTTTTTGCTGTCTGAAAAACAAACTAAAAATACCAAATAGACCACATACATCAAATAATTGTTCAGAGCTTAGGAAAAGCTACAAACAACACGGTTATCTGGACAAAAATAATTCACGACACACGGTTAATTTTTTTCCTTTTTCACGACACACGGTTAATTTTTTGGACGTTTCACGCCACACGCTTAACCCCATTGAGACCCTCTAACAAAGGCAATGTCTATTGATAGCGGTAAATGCCTTCCCAGCTCGGTAAACGGTAAGCCTCATGGAAAAGCTGTCCAGTTTACTAAAGGCCTCTTTACATAGGGGTGGGGACCCCAGATAGGTGAGGTAACATGTGGAGGATCACCCCCCACCTATCATGTAAACGTTGCCAAATTAAAATGAGAGATTATGTGGAAAGGCAGGTTGCCCCACCTAAGCGGATTACCTCACCTACCTGGGGTCCCCCACCTCCATGTAAACAGGCCTTAAATAACCTGTTTTTTCTTTTTGTTTTCATTTTTTGTTAACTTTGAGAAGCTTACATTAACTAGTTAATTTTTAATTGATTAAATACTCACACACGTCAACAACAGACATCGCCTCAATAGAACGCTGGGCGTTTCCTGCAACGCATTTATAGGAGCCAGCATCATTCAGCTTCAAATTCCGAAGCAGCAATGTGCCATTAAAATATAGAACGTGGTTTTGAGGTAGACTTTGCCCCACTCTTTTCCAAATAGTTCCTGTTGAACCTTGAGCTTTACAGTTTAACATCAAATCGCTTGATGTTTCCGCTTTAACTTTCAGGGCAGGGGTAATGGTGAATTTAAGCTCGTCAGTCACCATTAGTATGGCGACAGCTGATTCCTGACGCAGGAGATTCTTTGCTAAGCATTCGTAAGTCCCGCTATCTGATTTAGCCACACCCTCTATGGTCAGATTACCATCAACCACTCTTGTCCTCCCTTTGGGCAAGTGACTCAATGCTCTTCGCCACGTGATTCTGGGAGTTGGGCGACCACTAGCTTTACACTGTAAAATCGCGTTTTGCCCTTCTTCAACGATGATAGAGGAGGGTTTATGAGTGATCACGGCACCAACTACAAAAGAATACAACAGGTATGGTCAGTTTATCATACCCAACATCCGAGTAAGTAACTGAAGTCAAGCTTTGCAGTTCATTTTCTATACTGATAAAATGCCCCTAACGTTCGATTCGTAATTGAAAATGCAGTGAGAAAACGCGGTGGTAATGACAACGAAGTTGAAGAATAAATAGTAAATAACTGTAACTCTACAAGTACAGCTGTCACTGGAACATTCATATATCTCTGATGCAACAGTCGTAACGTCGCTCTGGATAGACCGGTCTTAATTTACAGTGTTGTGAGTAAAAATTGTTGGTCCCCTCACCTGGATCCTCACCACGTCTCTATGCTATCAAATCAAAAGTCGCTTTCCCAGAAATGGCCTCCATAAAATTGCGACCTTATCCAATTAAAGTAGCCCCAATCGTCCGCCCCAAATATTGACAGGTAGTGCCTTAATCGAATCGTAGAGATCTTGGAGAGGGCATTAGAGTTTGAGTGATCGAGGTGCTACAACATTACAGTAAATGAACCAAGCTGCTTGTTACAAAAAATTGTCATGTCGAACATGTACCCAAACAAGTTTGTTACAACAAAAAAGGGGGAGATGAAAAGTTTCTTTTATACTGAACATGCATATTGATTTGAACAAGTGGTGCTCTCACAGAAACACAGAATTAAACATGAAAAAAGCCTTCTTGCTGTGTTATGTCGATAGCACTGGCCCTGAAGAAGACTAGTGGTACTAGTCGAAACATCGGCTTGATTAAAAGTGCCATTTTGCCTCAGTACCAGCTTTGTAATTGAAATATATGGTTCATTCACAGGTTATAGTGATGTCTGGTTCAAGCATCTCAACAAAATAGACCAAGAAGTACCGGTTTATATTTTTTGCGCTGTTTAGTTCCCTACATTAAAATAATTTATTTATTTTCACATTATAAATGTTTCGCAAAGTGCCTCTGCAAGTGTGGCGATGCATCAAATTATCAAATTTAACTTAGCATAAGCATGCGACAACCTATCCTTGCTTGTTCGCAGTCGTTAAAAATTGACGTTGTGAAAAATGGAAAGTGGTGAGCTTTTTTTCACCTTGAACAGTTAACGCTGCTGATGATGTTATCACGCCAAGTAAATTTCTTGCTTTACAAGTGTAAATACCACTATCTTGTGACGTCACATCTCTAATAGTTAATCCGCCACGTGATTGGAAGATTCGCTTGTCGGTGAGAAGACTGGAATTGTGTTTTAGCCACGTGACCTGAGGTGTTGGATTTCCCTTAACCTCGCACTGCAATGAGGCTATACCAGTTTCATTTACCACCATGGAAAACGGAGGTGAGACAATAGAGGGAGCTGAGATGGATTCACCAGGATCGCCCTTGGGTCCTTGAAGGCCCTGATCGCCTTTAGGCCCAGGTGGTCCCTGATCGCCTTGAGCACCTTTGCTTCCTTTAGGTCCTTGAGGTCCTTGAGGTCCAGGTGGACCCTGCTTGCCCGGGGGACCAGGCCTGCCACGTTTCCCCCTAATACCTTTAGGACAATGCACCGTGCAGGCCAGGCTACTTAGGGCCCGGTGGACTTCCCTTTCGATGTCATCACGACTGACAGTCGCACTTGAGTTCTTGTTGACACTTTTAGAGTTGCGTTTGTGGCGACTGTGAACTTCTGCAACTACATGGAAAGAAAAGAAGAAAAACAGTGATGGTGATACTTTGTTAATAATAAATAGGGAAGATAATGGATCATTTGCACCATGGCGTCATTATACACTGTACTACTACGTCTAGAATCATTTTCGCTTTTCTTTTCATATCTAAATGTGGTAATCCCAGGGAGGTTTAAATAACAAGAAAATAATAACCTGCGGGACCAACAATTTGCAATTCTTTGCCAGTTACACTAACCAGCTCCTCTTCCATATTTGTTTTTAAAAAATCTGCAAAATTATCTCATTGATAGTCGGGGACTGTCGCTTAAGTTTTATGTTTTCTCCACAAGCTGCGATCAAGTAAGCCTTTGTAATATAGCTTAATATAGCTTCCTTGTCACAACAACTTATATTTTAATTAACACCTCTTGTAACGTTTTATTTTTATGTAATGTGAGTGACTAAAAAACAAATAAATGAAATGAAATGAAATGAAAATGAAATGAAATGGATTCTCGGCTTAGTAGTAAAATTCTGTTATCGTGCAAATGGCCTAATACCACCCAAAGAAACCTTCACTTTCTTGTAGGTTTTTAAGAAATCATTTTCGCCTTTTATTGACGTCATTGATAAGGGACACCCAATGCCCAAATACGTCAGAAGTGTCTCAAATGGATTTCTTTTAGAAGCCTGTTTGGTTAATTTAGAGCTGCCCTAAAAACTGTTTATCTGTTGTGATATGTTAGGGGAACTTTGATCGTCTGCGTTCATTTTCCTGGGCCTATTGTATTTTTATATTAAATTCTTTGAGATTTTTTTTTTCATCGTCATCATCATGACGTCTCGTCGCGCCAAAGTTTGGAATGTTTCGGTTGCGTAACTAGACGTGATCGTAAAATGACTATATATCACGGCTGTAACCTGATGCAGCTAACAATTACCTTATCCTTTCAGACAGCAGAGGAAGTCTTTTCAGTTGAACAATAGCTGAACTGGTTACAAAAACAGACTCAAAACAAAGATTCCCTTCAATTTCGCACTATAAAAAACCAACCTTTTTTTCAGTATCAGGAAACACTGTTAGATTTTTCAAACGCAGTGCTGCGGGTTGCTACGTTGTTGCTGCTATTGTTGGATAATGACACCATACATGTACATACCTCTGTAAAATTTTGCGATATTGACGAGATATATCTTAGCTAGCTACAGTCTTAGACAAAAAATAGTTGGGACACTTCCACCCATCGCTGTTTTTTTGCTTCCGTCCCTTCTCCTCGTCCTCCAAATGTTTTTTATCGCACTTGTTAACTCACCAAATCTTGCACACCAACATTGGGAGGGCAATAGAAATAGCTACCGACGAAAAAATTTATGCGAAGCGTACTCGACGCCATGTCTCAGTCAGTGAATAACTTATAAAGTAAGAAACACGCAACTTACCTTCAACAGAGTCACTGTGAAAGGATGAGGTGATCGGCTCATGAACAGTTTTGCGTGGCTCAAAATTATCCGCTCTTTGTTGACTTAAGACTTGAAGCATTTGTCGATGAGCATGAAGTTCGACCTCGACGTGAACCAGTGCTACAAAGCAGACAACAAGGGAGAGAAATATTGAGGAAAACGCCAACGTTTTGGAGCCCGGGCGCATCTTCGACGACTCCATAACTCGGTAATTAGTTGCGAATGATTGCCTTAAAATAACTGGGAGATTTAAACCCTGCTAAACGAATAACCAAGCTCGCGTAATTGTTGCTGCTGGCCGAAAAGTAGCTTTGGCCCGTAAGACGTGACGTGTATTAAAGCCTGACCTTGTTTCCGCCTTTCAGTTTAGCTATTTCCCAGCCCTCTGAGGAAATTTTCCAGAAGCATCTATTTTGAAATGCCAGTTATTTCAATCTACGCGGCGAGTTCTATTACGCAACCGCAACTGATGAAGCATGCAAAAATGGAACTCAGTTTGGTGAAGAGCAAGGCATTCTTCATTTTACAACTTTTAACTGTTTATTATTTAGCTGCATATTATATTTTTTAATAACCAAAAAATTGCTAAGGTATCCAAAATTTTACAGAAATCACTTGCCAGTCCAAAACAATTAAGCTATCGTAATGTATGATACCCTGGGTAAGTGAAGAGATCCCTGACCAATAAATCGCACTCGGGCTGTTCGTTGCGCGATACTGACGCATTATCTACGATCCACAACTAACCAAAAAATGAAACGTCTTGTTAGAAAGGGAAGTTTTCTTTGCAACAGTTAGCTGCATATGATTTAACCGCATAACCCTATCACTTGTCTGAAAAACAAAAATTGCTCTTGAACCCAAAAATATTTACAGATATTTCATACCTGCCCGTAACGCTTCAGCTTTCCTAATGTATGATATCCCTCCTCATTATGTAGGGCTATGTAGGGCTATTTAGGGCGGCTGTGTAGGGCTGTGTATGGCTATGTAGGGCTATGTAGGACTGTGTAGGGCTATGTAGAGCTATGTAGAGCAATGTATACTATATATTAACTAAAGGTGAACCACTATATGATGCTTACACCACGTACCTACCACCCGATTCAACTGCTGACTGCAGGCTCATCTAACCGCTGACCAGGTAATTACAGTGTTACTGCAGGCAAAAAACGCTTGCAACGGGCCGATACCGTACTTACATAGCTGAAAACGGTTAACTTAAGAAAGGCGACTCCTTAATCGGTGCTCTCGCAGAAAGCCCTTTGCTGCTCTACTTTTCCACAGAATTTCTCTCTCCAGTCACAACCGAAGCTATCACCTATTCGCTTGATGTATTTCAAGTAGTTTAAGGCCTGGGACTAAGGGGTTAACCAGTAGAAAATGAATTATTGGCTATAACTTTGGCATAGATCATGGCACTGGATCAAAGTTTGGCACACATAAAGAACTCATCGTCCTTAACATTTTAAAGTATAACTAATATATAGATTTAGCCACGGCTAAAAGCGAAGCTCTGGTCAATAATACTTGTAAACAAAAAAAATTAAATCTAGTAAAATGCTAAACGGGGAGGGCAATGAAAATGGCATCAAGATCAATAGATCTAATTAGTAAAAAAAACAAATTGCACGTGCAGCACACTTTTTTTCTAATTAGCAAAAAAACAAATTTGCACGTGCAGCACGCTTTTTTGTCTTTCAGTTGCCGTTGTTTTGCACAACTACAGCGCTGTTTTGTAGGACTAAAACGTCAAACTTCCTAGTTACACATTATTTTTATGGAGGAATTGTCGTATGTGCTTACTCAACATTTTGTCTCCTGTGTTCATGTTCGCTTTTATTTTTCCCTGCCGCTTATTTACACTTTGCTGGCCGCCAGCATTTCTCATTGCCACACATCCGCTTTGAATTTTCATGTTTTTCTTCCTACAAAATTCGTCTCTTTTGTTTTTAATCACTCGCTCTAGCTCTTTCTCTGGAATAACGGCGAAAAAAACACGACTTTGTTGTCGTCTTTTTCTTCCTAAAAGTCGGGGCGGCCATGCAAATTCTTTCCAAATAAAACCTTGAGTTGCATTTGGGTTGCCATACCTGTTGATTGAATTATTTTACATTGGTATGCCTGTGGTGCGGACGGACGGTCGGGCGGGCGGGCGGTCGGTGTACGGTCACGTGATTACCAAATTTTCTCGGATGGGTAGTTTACCACATTTCTTTACCCATGGTGCTCCGCTGCGCGCTTCGCGCGCGAGAGCTCCGCTATTATGTTTATAAATCACGTGATATGTCACGTGACCATTTAGCTAAAAATCGTAAATTATTACCCAATTGGTGGCCCGTTTAAGACAAGAAATCGGGAAATAACATTTTTCTGATTCACATTAAATATATATTTCTAACACTTGACGTTTGGAATAACCATCCATTGCCCTTCAATAAAAAATTATGAGGGAAAACATCATTTTAAATGCCCAAATTTAATCTTGAATTATTTTTAAAAACTTTAAATTTAAACTTCGCGTACATTCATTCCAAACGTAGAAAGTTAGGTCTGTTTATTCTCTTTCAGAAATGCTAATTTGTTTATCCAAGCAAAGTAAATTCGCCACCAATTCGCCAATTTCCTTCATTTTCAATTTGACACGTCACGTGACCATAGTTAAACGTTAAGGCACACAAAAACCTCAAGATTTACTTTTGGGGAAAAATTCGTTTTGTTGTAGGTCTCCGAGCGAAAGATATTGCCAATCATTCATATGTTCTGAACACACCTTTGACCCAGGCCTTAAACCCTTTGAGTTTGCCTTTAATTTCCCAAGGTTTCATGGAATAAAACTGAGGAATAGATCCCCTAAGGCTCAAATAAGAGCATAATAAATAAGTTTCCTCGATATCGGCACCAGAAGCCATTATTGATGACGTCATCGAGTATCCAGAAATAGTAATGAGACGGACTGACAAAAGATAAGAAATTTAAAACATGTTTCGTGGAATTATAAAAAAAAAAAAAAGTGTAAAAAGTGCATGTACATTTACGCCTGAAAAAAGTATAAGAGAGTACAATAAAACTGCAATAATAGTGTTTCTTTTTCAAGGGGCCCAGGGCTCCGAGTGCGCTTTGAATGTAGAAAGGGGTACCTGAGGGCAAAAAGGGCTCAATGTGTAATTTCCCTCCTGCTTTCTGTAGCTGGTTTTACTTCAACCTCTCATTATTGAAAAAGAAAATCGAAAACAAAGATGAAGCTAAACCTGTACAGTCATTTACTGAAAGAGAAAAGAAAAAAAATAATAGCATTATGGCTCATGACGTTAAGCCTTAAACCTTCTCTCCTTTGTTCTTCCTTTATCAGTGAACTCGAAGGGGAACTAAAAGAACCCACACCACTGTTCCAGAAGAGAAGGGTACATTTTTCTTGTTGTGGGGCGTAGCTCTACCTCTGTCATCCGGCTTTACTTATCACATATAACCATACAGTGAGCTTATAAATGGACCGACAGTGGCAGCCAGTGGCGCCATTGCACACTGAAGTCCGAACTTTCTGTTTATATATAAATGTAAAAAGGACATGTACTGTACATGTTGTCCTGTCATCAAATTATTTAGGTCGCATCCGGAAAAATTAGCAAATTGCCCACCCTTGGGTGAACTTTGATATCGAATTCCTCTCTACACGACCTGACGACTCCCCGACAACCGCACTTAGCTGGAAGAGGCGGGATGGGCATGCTTAGAGTTAACTGAGTTATACACTGCATATATATGTACTAATGCGCAAACTCTGCTTGCGTTCTGGATTATCAATTTCACGCAGTTTTCATGTACTATTATTTAGCTATTATTTATCTTAACACTTTTACACATGCAAATTAGCAATTTTCTATGTATATTTGGCGGATTAGATATCTCATGCCTGGCCATAACACTTGAGCTTTCCTAATGTATGATATCCTTCCTCATTTGAGTCATCAAGGTCTGCCAGTCTGATCTGTGTCACAGGAAGAGCAGACTTATCTGTCAGCAGACCGCTGTCCTCTCTCCAGCCTCTGCCACCGTTGTAACAATTACACTTTTGGCCATTTAAGCAAGAGTTTGTTACTCCGCATGCGCACTTGTTAACTGATCCACCAGCGCCTCCCCAGTAGTTCATTTTCCTTCCATCACGTGACACCCACCAGGCAACTGACTCGGGCACAAAGGCAACATCATTGTTGCACTCAAATTTAATAAACTGTTCACAGTTCTGTGAGACTCGAGTCAGTGCCACCAATTGAGCTGTGCTAACTCCAGTGTAAGATACATCTTTTCTGTAACATCCAGGAGTCACACCACACCCAGGGATATTGGCAACATGAGTTCTACTCTCGCTGTCGTGACTTATGACTGTCACGCCAACTCCTCCTTTGTCACTCATGTCACAATACACAGTGAACGGAGCCACCCCTCCTTTGCCATCAGGGTCAATAATATAATTACCTGAAGAGCTTCCACTGCGGCCTGACTTTATTCTGCTACAGGACATGGGTTTGAGCACTTCAACAGTAGACGATGCCATTATTGTCCGTTGATAATTTTTCGCTACACATGTGTAGAATCCAGCGTCACTTGTGGTCACCTTCTTGAGAAACAAAGTTCCGTTTGGGAAAATAACGTGAGTACGAGGAAGATATTTGTTGGTCCTCTTCCAAGTTATTTCTAGGGCTCCATTGGCTTTGCAATTTAGCATCAGGTTGTTGAACACAGATGCGGCAACCTTTAAAGGAGGTGTCAGGGTAAATTTGAGCCTGTCAATCACTGTTACTTGGGCGAGAGCGGAGTCCTTTGCAAGGAGATTTTTCACTGAGCAAACGTAAGTCCCCCTATCTTCTTTCGTTACACGTAGTATAGTCATGTTCCCATCGATCACTGTTGTCTTTCCTCTTGGCAAGTGACCTAATGGTTTTTGCCACGTGATCGTTGGCACTGGCAGACCGCTAGCTTTGCACACTAGGGTCACGTTTTCTCCTTCTTCAACGATAACAGAGTAGGGCTTTTTTGTGATCAAGGCAGCAACTGCAATTGGGAAGCACGAAAGGAAGAACGTTAACCTATAACTTTAAGAACCCACAAGGAATCTTCCTTAAGTTACCTTACAATTAGTATAGTCTACTTTCATATTGGTGAATTAACAACTTTTTCCGTGCCATTTAATGCAGCCAGCGTACCTTCCAAGCATCCCCTGAGTCGGAGGCTACGGTTATCTTTTGAGACAGGTTTTTACTAAGGAAGAGTCGGAATTAGAGTGGTAACCAATTGCGGAAAGTGAATACAGACGTCCGGCTTCTCGCTCCTCACCTTCACTAGCAGGGTGAGGAGCAAGGAGGGACGGGATTCCGCTAACGCTTCCGTTGATAATTACGAGTGAATAAATACCAAATTGTCAAAGTGGTGGAAATGAGCAGGGCTTCAATTTAAACTTCTAGGATGCCAAAATTTGTGTTTTAATCCCAATAACATTGTTTTCGTAATATCGTGATTTGTTTATTGTTTCACTGCTTTCCGTGACTCCGATAAACTGGTTTTCAGTAGCAGGTAATAAACGGAGACAAAAGTGCTCGTAGTTGAAAGTAGATGGAAATGACATTCCGATTTTTCCGATTGCAATTCCGTTGAGCTTGTCACTTACGATCGATATCTATTACGATTCCGATTTTTGATTTACACTAGGTCATAAGGGGCGACTTTGACTCCGTCGCCTCATTGACAATTAACTTGAACGTAAGCCTATAGACTTAATACTAAGGCTATAATCTCACTAGAACAGAGAATATTGAACCACCAATTGCGTCTCAACTGCACCATATTTTTACACCTAAAAACAACTTTAAATATGTACAACTGTGTATAAAATTAGGAAAAATATATTGTAAGCCGTAAAGTGTGCATGCAAACAACCTAACAAACTGTACATCCAAGAGCTCATCAGAAGCTTGGGTAATATATTTTTGCTGGTAGTGTAACGGAAGCTGAGAGTCCACTAGGAAAATAATACTAAAAAGTAATAGAGGTTTTTAGCTTGTAAGTTTTGTTTTCCCATTTCAGACCACGTGATGGTCCCCCTGCTAACTGTTTTTTTTTTCTTTTTAATTTTGTCTTAAGCACGTGCATCCACGTGCCTTTATATGCTAATTAAGGAAAAGACAAAAGGCAAATTCCCTGGAGAACGTCACGTGGTCTGAATTGGGAAAACAAAACATACAAAGTAAAAAGGTGTATTACCTTGAACAGTTAATGTGGCCGATGAGGTCACGACTCCAAGAATATTTCTCGCCTTACACGTGTACACACCTCTGTCTTGTGACCTCACATCTCTTATCATCAGGCCATTACGTGTTTGAACGATTCTTTTGTCGGTGGTAAGACGCGAATTTTCTTTCAGCCACGTGACCTGAGGTATTGGATTTCCTTTAACCTCACACTGCAATGAGGCTATACCAGTTTCGTTTACCACGATGGGAGACGGAGGTGACACAATAGAAGGAGCTGAGATGGATTCACCAGGATCGCCCTTAGGCCCTTGACGGCCTTGATCGCCTCTAGGTCCAGGAGGCCCGTGATCTCCTTGAGGTCCACTTGGTCCTTGTGGTCCTTGTGGTCCTTGTGGTCCCTGAGGTCCGACTGGTCCATGTTTGCCGGGGGGACCAGGCCTTCCTCGTCTTCCCCTGATACCCTTCGGGCAATGCGCCATACAGGTCAGGTTAATCATCGCCAGTTTAACCTCCCTTTTAATGTCATCTCGACTGATGATTTCGCTGACGTTTGTTTCCTCGTTTATTTTCGAGTTGCGTTTGTGACGAACGCGTATTTCTGCAACTGAGAAATAATTTATGTCACTTTCATGATCGTTCAGTGAAAGAATGTTTTGGTCGATTTAATTGCCCCTTCTATCTTACAGACAAAATTATGCCGTTGCACAATAGCGGCTTTACTGATACTGGCTAAAGAGAAACTTTATCTACTGTACTACCTGCCATATATTTTCATGCACTAAAAAGAAAAGAAAAGACACTTCTATCCGAGGAGTACTAAAATTGCATCTCCCCAATTACGCTTTGTCAGGTTAGGTTTCAGCCCTTCAGTAGAGAAAGGGAAATCTTCTCAGCTTGTGCCAAAACAGCTGAACTGAAACCAATACGCCAGAATGACGTTTCGGATCAGTATTAAACAGTTACTGGATCTAACTATTGAGGGCGTTGTTGCGAAATGCAACAGTTATAACTTCAAGCCCGCGAGAATCAGCGAACAAGTAAAACAAAGCACTCACCTTTACCAGTGTCACTGCGCAGCGCGGAAGCAATCGGTTTATTGTTCACAGTGCCGCGTGAGAGGATACTTTCTTCTGTCTGTTGAGTCAAGACTTGAAGCATTTTTCGATGAGCGTGAAGCTCGATCTCGACGTGGATCAGTGCCACGAAACAGAGCGCAAAAGAGAAAACTATCGACGAAAACACAAGGGGGTTGTTGATCGGACGCTTCTTCGTTTCCATTTCAACAACGCAGTCGAAAAATAAATGTAGTGATCAGAGTGCTTTAAGCAAGTAAAAGTACTTGCAACAAAACGGTTGAAGCAAACTCTTGTATGCAGTTATGATTGTCTTAGTTCAAAAGGATGTTTTAGCGGACGACGACTCACGATGGCGTTGGCTTTCAATCTAACCCTGTTTCCGCTTTTCAATGCTGGCTGTTTTCCAGGTCACTGAGAAGGCTTTCTTTGTAAACATGCTTTATTGTGAGACGACCCTTATGGACATTAAAAGAACATGCAGGTTACAGGTACGTCATCAAATAAAGTATTATGTCACATAACTACACTGAACTTCACTTTTTAACAACTTAAAAGTTGTTACTCTAAATGTTCTAAAAATGGTTTTGCTTATATAAAGAGTGTACTAGCGTCTTCATAAAGATGCAAAAACTAGCAAAATAGCAAATCCGTCATTACGAACGAGATTCATAGAGATCTGAAATCATAGACCCCTGCTGATGTTCGCCTATTGAATAGGCGAACATCAGCAGGGGAGCTCTGTAGAAGTAATCAACTTTTTACGGTTCATTTGCTTGGAGGTGACAAATTCTCATATCAACGGAATTCCTGAACGTCAACAAGATTTCGGTTCAACAAAAAACTCAACTACAAATTAGCCGCATTGGAAGTCTTTCTGCCAAACCGGAATGCATTTGCCTCTGTAGTGGCTTCTCTTAAAACTTATTGTACTTCGAGAAGAGTGATTTTACGCACTTCTTACTGGGGAATTTTCCATTGTATATTTTGTTTACTTGTATTTATTAAACACTAAGCGCCAGTTATTTAACTGGTATATTACAAAATCGCGTCATAATTAAGCCCTTTTCTGTTTAACCAACGCTTTTATCAAACCCCATTTATCGTGAATAATTTCAATACAGCATATAAGGCAGACTGGAAAACTAAAGCACTTATTTTCTTAAACTAACCCACCGAGAAAGAGGCCTGGAGGTCCAATGATTTCTGAAACCGCGGCCTTAGGTAACCCGTAATGGTTTGAAAGTAATGTCACTCTATTTTCTTTTTGCCTCTCTCGCAAGTGAAAGTGAGAGTTCACAGAGACCGTGCGGTTTTCTCGAGTGCGCTTTAGAAGCTGCCTTAACGGAAGGTTACTACACTACCGGAATTAAAACATCGAGGAAATTATTAATTTAAAGCCGCGGAGTATTTTCCCCAACAATGAATGATATTACCTCTAACTTTCTGCGATAACACTGCAAAATATTTCAGATTATTTTTCAACCGAAAAGGCTGCGAATTTAATGCGATGATCATGTTCACTTTCATACCTTCATCCGCATTTCATATATTTCAATTCATGCTTACAAGATCTCCCTAATTTTATGTCTGAACACAAGGCTTTTTTAATGGAAACTTCATTCAAGGGCAGAACTAACACTAAGCGCTAAACGGAAAGTGCCTTATGAAAAAACTTTTAAAATTGACGCGCTGTTTTAAAGGCCTCACTGGATCCGGATGGGGTTAAATACAAACGTAAGTGAAACACTAATTTTGCAATATTTAAATAATGTCTAAAAAATAAAGCTTCCCTCTGAGATACCTGGCGAATAGAATTCTCACAGAGCCACAGCCTAAAAAGGCTAAGATGCTCTGTTGAATCAGGAAGGCCAAACTTTTTGTCTTAATGCTGGTCAGAGATTCAAACAATATCTAAAAGCGCGTTTTTAGTTCCCTCGGAGACACCCGGAGAATAAAATTCTCTCAGAGCCACAGCCTAAAAAGGCTAAGCTGCTCTGTTGAATCAGGAAGGCCAAACCGTTTTACTTAATGCTAGACGGAGATTCAAACAATATCTAAAAGCGAGTTTTTAGTTCCCTCTGAGACACTCGGAGAATAGAATTCTCACAGAGCCACAGCCTAAAAAGGCTAAGCTGCTCTGTTGCATCAGGAAGGCCAAACTTTTTTTCTTAATGCTGGACAGAGATTCAAACAATATCTAAAAGCGAGTTTTTAGTTCCCTCTGAGACACCCGGAGAATAAAATTCTCACAGAGCCACAGCCTAAAAAGGCCAAGCTGCTCTGTTGCATCAGGAAGGCCAAACTTGTTTTCTTCATGCTGGACAGAGATTCAAAAATATCTAAAAGCCAGTTTTTAGTTCCCTCTGAGACACCCGGAGAATAAAATTCTCACATAGCCACAGCCTAAAAAGGCTAAGCTGCTCTGTTGCATCAGGAAGGCCAAACTGTTTTTCTTAATGTGGGGCATGCACTATCATCTTCACAGATCTAATCAGTGCAAAATTAAATAAACCTTTAATCTGTTAATCAATTTTTGGTTTATGAAATTTTACTCACCTTTGCTGACTGTTGATAGCCACTGGCTTTGGCAAAATAAATTTTCCTGTTTTCTTAAAAGGGATTCGATAAAATTGAAAATATCCACTACGATCCACACTAAAAAACTGAACTCTGACTCGTTTGCGATCAGGCTTAAGAAATAGTGATCTCCATCAACATTCTCCATGGACATTACACTTTCACATAATTAGCAGTTATTGAGAATTTATGAAATGATCGAGTGATCAGTGTCGACCTTAAAACGTTTTTGCGCTAAAATGATAATAGGTATCCATTTGAAGATGATACAAAGGAACCCAAAATAGACTTACCAAGTTTCGGCCGATGTTTAGAAAATTGAAAAGGGCTGGAGAGCATCACCGTTCAGGCTAAATCCAGTCAGCGACCCTTAATAAAAATCATACAACTAATCATTTAAGCTTACATAATCAACAACGACGTGAATGTCCGAGTTTCTGACTTGACGGTCATCTGCCACCGTCAGGAAATCGTACAATATTGCTTCTCGAATGAATCCCTCATTTTAATTTCCCCAATTCATTAATCCACGACCAAGTACCTTATCGAGATCTTCTCCGCACGACGAAACGCTTTCTGTGACTTCTCTGACCGCTTCCCGCTATATTTTCTAGTAGCTGGAAGGAATTTAGTCCTTCTTTGATCGCTTTAAACCCGCTTTCGTCTGCATTTCATCGGCGCAAGTTAAAGGCTCGTGCTAAGGTTGAAACGACAACAACATGATCTTTCCTCTTTGAAAAACCAAACCTTGATGGGTTGACTCGAGCGCCAGTACTATCTCTACTATCGAACAAATCATAAATAGTTATAAATAATCGGCCCTGCTACTTCCAAACATCATCTCTACATAAAAAGCATAAAATTTTGACTTGCCATGAATTATATCTGTCGGTAAAACCGTTTGGTCACTGATACTTCGTACGAGATTACCTTTGTTTGGCAAGCGAGAGTCCAAAGACTGAAGATGCTTTTACCGACGAACGCGCCACTTTCATGCCGGCTTTCATGCCTTTTTTTTTCGGTTTGAAGTCTTGGTTTTCGCGCCTTTTGGGCCCGATCATCGTGGGCTCATCTTAACTGTCAGCGGCATGTTATGACGTAAGGTATGGGGAAGGCTCGCAATCGCACAGTAGCGCGTACTTATAGCATCAACCTTTGGATGTCCTCGCAGCATCTGTTTCAGTAAAAAATATCGATTTAACGTAATGAGCGGAGTTCAACCATTTCAGTTTGAACCCACGTATCCTCCTGGCCAAGAACCAATTGATCTGGAGGAAGAAAGTGATTCAGGTGATACAAATCAACGAGATGCGAGAGGAAGAATCGGCAGCACCGAATGGTGCTCTTGTGAAGAATGCGTGGCAATGGCAACCGAGGAAGAGTGTTTTTGTTGCCAAGAACTGGCGGAACTGAATCAAAAGTTAGATGAATCAGGTTTGTTTTTGTTTTAGGTTGCTTCTTTTCCCTCGATGTATACACTAAGAATACTGAGAAGGACATCGCGGTCAAAAGGATTATTTATTATTTGTTTTTGTCTGGTAGGAGTTGGATGTATTACGGAGCACGCCAAATTCAGGATTATTTGCCTTGATACTGACGTGTTAAATACTGCTCTAGTGGCAATTCACAACATACGCTGTAATCCCTTGCCGGATCTCATTGAGAACAGGTGAGTTGTTGCTTTTTTTTTTTTTTTTTTTTTTTGGCCCGAAGGATCGTACCACCAAGCATGTACTCTGTAAATATTTTCTATTTATGCTTATTTTGCTTTTTCTATTTTCCTAGAACTTGGCGCTTAGCAGCTTATCGCCAGTTTACATGGTGGGCACATGGCGCCTTAGGGAAAAAAAATCGGCGAGTGATTCCAGCGTGTGTTGTGAAAGCCATTCGACACGAGTTTCCTGATGAAACTGGACAATATGCCGGGTTCAAGGAAGCAGAACTCGAGCTAAGTTAGTTTCAAGGTAAACAATCCTGGTCTTGGCGTGTAAACATTGTTTTACCTTATGACAACCGGGCATAAAAATCCTTGCAGATCGTTTCATCCTTCGCAAATGCATGTACATTGTCTAACTAAAAAAATTAAAATTAAGCTTATCTGTATAAAAATTGTTATGTTTTACTTCAATCCATTTTGTTGCATCTCCTTTTAAATTTAAAGTAATTGGTTATTGAATAATTAGAAGGTTGCAAAATAGTAATTGAAATATTTCAGCGAGTTTTAATAATTTTCAGTCTTTTCGAAAATAAAATCTTGACCGGACAATCAACAGCATTTTGTTATTATAAGTGAAATCCTGTAGGTTGCAAAGCAGTTATGGAAAATGTTTCGGTCGTAGTAAGACAGTAATATTCAGTATTTAAATTCAATTTTGTATGAGCAATCAGCCGCATTTTTTATCAGTGAAAAAAAAAAAAATGTTTAAAGCATGACTTGTGTTGGACATCTGCGAAATTTGTCTCCTCTTTGATGTAATCTTGACATGTAAATATTTATCTTAACTCTTATTCTCCCTAGAGTCAATGTATTTTTAAATCACGAACGTAACTCTGTGCATGAAATTCTGTGAGGTGACCATTCAAGTGAAATTTCTTCGGGTAGAACTGAGGTGCCATTCAAGTGAAATTTCTTCAGGTACATCTCTTTACTGGTGAAAATAAGTCCTATTTTGTGAATTGACATATTAGAGTTTGAAAAATTTTGGACTAGAGTTTGGCCACTCCCAAGAGAGTAAGGATTAAGATTGATAGAAAAACCAAATAATATGATTGAATTCAATCAAAACACTTAAAGCTAACCTGTATTATACATACATTGCACTTTTTGGTATTACAACAATAAAATATGTATTTGTGTGTTTATATAGAATCATGAAATCTTGATGTGTGCTTTGCAATGACATCTGCTTTGGCAGGCCGAGGTTTTGTAGCAATGTTACGTGGGATGTGAGGTGCTGTGAGTGTTGCGCTCCGATCAGCAGCATCTTGCAACTTCCTTGCCACTATTGAATCAAGCATGGGTTTTAAGTGTTCTCTTGTTGTCTTCTCCATGATAGGTTTTGCAACCCATTCCTTCGTTTGCTTTGGGAACACAACCTTGTACCTCAGTTCCCCCTCATTCTCGCCCCTTGAAACAGTAGCTTGCTGCCTCCCAGTGTTAGCGTTGTGATCGAGGGCTGCTAACTGTGTGCGAGCAACCATGCCCTTGTATGAGAAGTGCTGCCGCTTGGAAAGGTACTTCAGTTGTACACTGTGGTACACTTCCAGTGTTCCAGTGTGGCAGTTTAGTGTTAATTGCTCGATGTCCTTAAGGAGGGTTTTGTCAAAAACAACCTCCTTAAGAGCCTCGTGTGCAGGGGAACCAGGACGAAGCCACCGCTTTGTCCTTGCCTCCTCTCTAGGGATGGGTGGGTGGGGACATTCATGATACAAGTCAGCACTGTCCCATGAGTGGATGTTGGCTGAGTGGTGGACAATGGAGATCCACTTCTCACGTAAGAGATTCTTATCCCCCTCGAAAGTGTCTGCACATCACCAAAGATGGTTAGAGACTGACTTGATCCAGGGGAAAAGTTCACTACATTCTTTCCTCTTGGCCTTTTCTGTGAGTTTTTTAGTGATACTTTTTGCTACATGCCAAACATCGAACTGGTGTTGTACATGAGGAAAATTCTTTTTCATATCAGACCGTATACTGACATGGCGATCTGTGGCGACTACTTTTATGTTGGCTCCTCTGTCATGAATATTCTCCATACATCTTTTAAACCCCTCCCTTTCCATTGCATTGCTGCTGGTCACCTCACTAACCTGAACAATTTGAAAGTCAATTATCTTGTCACTGAATTGATCGATCATGGTGTATGTCCCATATTTAGCACTGTGTCCGGGACTGTCACATCGACCATCTCCAGACAGCCACAGGTCTTCAATTTCAAGGTCACTGAAAACAGAATTTTGCTCCGCCTGCCAAGCTTCATTAATTACAGGAAATAAGTACATATTTTGAATGTTGTAAAATGTCTTTTCACTAAAAATTTTCCAGTTCAAAATTTCAGATAAAGATGCTATTTTTGTGTACGTTGCTCCACTTAGTAAAATTGCTGAAGCCAGTAACAAGTTTCCAGCAGCCATCCCTTTGAGCATGGGTTGACTCTTCCAAAATTTTATGTGCCCATTTTTACATTTCAGGGTTACACATAGTTGACTTCCCCGAGTGGACGTTTCTCTTTTGCTTACTACTGCCCCACATGTAGGGCATCGATGCAAAAGTTCATCCAATTGTTCCATAAATACTAGGAATTTGCAGTCATTTTGGGGAGTTTGAGGTTTCAACTTTGATGGTACTGCCATTGAAACTTCTTCCTCCTCATCCTCATCACTTTCCTCACTTTTACAGGGGATATAAGATGGGTCTTTATGAGGGGATACATTTTCAATACTCTCATTTTCACTGCCTGGTTCTTCTTCAGTGTTAAAGAACCAGGCTTCCCCATCAAAAAGTCCTGGTTCCGTCTGAGTGTACTGGTCACGAAGACGAAAGAAGTCAGGTGTTTGAGTCCCTACTGATTTCAGCATAAGACTCTCTCCTCGAGTGTTAACTTGACATCCAAAATCATGCGTCTCTATAGGCGAGCTAGTAGGAACCGATACGATCTTCACATTCTCAGGTTCCTCAAGAACTTGTTCACTGGGGCTGGCTGTTTGGTCACATGCACTTGAAGTACTAGGTTCTCCAACAGCAACAGGTAGGGCAGGGTGAGAGGATGTCACAGAGCTAATGAACTGCAATAGAAGGAATTAGCCTCTATCACCAACCCAGATTTAGAAAATGATTAATATTCCAATGAGAAAATACAGCAAAGGGCCTTTTCATTATTGCAGGTTTTAACATTGCGTGACCGCGTTTATGAACATCCGTGGATAATAGTCTACCATAAGATCAGCACGCAAACTCTTTTTTTTTTTTTAATAGGAATTGACAATCCTTACCTGTTGTTTAGATCTCTCCAGGAGGCGCCTCTCAGATGATAGTCTCGGCTTCTTTTTCGGACGGTGATCGAAAATTGTTGGCACTGCATCTGGCTTCAAATGATGTTGGGTAGATTTAAGTCCAAGAAGTTCAGCTTTTAGGTCACGCTCGTAGCATTCAGGTTCGAAGTGAAGCGAACATACCCTGGAATCTTTTGTAACAACAAGATCTAGCCGGGATAATTTCGCCAGCCACTCTTTCAAGAGCTTATCATCAGTGGGAAATCTGTGGTAGCTTACCCCTTGCTTTCTACCAACATATCGAGAATCATTATTGCAACCCACAGCGCTACAGTAGACCATGATGAAAGATTTAGAATATCCCGATAACAGTACTAACTACGAAAGACAACGAACACAACGATAGAAAGTAAACCTTGTGCTACGAATAGCTTTATTTATACGGTTCGCGTTGTGCAATACCGGAAAATTTCTCCTCGTAACTCTCAAAAATTACGAAAGGTTGGACTCACTTATCGCCAACTTGCGCCATTTTCAAACAAACGTGCTTTGTAGAATAGTGCCCCGTCATCGTGCCCTTTCAGCTTATCGAGAATAACACAGAACACCGTCGAAACGATCCAGTTTCATACTAAATAACCTCATTAAAACATTAAATTATGGCAACTTCTGCCGGTGCGTGTACAAATAATAAATAAATGCCACCAGCGGGAAAGTTTGAAACCTGTACAGCTTGTAATAAAGGGAACACTTTAATTGACCAAAATCAATAAAGAAGAGAATGTTTAATTACAAAATAAATCGACGCTTACAAGTTGCTGCAAGCAATTAAAATCCTTGATGTACAAATTTCATATTTCTACTTTGTTAATATCTCTGCTACACGTACGTCTTTCAAACAGATGTACAGTAAACCTAAGTTACCTAGCGGTTCTTGTTTACAGTGTCGCGCCAACGTCGAATCATCCACACTTTTATCCCGAGGAGATCTCCGAATTTAAAGATTAAGCCTATACAGTAAAGAGTGTGGCAAACTGTTAGAATATGCTATCCTTGGCATTTTGGGTACAGTTTTCCCTTGAAGACAGCTGGACATCGAGCTTGGGTTCTTCAGCTTAAAAGACCTTCAGTGGGCTTTTTGTGGAGCATCGCGTTTCTTCCCCATACGTGACGTCACACGCTTCGAAAACAACCGCTGACGGGCCGATTCTGAGCCGCAATGCTAAAGGCCCATAACAGCGAGCAAAACCATTTTTTCGAGTGGGAAAAAAGGCAAAAAATCACAAAAAAGACGTCAAACATTAATGTTCGGGTCTTAAGCATTAATTTAAAAAATGGTTATTTTTTTACTTCAGTTCTCCTTTAAACCTGTGATTTAAAATGCATTTACCCTGTGGTTAAAGCTGGAAATGTTTAGTCCAATATTATTTCATGCCCCACCCATCGGATCCGTCCCAAAACTAAATAGCATGGAGAAAAATGTCCGTTGAGGTTAAACCAAAGTCTTACTCCTTTGCAACTTATACCATGAAGATTTCATCTGCTTATTTAGCAAATAGATTATCCCACCCTGATCATATGGAGCCACACCAAAAAAGAGTTATTTTTATCATTTTTTTTTCTTTTGAATGCAAAACTGTTTAACAACTCATATTGCCTACTCTGATTTTTCTGCATGACCCCTCCTTTCTGTTTCTGTGGTCGACTTGGATCTGCATCTTTATGAAATGCCTTAAAAAGAAAGTATAAATGGAAGATTAGTCTTTAGCTATTAGCAATCATTGAATGAGGTTGCTAAGTATGATGTAAGGAATTTTGCAGATCGAGGAGGATGTCATCCACCCCCGGACATTCACCTCTGCCGAGGTGGATGACATCTTCCGAGATCTGCATAATTCCTCACATCATACTCAACAGCCTCATTTAATAATTGTTTAATATTATTCATTCAAAATATTTCTAAGTTTTTAAACAAGCTTACCTCTTCGTGGACTTTGTTCAAAACTTTGGCCTACTTCTCAGCACGGTTTCAGGATATAAACAGACGTTAATTCTGAGAAGTAGGCCAAAGTTTTGAAGAAAGTCTGCGAAGAGAAGTCCAAAAAAAGTCAATGACATCTATCACTCGTAAATTGACAGCTTTGCTGCCGTGCCTGGAAGCGAGATTGATGGTCTAATGATCAAGAAGCCTCGTGTTCAGGCCAATATACCATCAATCAAGCTCATTTCCAAACAAATATACCTTCCTGCAATCGATGGTACATTGCTCACATCTTCCACATTTGGTCAACGCCTGTTAGTTATGAATAATTACCCGAGGGATTTAAGCCAATCAGAAACGGTGAAATATTTTTAATGAATAATGATGCCAAATATCATATATCAAATAACTTTTAATTTACAGCTTTAAAGACCTTGTTATGTCCGCAATTAGTGACAATGTCTTGGAACATGAACATGTACACTGTTTGTTTCCAACCGACTTGCTCTTCTCTCTCCCATGCAATCGATGGAACAGGAAGGAACAGGAAGCAGTGCTCCAAACTGAGACTTTTTCCAATTACTAAGCTTACAATCGATGACCTCTTTTATGACAACTACGAGAGAGAGATGATGTCACACGAAGAATTTTCTTTTTGGGGTTAGGAAGGCGGGGAGGGGGGGAATTCTGCTCAAAGCCTTGCGCAATTTCTACTCCAAGTAAGTTACAAAAAAATAAAAGAAAATAGTAAAGAATATAGTAAAGTTCCTCTTTGTAAAGGTAAAACGTAGATGTTCGCATAATTGATTAATTATCTCTGTGGGGGCATGAACAGCATATGTAAGAGATAAATACCAAAAACGGAGGTATTTATCTGGCTTATTTCATGATATTATTCCTGATAGATCTTTATAAAATAGAAAACACATGTGTCTGTCTTATTATTATAAAAATTGAACCGAATTTTCGGTCCCTGTTTTGCCATGAATCAATAATTAAGACCTTCTGTACAAGAGAACAAAGCACTAGCCAAGTGCATACTCACACCTTCATCGAATTTTAAAAAAAAAGAAACAATGAAAGTTACAAAATTGTGAGATTTTGTCAAAGTTTTGAGAAACGTTTTGTGGTGTCCTCAAGGGAGTTTGCTTTGTACTTTTTTGGTTTTTTTTTTGTTAATTTTTTTTTAGCATTTTATCGGCGTGTTCGATTACCGGCTCAGTAGGTCGGTCCACGCTTTCATGTTATCATGGAGTTCAGGGGAAGGACGCGTTTTATTTAACTCCTAGACGTCCATTCAAGTATTCTGATGATGGTGAGTTTTAAATGAAACAACAGATTATATGCGTTAGGATGTAAAAATAGTCTCACATTTTTACACATTTTGCAGTTTGGTATGGAAATTGTCCAGTAGACCACAAAATGCTGGGGGAAAAGGTTATGCAAAGACGCTGGAATTGAAGGTCAATTCATATGCCATAGCCTGCGTGCGACAACGTCCCGGGGACTGCAGAAAGGAATTCCAGATAAATTTGAAATGGAGCGTACCCAGCATAGAGATGTTAAGTTATTGCAATTAAGAAATGGTAAACGTGCAGCGTGCAACCATGGAGTTATGGATGCACGCGGGAGGTTGCTAAGCACGAAAGAAGCGTAAGAGTCGCACGAGGCGATAGCCGAGTACGACTCTAGCTTCTTGAGTGCTTAGCAAACCTCCCAAGTGCATCCATAACTCCATGGTTGCACAGCTGCAACGTTTACCATTTCTTTTATAACATAATCAAAAGAGAAAAACATTATTTTCCATTTGCCTTCGGTTGAGTCATCGGTACGAGTCCAAGTATGCTGCCACCTGCCCGCGCGTAAACAAATCATGTTCTATGTTTTTCAAAAACTTGCCTTTGAGTTTTTCTTTCGCTGAATCAACCGTTCTCCGTCTAAAGGTAAATTGCAAAACGTTTTTCGTTGTTATTCTGAATGGCATCTGTCTACTTGCTCTTAATTAGGGTAAAAACTTTGAGGGAAAACTATAGCTGCAACTATAAACACCAACTAAAAAGACTCTAAAAAATAAGCTAAAACTAAATAAATGAAATAACTATCAATCTTATTTATGTGACAATTTTTGAAATAAACGCAAAGTAGAAATGAGAAAATTTAAAGGTAATTCCTTTAGAATAACAGGTAACACTAATTTTAAAAAGAAATTAACTAGCTTTGTATCGAAATCTGTCTGGGGAAATCCAGCTATGAAAGTCAAAGTTAAAACTGAAATTCGCCGACACACAGCCGGCGCTGAAGCTGTTGTTTTTCGACCGTTCTCTGAACGACTGTTATGAATGAACACCGAGGAACAAAATAATACACACAGAAGTCATTTTTTGAGAAATTTATTTGAAAACCCAAATGTTTCTGTACTCAAATGAAATTCGCTTATTCCAGCGTAGTGTGCCCGTTTAAACTCAACTAAAATTTTTAATCGATGCGATGAAAACTTCACAACAAAGCTGTCTCGAATTTGGGCGTGTTTCCTAAAATATTTGCTTGAATTTAGCGTCAGCTTGACCAAAAAGTCAATAACACAATGCTAATTGATAAATTTACATTTCAAACAGAATTTCTCTTCTACAAAAAACATACAAAATGTACCTTAAATCTTCGCTCGCTCGATTTTCCTTCAGCCGATTCTAGCCGCGAGGAAAGCAGTGATTAATTCATCCGGGGCAAATTTGTCGCTTGATCTTTTGTCTTTGTTCCTTCAAAACGACAGCTTAGTATTTTCTTCAACTTCTACTTTTCATCTGTGCATTTCATCTGTGTATTTTACCGTCAGGAGAGGAGATTTGTTGAATTTGCCTAAATTTTACCGCGCTAGCTTAGTTTCTTGGCGTGCACCCACGGGCAAATGGTAGTGGCTAACTGACCAATCAGAGCGCGCGGTTTGCTTTTGTTATGTTATAAAACTGAATTATCAACGCGCAGATACTTCAAGTAAGATTGAGATTTCAAAGAAGTTCGAATGTCATTTTTTGTTGACAGCTTTGTTGGAAATTAAGTTTAAATTGGTCTTTGGAGGCCGGAATTATGTCTTCAGAAACAACAGAGCTGAATTGCAATTAATTGCAACGAGAAGTTTTATGAGAATTAATTTCTATTATTTTTTTCGTTTTTGGGTTTGTTTGTTTAAAATCCCTCAGTCGAGGGATTTATACGTTTGAGGGATTTATACAGATAAATTCCTAATTAAATAGGTAAGAATTCAATTCATCAACCCCGCTCTTCCCTGCTACGTTATCAAGCCCTTCCCGGACTTTCAGTTTGTTGAATATTCAAGAGGGTTGTACGTTGAATAAAGGTTGTTGAATAACAAAAAAAAGGGCGTGAATCATGAAATAGCTACACTTAAAAACCTTAGACAAAAATGATCTTTTATCTGTGAAGAACAACAACAATAAAGGTCCAAAGTTGTCAAAAATAACAAGCATATCAGGTTATTAAGAATACGAGGTACTCGTTGTATTGCATTCCTACCAGGGCGTAGCTGCTTGTTGCACATTTGTTTTTCCCTCTTAGCTCCCTGACAAGGTTTTCCACCATAACTGGGGATGGTCGTGTACAGTTTTGAGAACGTTCCTGCGAACCAATTCCACAACTCTGATTACAGGAAGTCCAGCTACTCCATATTGACCACCAACCGTTCACTAAAGGAAGAAGGTAAAATCAACGAAATCAATCAATCCACAAGAACAAGTAGGAGAGGACCCAAATTAATCTTTCAGGTTCAAGGGATTTATTTCAAATTACTTGTAACGAATTTGAATTGTTATGAGTTAAAGGGTTTCCTTTTCTCTTCTTTCTTTGGGCATCCATGTACTGAATTTGAGTCACCCCTGGATTGAATCACACTATTAGTCCGCTTTAGTAAAGGAGTACGAGTGGAACGACTTCGATAGGCCACAAATTGGTCTGTGCTGAAAAATTAAAGTATTTGTTCATGCTTAGCGTGCGTATATCGAGTTATGGATGGACATCTCACCAGCCAGCTATATGTCATAAAGAATTTGCTCATGCTTTTAGCTGTACGCATATATCGATTTATAGATCCATGCATTTGGGAAGTTTGGAGAGCACTTCGAAGCTAGAGTTGCGCTCTAACGCATCTTTATCGTGATCTCCAAATTTTCCGCGTGCATCCATAACTCGATGTACGAACGGTAAGCATGAACAAATTCTTATTTTTACGTCGTAGTGGTGCAAAACAACAAAAGCGGCAAAGAAATGTACAAAAAGTGTGATGCACGTGCGAAGTTGTTGTTTTGCTTATTAGACCTTAATTGTTTGTTTCACAAAGCTTCAGGACTTGCAAAGCAGCTAACATTGCGCTAACGTATAGCAATATACCTTTCTCACAGCAAAATCCACTAAAACCTTGTTTGCAACTACACCAAATGTTTTGAAGAGTCCCACCGTTACAGCACCGCTGATTGCAACTCCTGATCTGCACAGGAACGTCCAAACGATATGGATATGGGGAATTTCCAAAGCAATTGGTCAGTTTAAAAGCTTGGCGTTTTCGCCATTGCCTTGCCATTTTACCTCACAAAAAGGTGCAATCAATCCACGGGGACCAGGAAGTCAAATGAATGTCCAATCTCTTAACGGACGAATTGGAGGAGTTTTATGTGCGTGGCTGCTTCTACCCTTACGAATCATCCAGCATCACAAGAAAAAGGGCAAGTATAATCAAACGCAGTCTTAGGGCCATTGATATCCTTTCAAAAGGTAGTGAGGGGATAAGCTAAAAGAGAGTGTAGCTGAATATGAAGGTCGAATATATGTTCCGTCAGTTAAGCTTGATTTCAATTAAATTCGCTTATAAACTGAACTTCCCTCGTATTTCTCACTCACATCGCCTGACTGTTAGCTCTAGTTTATCTATAATTGTTTTCTTTTTTGGCTTTTTTAGCTTTTTTAGGATGTTTTTTCATGTGAGATACAGAAACTGTACTTAACTGTAATTTCCTACTTTATTTCCTTAAATGCTATATTGATATTGACCTTTTGCGATGTCCTCACTGAAAGTTACCATTTTTTAGAACTAAAAAATAAGGATTTGGAATTAACTGGGTGTTAAATTTATCAAGGCAAAACCGAAATTGAAGAAAAGGTACCACTAAGGCGAAAGTTTTCCAAGTGCTACTTCACTTATCTCTCAATTTCTTTCTTTTCTCGTTTCGTTTCTTTTGCTTTGTTCTAAATGTTTTTCCAAGTACCACACGGGCAAAATATGTGCGCTAGTCGATATTTTTAATTTTGCAGGCCGGAATCACGAACTCGGAACCTGGGTATTGAATGAATTTGTTTTCCAAGTAATTGTCACGCTAAATGAAGCTAAAAATCCCTGATTAATTGGTTAGTCTTCTTATATTTAGTTCACTCCATGCGCGCGAACTTGACGTGATCCAGTGCCGCGAAGTAGGTAAAAGGGAAGAGGAAATTATTGCCCAGTGATCGCTTGTGGACCTGTGGTATCCTATGGACATTGATTACGAAAAAAGATCATGATGATGGAAATCACTATTTTAATATTTTAAAACGGCAATGTTTTCTTGGCGAGTTTTGGTCAGAAAAAGGACTAATTCAAGTGGTCACACTTTTTGTGCGTGGAGGGAGTTTGCGTATAGCAGAGCGATCGATAAAAGCTCTGGTGCCGGTTGTTCAAAAGTAATGGATGGAGCTATCCACCAGATACGTCACTATCAAATCCATTGGATAAGTATTAGGAAAACCAATTTCGCTTTTTATCCACTGGATAGAGATTAATTCGAGTGGATAAGGGTGGATACCCTTTGAACAAACTGAGGCTGTGCTCCGGAGGCCCAGAGTTTAAGTTCCGCCGGGATCGCTAGCTGTGTCTACTCTCTATTATAGTCCCGAGGACGAATCCTCGAGACACGCTTGAAAATAGCAAACTGGTTTGCCTCTACAATTTGGCATTTTTGAATGATTTTGTTTCATAGTACTAAAAAACCCCTTAAGGAAAGAAGATATATGATTAACCTTTTTATTTATTGATTCATTTATATTTTATATATATTGCTTTTTCATTTATATAAATGAAACGCTCTTAGATAGAAAACAATGAAATCTAGAAAAAAGTAATTACATTTCCCGGAAGAATTTAGTTGCAATTCATTTCAATTAGCTATTGTCGATTTAATAGAGCCTAAACAGTATAAAATTTCCTTTAGATTTGAATTTTTTACGCTTTTTTTCTTTGGTTCCGTCAAGCCTTTGCAAACCGAGACAATAACTGAATGAAAATTTGCCAAGTTGTTGAGAAAGAAGAAAAATAAAGAGGGGAGGGAGAAGAGACGCTTACTCGGGCATATTATAGCGGAGCTCCGCGCGCGAAGCTCGCAGCGGAGCACCATGGGTAAATAAATCTACCCATCCCAGAAAATTTGGTAATCACGTGACCGACCGACCGGCCGACCGACCGTCCGTCCGCACCACAGGCATACCAATGTTTACTCTCACATTTTCTAACTACTTTGGGAGCCCAGGAGAAAGCTGATTGCACATCAATGTTGTCATCAATTGACAGCTAGGAAAACAGGGTGTCCGCTGACCAGTATCACCTGACCGTATCGCGGGCTCAGGTGTCGACCCATTAAGATCGAGTATTTTTTGAAGTTATCCGCTGGCAATTTACTTGTTTTCAAATGATCGCAGGCTCATGTTTACCTTTTTTTAAAATTCATATCAAATATGTTGTGTTTATGTCAGTATCGTCCCGCACTATTACGATTTTGATTTAAAACTGACCTCAGACGCAAAAATTCAGCCAGTTTTTTTTAAATACAGGTGGGAAGACCTTTTCTTACCATGGTTACGTGTTGGTCACGCTCCACGTCCAATTTTTATGCTCTGATTGGTTAAAATTTGACAGGTGAGACCATGCGTAAAATTTATGTAGCATCTTGAAAGTTGTTTACTTTGACAGCTGAAGCTGACAGAGTTTTGAGTCAACTTGTGATGTTTTTAACTGTCTTTTTCCAATGGATGTACACAATGAAATACAGCTGCTATCAAGAGTGTTCTCTTATTCATGGCTGGTTTGTTTATTGGGTTTTTGGTTGAGAATTGCGTCGCTTGTCAAAGCCGATAATCCGATTTCGGATGGCATCGTTTTTGTTTTTCACCTTGATGGATGTGCACGAGAATTATAAAGGCTCAAGCGATCCTTGCCTTACTTGACAGCTTTCAGGAGCTGCATCTCGAAATATTGTAAGCCTGAGTAATTAATGTATTTAAATATAATTTCATGAAGTCCAGCGGCGCAGTTTATGAAGCTAGTTTATGCACGTTTAATTTGTATTAAGATTTGACTGAGACACTGATCTGACCTAGTATGAGGTTTGATATAAGATTAAGCTTACAGAACTTTAAAAAACCTTTAGTCGATATTAATTCACCGTAAATAGAAAGAAAAAACATACCGAAGAATATTTAGTTATAATTTTGGTTGTAGAAAGAAAGCTTTGAGCGATTTTCTTGTCGTGAGTTCATCTTTGGAAACAGCAAACATCGGGAAACCGGCGGCTTAAAACATAAACTTAATCTTTAAGCTTACTAGTAAAGACTTGAGGATTCTTAGAGACACTTAAATACTCATTTGTTTTCGTGAATGAAAATTCTTGTCTCTGTATATGTTCCACCGAATCATATTTCTTTATTGATTGTTGGTAGTCTCAAAAGTGTAATTTTCATCGCTTTGCCGTTTGTTTTCAGCCGTTCATAAACATCGCTTGCAGGAGTACTAAAGATGCCAAACGTATCAAACGCTTTTTAAGATTACACATCGTTATAAAACCGTTGATAAAATTAGACTCAATAAATTCTCTATAACGTTGAAGCGTAACTCTGTTAAGATTTCTTCGCAAATTTGGCGCTTGTCAAAAGTTAGAACCGGCTGGCCGTATAGGTGATTTTGGAAATTTTTGAACGGTTTCGCTAATTAAAAGTCCACGCGTGCTTCGATGGTCCTGAATATTGAATGAATGCAATTTGCGTTGAAAAATTGTGAAATACTGCATATTGTACGAGGTCTGTATGATAAAAACAGCGCCTCATAGTACTCTTTCTTCTCAGATGTGATGTATAAAAAAAAAATAAAAGGTTGGTTTGCACGCACCCAGATTTATTGGCAAGAATTTGTAAACTTGTCGAACGCCGAAAATTCGGTCTGATTTGTTTTCCAAGAATTTGTTTTCCACGCCTTATCTACTGTGATCAAGAGCCATTATTGCTCTTAAATGTGACCGAAGACTATTTTTTGGGTGTACATATAATATAAGGCTATATCAACTCGATACAAGATTTGTTTCACTCCAAAATCACTTAGCTTTTCCCTCAAAAGTCACATGAATGTGCCCTTAAGTTAACTGATTTGTGGAATGCAAAATTATTGTTTGATTTAAGTTTTAAATTTTTCAATGGGAGCTTCGCTTTTAGCTGTGGCTAAATCTATATATTAGGGTGGAATTTTAAGAATTTACGTCCTCTTGCCCTTTCAAAGATTAAGTAATAGAATTATTATAATAGTAAACATTTAAACAAATATATGAAAAAGGTGCTTACTGAGCCTGATTTAAGTCAATAAGCTTCGAGGAAAAGACTACTAGCTGTTTAAAAGTGAGAAAAACTGACCGTTCTGGTCGCTCAGCCCTTCGTAAATTCTAACGTTATCTCCGGTCTATATATAAGTGGATGGACAAAAGCATCTATTAGAAAAATGAAACGTGAGGGTTAACAGCAAAGTTTTGTTTGCGACTCTGTTGAACTCGCTTGATTACAGATATTATAGCCGATCATTTCGCGTGTAGCTGTATAATCGTATTTTAAATACGATTAGTTCGCCTTATGACAAAAATTGTTAAATATAAAGTCATGAAATCTCATGCATGTTATGCCAGGCCATAACACTTGAGCTTTCCTAATGTGTGATAACCTTCCTCATATGAATCATCTAAGTCTCCCAGTCTGATCTGTGTCACAGGAAGAGCAGACTTGTCCGTCAGTAGACCGCTGTCCTCTCTCCAGCCGCTGCCACCGTTATAACAATTACACTTTTGCCCATTTAGGCAGGAGTTTGTTACTCCGCATGCGCACGTGTTGGCTGCTCCACCAGCTCCTCCCCAGTAGTTCATTTTCCTTCCATCACGTGACACCCACCACGCAAGTGAGTCCTGTACAAAGGCAACTTCTATGCACTCAAACTTGATAAATTGTTCACAGTTCTTTGAAATTCGAGTGAGTGCCGTTAATTGTGCGGTGCTGACTCCACTGTAGGTTACATCTTTACGGTAACATCCGGGGTGATCAAACGTACATCCAGGGATATTACTGACATGTGTTCTCCTCTCGCTGTCGTGACTTATGACTGTCACGCCAACTCCTCCCTTGTCACTCATGTCACAATACACAGTGAACGGAGCCACGCCTCCTTTGCCATCAGGGTCAATAATATAATTTCCTGAAGAGCTTCCACTGCGGCCTGATTTTATACTGCTACAGGACAAAGGTTTGTTGTACACTTCAACAGTAGACGATGCCATTATTGTCCGTTGATAATTTTTCGCTACACATGTGTAGAATCCAGCGTCACTTGTGGTCACCTTCTTGAGAAACAAAGTTCCGTTTTGGAAAATAACATGAGTACGAGGAAGATATTTGTTGGTCCTCTTCCAAGTTATTTCTAGGGCTCCATTGGCTTTACAATTTAACATCAGGTTGCTGAACTCAGATACGGCAGCCTTTAAAGGAGGTTTTAGGGTAAATTTGAGCCTGTCAATCACTGTTACCTGGGCGAGAGCGCAGTCCTTTCCAAGGAGATTTTTCACTGAGCAAACGTAGGTCCCCCTATCTTCTTTCGTTACACGTAGTATAGTCATGTTCCCATCGATCACTGTTGTCTTTCCTCTTGGCAAGTGACCTAATGGTTTTTGCCACGTGATCGTTGGTATCGGCAGACCGCTAGCTTTGCACACTAGGTTCACGTTTTCTCCTTCTTCAACGATAACAGAGGAGGGCTTTTGTGTGATCAAGGCAGCAACTGCAATTGGGAAACACGAAAGAAAGAACGTTAACCTATAACTTTAAGCACCCACGAGGAATCTTCCTTAAGTTACCTTACAATGAGTATAGTCTACTTTCATGTTGGTGAATTAACAACTTTTTCCGTGCCATTTAATGCAGCCAGCGTACCTTCCAAGCATCCCCTGAGTCGGAGGCCACGGTTATCTTTTGAGACTGGTTTTTACTAAGGAAAAGTCGGAGTTAGATGGTAACCAATTCCGGAAAGTGATGTTTAAGAAGAAACGCAGTTCTCAGATTCCTCTAGCCTAAGAATACAGACGTCCGGCTCCTCGCTCCTCGCCTTCACTAGCGGGGCGAGAAGCAAGGAGGGACGGGATTCCGCTAACGCTTCCGTTGATAATTACGAGTGAATAAATACCCAATTGTCAAAATGTTGGAAATAAGGAGGGCTTCAATTTAAACTTCTAGGATGCCAGTGTTTGTGTTTTAATCCCAATAACATTGTTTTTGTAATACTGTTATTTGTTTATTGTTTCACTGCTTTCCGTGACTCCGATAAACTGGTTTTTAGTAGCAGGTAATAAACGGAGACAAAAGTGCTCGGAGTTGAAAGTAGATGGAAATGACATTCCGATTTTTGCGATTGCAATTCCGTTGAGCTTGGCACTTCCGATCGATATCTATTACGATTCCGATTTTTGATTTACATTAGGTCATAAGTGACGACTTTGACTCCGTCGCCTCATGATGACAACTACCTTGAACGTAAGCCTTTAGACTTAATACTAAGGCTATAATCTCACAAGAACAGAGAGAACAGAGAATCTTGAACCACCAATTTTCGTCTTAACTGCAAACCAACACCTAAAAACAACTTTAAATATGTACAACTGTGTACAAAATTAGGAAAAATATATTGTGAGCAGTAAAGTGTGCATGTAAACAACCTAACAAAGTGTACATCCAAGAGCTCATTAGAAGCTTGAGTAATATATTTTTGCTGGTAGTGTAACGGAAGCTGAGAGTCCACTACGAAAATAATACTGGAAAGTAGTAGAGGTTTTTAGCTTGTAAGTTTTGTTTTTCCATTTCAGACCACGTGATGGTACCCCAGAGAACTGTGCCTTCATATGCTAATTAAGGAAAAGACAAAAGGCAAATTTCCTGGACAACATCACGTGGTCTGAATTGGGAAAACAAAACATACAAAGTAAAAAGGTGTATTACCTTGAACAGTTAATGTGGCCGATGAGGTCACGACTCCAAGAATATTTCTCGCCTTACACGTGTACACACCTCCGTCTTGTGACGTCACATCTCTTATCATCAAGCCAGTACGTGTTTGCACGATTCTTTTGTCGGTGGTAAGACGCGAATTTTCTTTCAGCCACGTGACCTGAGGTATTGGATTTCCTTTAACCTCACACTGCAATGAGGCTATACCAGTTTCGTTTACCACCATGGAAGACGGAGGTGACACAATAGAAGGAGCTGAGATGGATTCACCAGGATCGCCCCTAGACCCTTGAGGGCCTTGATCGCCTCTAGGTCCAGGAGGCCCGTGATCTCCTTGAGGTCCACTTGGTCCTTGTGGTCCTTGTGGTCCCTGAGGCCCGATTGGTCCATGTTTGCCGGGGGGACCAGGCCTTCCTCGTCTTCCCCTGATACCCCTCGGGTAATGCGCCATGCAGGCCAGGTTGCTCATCGCCAGTTTAACCTCCCTTTTAATGTCACCCCGACTGATTATTTCGCTGACGTTTGTTTCCTCGTTTATTTTCGAGTTGCGTTTGTGACGAATGTGTATTTCTGCAACTGAGAAACAATTTATGTCACTTTCATGTTCAACCAGCGAAAGAATGTTTTGGTCGATTTAATTGCCCCTTCTATCTTACAGACTAAGTTATGCAGTAGCACAATAGCGGCTTATTGATACTGGCTAAAGACAAACTTTATCTACTGTACTGCATGCCATATATTTTCATGCACTAAAAAGATAAGAAAAGAAACTTCTATCCGAGGAATGCTAAAATCGAATAACAACATTTACGCTTTGTCAGGTTAGGTTTCAGCACTTAAGAATAGAAAGGGAAATCTTCTCAACATGTCCCAAAACAGCTGAGACCGATACGCCACAATGACGTTTCTGATCAGTATTAAACGGTTAAAAAAACTAATTAAATTTCTTAGTTCTTTTGAGAGTAAAAAAATAAAGGCTTAGTTACAGGATCCAACTATTAAGGGCGTTGTTGCGGAATTCAACAGTTAGAACTTCAAGCCCGCGAGAATCAGCTAACAAGCTCAGGGGTACCCAACGACAATTTTCGGAAAAATATCTGTTCGGAAGACGATTTGAGATCTAGAATTTTCGGAACATTTGTTGTAAAATTTCTTGCTTGCTTGCCTCTCCTAGGATTTTCGAACATCTCAAAAAAGGTAAAATTGCCCATCTTCAACGGATTTTTACCCTAAAAAGGTCACCTAGAATTTTCGGGAGCCTTTTTTCTGGCTGAAATTTTCGAACAGGTAAGTTTCGATCCCTATAATTTTCGGATCACTAGACTTTCAGCTAGGAAATCCGAACAGATGAAAAATTTATAGGGGATAAAAATATACCCATATCCACCGTTTAAATACTAAAACACGTTTAACAATGCTATGTTTAAGTGGTTTTGAACTATATTCTCGTTGGGTGCCCCTGACAAGTAAAACAAAGCACTCACCTTTACCAGTGTCACTGCGCAGCGCGGAAGCAATCAGTTCATTGTTCACAGTGCCTCGTGAGTGGATCTTTTCTTCTGTCTGTTGAGTCAAGACTTGAAGCATTTTTCGATGAGCGTGAAGCTCGATCTCGACGTGGATCAATGCCACGAAACAGAGAGCAAAAGAGAAAACTATCGACGAAAATACTATAGGGTTGTTGATCGGAAGCTTCTTCGTTTCCATTTCAACAACACGCTAGTCTCTTCAATGTAGTGATCAGGGCCCTTTAAGCCAGTGAAAAAACTTGCAACGAAACGGTTGAAGCGAACTCTTGTATGCAGTTACGATTGTCGTAGTTCAAAAGGATGTTTTAGCGGACGACGACTCACGCGTTAACTTTTAATCTGACCCTGTTTCCGTTTTTCAATACTGGCTGTTTTCCAGGTCGCTGAGGAGGCTTTCTATGTAAACATGCTTTAAAACGTTTGTAGGACGACCCTTATAGACATTAAAAGAATATGCAGGTTACACGTACGTTATTCAAATAAAGCTGTTTATGTCATATGTGTCATATAAGTACACTGAACTTTACTTTTTAACAACTTTGAAGTTGTTACTCTTCATAAGAATGCAAAAACTAGCAAAATAGCAAATCCGTCATGACGAAACGGAAGCTGCTGTTGTTTCTATCACAATTTTTAATTAATAGTCCACTGTTTTGTAACAGGCGGTGTGCGTCACGACCCACAAAGGTTCATGGGTAAAACTGTTTATGTGCCTCATTTCAATCGTGATACGGTCGAGTTCGCATCTCGTGAGAGAGATAAATCAAACCCAGGGATAAAAAAAAAGCTTCCTTTCCTGAAAAACATTACGGAAGAGAGCGATTTAGAGAATTTCAAGATCTCATAGTGGCCTTAGATGCTTGCTATGAGATAATTTCAATAAGTTTATCGCGGTTCGGAGACGATCAAAGGTGCGATTTTAGGCGGCGACTTCTTGCTTCTCAGAAGATTTTATATATTGTTTGGTTTATATGTATATTTTTATCTCAGAGTGAAAGAGATCTGTAGCTCATACCTGAATTTGCTTAAATAAAAAATTCATCCATTTAATAGTAACGTTTGATGAACTTTAATAACCCGGCAAGGAGGGGGGGCGCGAACAAAGAGCAAGGTGAGATACAGAGAAATCTTAGTTGCTTCGTCTCTCATAATTTTATTTTCATCGACAATTTTATATTATTTTGCAAACAGTGACTGTTTGTAATCCTTATGAGCAAATAAATCTTCTATAGGCAAAGGGAAAACAGACCAAAAGTAGCGCCCGCTCAGCTACAGCACAATGGGAATTTCACTGAAGCTGCGGCCGCAGAAACAAGCCACCATCATGTCTGTACGTTCACTGAAGTGAGCGCATTGTATCGATTTTGTTATAAACCTAACCTCAAAGTTTTAAAATCCTGTATGATATTGTCTAGATCTTCGATAATATTGTGTTTTGGTGGAGATTTATCCGCTCGCGTAAGTTTACATGAAGATTTGCATACAAATAGCACACACTGCATGCAAATTATTTTAAAGACACGCTTTCAGTTTCCGCACTGGGTTATCAAAAATGTTTTGTTTCTAAAGGTTATCACAGTATTCAAACTTATTTACCTTTTCTGGCTTAAAATGAAACAAAATCTTCTTGGATTTTGCGTTACCCACTTCACGTCGGCTTTCGCTTAAGCAAGTTTCTCAGCCCTTTTCCCGGGACCCTTACCAAATCCAACACTGTTTTGAATGTATTTTTAAGCTATTTTTGAAAACTGTTTTTAACCTGTTTTGTGAAATAGGTTTTAAATAGGGTGAAAAGTGTATTTTTAATGTATTTTTCGACTGCTTTTAAAGGTGTTTTAACCTGTTTAAAACGCTATTAAAAAACAATTTTTAATGTATTTTTAAATTCGTTAAAAATATATAAAAAATTCCAGGGCTTTTGCAAGGCTCAAAACAGGTCTAAAATAGTTTTTAAATATCTTATAAATCGGAATAAAAACAGGATAAAAACAGTTTCAGAAACATATTTTAATTTGCTATACTATTTTAAAACTATTTTTAATGGCAATTTTGAAAAAAACAGGTTTAAAATAGGTCCAAAAATATATTTTTAATATATTTTTCGACTGATTTTAAAGGTGTTTTAACCTATTTAAAACGCTATTAAAATGTTATGCTTCAAAATATATTTTAATAGCTTTTTAATGGGTTTCGAAATTTAGTAAAATAATCGTATTTGCAAATACAATAAAAATACTTTGAAAATAGTATTAAAATACCACAGAGGAAGAAAAGCAATAGCACGCGTATATTGTGAAAATACATCAAAAATAGGATGCAAAAATGCAAAAACAGTATAAAATTGTAAGAAAATAGCCTTAGAGTTGTCTGAAAAGAGTACAAAAATCGGTCGAAAGAGCATAAAAACAGTACAAAAACAGGATGAAAATACCAATTAAATTCAGGAAATAAACTGAATACAAAACCGTCGAAAATTACTCTGAAAAAGCAAGATTTACTTCTGCGAAATTTCTCCACACAGTCCTACGCTAGGATTTCACCGGAATTATCTCTTAGTCGATTACTTTACGTTGATTTCCCTACGAATTCTCGGGAAATTCTTATGGAATTTTTCAGAAATGCTGAAATCAATCTTTAGCCTGTGTACAAACCCCCTCCCCTCAATAAAAATCGGAGGGGAAGGGGGTTGGTACACAGGTTATCAATCTTCCGCTTCAAAAGAGTATTGCCGGTAAATAATAATCTACATACATGTAACTTACATTTTTTATTATATTCACGGCTTTACTCAATTATTATCAGAAGCTTGCAGGCTACGCCTGAACGTTTAATTATTGGCTGATAAAGAACAACATAAGAATAACACCATCAAATTTACACGAGCATGAAAGAGGTCGGTGACGTGACATCAAGTGACTGAGAACAGCGAGGCGTTGAACCCTGTAAAAACTAAAATTGCCGTACAGGCGGGAGTATATAAATGTTTACTACCCTTCATTTGTTTCTCATATGGCGTATACTTAAGCGTCTTAGTAACATGTTATGCATATATTGTGTATAATACTCACATAACAGAAGACTCTTGGATTAACACACAAGACAGCACAAGACCGCGTGCTTCGGAGAGAAACTGAACCAGATCCTTTCAAAGTACATGACAGTCGCTGAGGAGTCATACCTATTTTTGATCCGTGATAAATGCAACATCTACGTGTTCAGACAATCCGCAGAGTTGAAATGTATACTTTTGTAAGATCGTAACAAACAGTAAAATCAAGCGCACCCGCCATCACAGCAACCGCCGGTACAATAATTTGAAATGAGCAAAGGACAAAGGACGGTTTGTTTATCACGTGCATTTGTCACATCACCGCGGCGCGAAGTCGTGATTTCAGTCGCGCGTGACATCTTAGAAATAATATGCCATGCATGTGCGGAATAATCTATGAAAGAAAGATAACCATATGTCGGAGTTTATTCATATCTGAGCTTTGTTTCTTGATGCAATATATATGAGGTGAGATCTTAGCTTGGATAATTTATTTATTATGTAATTTAATTTTGGTTGGCCGCATCTTTGATATGCTTTAAGGTGACAGCGCGATGCTGTTAGTGAGTTCTTCACTTCTTGTGTGCCTATCATTACTTGGCTGTGTAGCCGCGTGATGCGGTTCCAGTCGAGACCCACAAATTGGCCCTTGCTTACCATAGAGTCTCCAGTAGCTCAAGTGGTTAGAGCATCCGACTAGATCACGGAGGGTCGTGAGTTCAAATCCCATCTGGGACTCGGATTTTTTTTCCGAGTCCTCCTCAAATTAATATCATGTTATGTAATTTCAAGGGCTTATTTTAGATAAACCTCTGTTGACCGCGTGCATCCGGTTCTCGGCCCGCGGCTTCGGCTGTTTGTGAAAAAATTTTTATATGAAATTAAAATGCGATTTTAAGAAGTTTCTTTTAAAAAACTTATGGAAAGTCCCGTAACTGCATTAATTGAATCACGGCTAAAATCTACGCGGAGATTTTCGCAGAGAGCTTGCAGGTAATGAACAGTGAGGAACGGATAGATCTTTTATCGGAACACTGTCACAGTTACGTGTTGTCAGTCAAAGCTAAAACCTATTCCTAATTTTCTTCTCTTTTTTTATTTAATTTAGATTTAATTTTTCGCTCAGCTTCGAACTTTGTTGGGAGGAGAATCCGGTCCACAATATGTGACAGCTTGTTTTGAGTCATTTATGAGTTCGTGACACGATGAAGGCTTAAAAATTAACTTTGTGCAATTGTTACTTTTATTTATAGTCTGAGTATAAGTCTCCCAAAAGACATTACAGTATTGCACCCTAGTAATAATAAGTTATAAGTACACTACTTTAAAGTATCTGCAATAAGGTAAGCATTTGACGACTTTAAGCAGACTTCAAATAGGTTATGGATAATCTGTTTTTATAGTCAGAGTGCTGTGTGCCCAAAATACAATTCAAATAGTCCTCAAAACAGTGTTTAAGTACCCTATTTAAAAGTATTTAAAATGCGGTCAGTTCTTAAGGTTTTAAAACATATTTCAAATAGTCTATTTGAACTCTGTTTCTAACTTTGTCAGTGGATGCGTCTCAAAATACATTTTAGATACAACTCAAAACAGTGTTAAAGTACCCTATTTAAAAGGATTTAAAATACGGTCAGCATTTAGGCTCTTAAAACATATTTCAAATAGTCTATTTGAACTATATTTGTAACTTTGTCAGTGGATGCGTCTCAAAATACATTTTAGATACAACTCAAAACAGTGTTAAAGTACCCTATTTAAAAGGATTTAAAATACGGTCAGCATTTAGGCTCTTAAAACATATTTCAAATAGTCTATTTGAACTATGTTTATAACTTTGTGAGTGGATGCGTCTCAAAATACATTTTAGATACAACTCAAAACAGAGTTAAAGTATCTTAATTACAGTCAGCATAAAAGCCCTTAAAACATATTTCAAATAGTCTATTTGAACTATATTTGTAACTTTGTCAGTGGATGCGTCTCAAAATACATTTTAGATACAACTCAAAACAGTGTTAAAGTACCCTATTTAAAAGGATTTAAAATACGGTCAGCATTTAGGCTCTTAAAACATATTTCAAATAGTCTATTTGAACTATGTTTATAACTTTGTGAGTGGATGCGTCTCAAAATACATTTTAGATACAACTCAAAACAGAGTTAAAGTATCTTAATTACAGTCAGCATAAAAGCCCTTAAAACATATTTCAAATAGTCTATTTGAACTCTGTTTGTAACAGTGTTACTGGTTCTATGCCCAAAATACATTTTAAATACTCTATTTTAATCATATTTATTAAACAAAATACATTGTAAATTGATGAGAGAGGTTTTCCTTTACATGAAATACAATTTAACTACACTCAAGATATATTTCAAACAGGGGCGAAAATTTAAATTTTTTTGTCAAATAGTATTAAAATACAGGAAAATAGTGTTCAAATACTGAAAATACATTTTAAATACTTTAAAATCAGTTTCAAAATACATATGGTTTGGTAAGGGGAGTTATGCTACTTCGCTGAGACAATCTCTTCATTCCAAGACACTTTCAACGCCTCATAACGGGGAAACTATCAGGGGTAGACCCGGGTAGACCCCGAAATTTACAAAGAAGAAAGGTTGAAGCAACAACTTGACCGAAATAATCCGATAAAATCGCTACCAGTATAACCAGGAATGAATCCAAGAAGAACGGCGAAAATTACAGTCAAATCGTCTGATGGCGGCTTGCACATGACCGCGAGCAATTCAAACTCGTCGCAAACGCTCAAGAAAGCAAAATCTTTAAAAGTAACGCAACTGCTAGCAAGATAAAGTGTTCCAACAACTTTCCAGGGCGGTATAGTGTCGAAATTGCCTACACAAGCTTGGAATAAAGCGAAAATTTCATCACAAATACCTCTGAAAACGGCTCTTTCCAAGCGCGAAAATCACTTTACAAATGACGCATTGGTCGAATCTCGTGACGCACACCGTCTGATTTTGTAAAAGAAAACTATACAGAATCCATTAGTGCTGTTGAATTGATTCAATGTTCCGAAGATTAAAATAAGACATTTTGTGCAAACCTGTGATTTTGCTAAAATTGGTATTCTGTGAATAAATCTGAAAATGCTTATAATTAGTCCAATATTTTTTTCATGCCCCACGGCTATCGGATCTCTCCCAAAACTAAATAGCATGGAGAAAAATGTCGTTGATGTTAAACCAAAGTTTTACTCCTTTGCAACTTTTCCCATGAAAATTTCATCTGCTTATCTAGCAACCACATTATCGCACCCTGATCACATGGAGCCACGAAACTTTTTTTTATAAAATTTATTTCCTTTTAAAGCTTAAATGCAAAACTCTTTAACAATTTTTATTGTGTACTCTTGTTTTTCTGACCCCTCCTTTCTGTTTCTGTGGTCGACTTGGATCTGCATCTTTATCAAATACCTTAAAAAGAAAGCATAAATAGAAGATTAGTCTCCAGCTATTTCAATTATTGAATGAGGCTACTGGGTGTGACAAGAAGAATTTTGCAGATCGAGGTTGGATATGAGGTAGCCTTAGAAATTACAAAAAGAGTTCAGTATTGCGTTTTATATCATATCTTTCCATGTGTTTCGAAATCGCGCAAGTCTACTTGCGTTTAGTGGCTTCTATCTTGTCTAAGAGTCATTTGCAAAACGAATGAGTTACAGAACCTTTTCGGAAACATCCAATGAAGTGGCAAATTTATCTGCATTAAGTCCAGTCTTCAGTGCATGCATAATTTATACCTTTTTATAGAAATTCCAAGATACCCGAAATTCCCGTCATAGATTTTGTGAAACTTCGCAGAACAGAATGAGTAGCGTGAAACATTTCAAAAGAAAATGCCAAACAGGGCTGAAATTCGATTTAGAGCTAAAACCATTGTGACGTCATTACCACGCAACATTTATTCCGATCGCTCAAAAAACTATACCATAATAAATTTATTCTAAGTGTTATCCACGTATCATAATTTTGTTACGATACAGATCGATTTGTTTAAGTATAATAGATTCAAAGATGGAGGGTTTGCCTTTAAAAATACTGGGTCGAGCCACCTTAAAAGACCTTGTTATGGCTGCAATTAAAAGTGACAATATCTTGGAACATGAACTTGTACACTTTTTATTTCCAACTAGCTTGCTCTTCTCTCTCCCCATGCAACCGATGCAATTTGATTAAAGGAACAGGAAGCAGTGCTCCAAACTCAGACTTATTCCAATTCCTAAGCTTACAATCGATGTCTTCTTTCACGACGAAGACTAATCTCTTTTGGGGAGGAGGAGGGGGGGTATTCTGCTCAAAGCGCAATTTCTACTCCAAGTAAGTTATAAAAAAGATGAAAGAATATAGTAAAGTTCTTCGTTGTAAAGCTACAACGTAGATGCTTGCATGCTTGATTAATTATCTCTGTGCGGGCATGAACAGCATATGTAAGAGATAAACACCAAGAACGGAGGTATTAATCCATATTCATCCCGAGGGCCGTAGGCCCAAGGGATGTATATGGATTAATACCGACGTTCAAGGTATTTATCTGACCTATTTCATGATATTATTCCTGATAGATCTCCGTAAAATGGAAAACACGTGTGTCTGTCTTGTTATTATAAAAATTGAACCGAATTTTCTGTCCCTGCTTTACTTAGCCTCCCCCGCAGGCGTTTTTAGGGGAGACCGTATTCCTTTAGGGATCGCGAACAAATACGATCTCTCCTAAAAACGCCTGCGGGGGAGGCTATGTTTTACCATAATGCAATAATTAAGACTTTTTGTTCAAGAGAACAAAGCACTAGCCACGTGCACGCTCACACCTTCATCGAATTAAAAAAAAAACAATAGAAGTTACAAAATTGTGAGATTTTGACAAGGTTTTGAGAAACATTTTGTGTTGTCCTCAAGAGAGTTTGCTTTGTATTTTTTGGTTTCTTTGTTCAGTTGTTTTGACCATCTTATCGGCGTGTTCGATCATTCAGTTGGCCGGTCCATGCTTTCGTGTTATCATGGAGTTCAGGAGAAGGACACGTTTTATTTAACTCCTAGACGTCGATTCAAGTATTCTGATGATGGTAAGTTTTAAAGGAAACAGCAGGGGTCAATTTAATAAAACTTTTACAAGTGTAATTTACGAGTGTGCTTATTGTTTTAGGGTCCCAAAACAATAGCAACATGTACACTTGTATAAATTACACTTGTACAAGTTTTTTAAAATTGACCTCAGATTATATGCGTTAGGTTATAAGAAAAGGGTCAAAAGGGTTTTACATTTTGCTGTTTGGTATGGAAATTGTCCAGTAGACAGAGTAGACCACAACATGCTGGGGGAATCGGTTAAAAGGTTATGCAAAGACGCTGGAATTGAAGGTCAATTCACAAACCATAGCCTGCGTGCGACAACGTCCCGGGGACTGCAGAAAGGAATTCCAGATAAATTTGTAATGGAGTGTACCGAGCATAGAGATGTTAGGCCATTGCAAAAATTATCAACGCCCAGATACTTCTAGTCTGCTACACAGCCGTTTTTAGTAAAAACGGCTGTGTAGCAGACTAAGATACTTCAAGTAAGATTGAGATTTCAAAAGAACTTTGACTGTCATTTATTGTTTACAGCTTTGTTGGAAATTAAGTTTAAATTGGGCTAGTGAAGGCCAGAATTTTATATTCAAGAGGGTTGTACGTTTAATAAAGGTTGTTGAATAACAAAACAAAAGGTGTGAATCATGAAATAACTACACTTAAAAACCTTCGAAAAAATGATCTTTTATCTGTGAAGGACAAGCAACAAAATTAATAACGGCCCAAAGTTGTCAAAAATAACAAGTATATCAGGCTATCAAGTATACGAGGTATTCATTGTAATGCATTGTTACCAGGACATGGCTGCTTGTTGCACATTTGTTTTTCCCTCTTAGCTCCCTGACAAGGTTTTCCACCATAACTTGGGGATGGTCGTGTACAGTTTCGAGAACGTTCCTGCGAACCAATTCCACAACTCTGATTGCACGAAGTCCAGCTACTCCAACTTGACCACCCACCATTCACTAAAGGAAAAAGGAAAAATCAAAGAAATCAATCAATCCACAAGAACGAGTAGGAGAGGACCCAAATTAATCTTTCACGTTCAAGAGATTGATTTAAAAGTACTTGTAACGAATTTGAATTGTTATGAGTTACAGGGTTTCCTTTTCTCTTCTTTCTTCGGGCATTCATGTACTAAATTTAAGTCACCCCTGGATTGAATTACACTACTTCAGTCCCCTTTAGTAAATTCAAAGGAGTACGAGTGGATCGACTTCGATTGGTACTGATGAACCATAAGACATAACAGGGAGTCATATCGCTTAAAAAGTGAATTTGCGTTCTTTCTGTCTTAAGAGCGATTATTCCTATCCACTTACTTTGTCAAACTGAATGTAGCCGGTCGAACTCTGGTGAAGCTGAATTTCGAGTAACTGATATCCAAGCTCAGAAAGGGAAATAAAATTTCGTCGTTGCTTGTTTACGTCCTCCATAAAGCGCGAAACTGGGCTTTTTCGCGTCGTAGTCGTGCAACAGCGGCAAAGAAACAGCCTCCTCCTCAGGCGCTTCGTTTTTCGCATGGCAGAGGCGAGCGCGAAACGCGAGTGACTGGTGATGAACCGCAAGGAACCATGGGAAGGGTACAGACGGCAGGCGAAGCGCGTCTTGCCCGTTGTCTCCTTCCCGCTTTCCTTTGCGCGCACATTTTCATCGAAAGAGAGACGTCTGGGTACGAGGCAGGGAAAGAAATGTACAGAAAAGTGTGATGCACGTGCGAAGTTGTTGTTTTCCTTATTTACCTTTTTTTTTTTTGTTTTTGTTTTTTTTGACGTTCCCGTTGTCGTCCGCGCCGTTGGATCTTAAAGTCCCTAACAGCAAACTGTGGGAAAACACTGGACATCACAAGTACTTTGCAATAGTTTGTAATAACATGACCGCTTACCCGGACACTGGTGTAAGTCGCACGCTTGAGATTGCTTAGATGGTCCAGCACAAGGTAGTCCACCATTGCTAGGCGTTGGATTTATGCAGCTTCGTGTACGGTTTTGTTCGCCTTTTCCACAGTTTTTACTGCAAGTCCCCCATGAACTCCAACTCGACCAACCTCCATTGACTATATATAAAAAGATCAACGAATAACGACGAAACACAAAGATTAATGTATGAGCAAGCAAACGAAATGAAAACTTCAGTCAAAGAATGGATGATTCAAAGTTAATAGACATAAATCATTTATAAAACGAATGCTGTATGAGTTAAGTTTCATTTAAGGTTCTGAGAACCTAGTCAAGGCCCTTCTGACAAAACCCCTGGTATGACTTCGCAAAGATTATTCTGATTATCGCACAAAATTAATTGGATTATTTATTTTTTGGGTCGGTTATTGAAACGAAGTCTATAACTTAGGCCGCGGTTTAAGTAATCACTGGACGCCCAGATTTGTTTCTTGGTGGGTTAATTTAAGAATATAAGTGCGTTTCTATAGTCTACGCTATATGCTTTATTGAAATTGTTCACAATAATTGGTGTTTCAATAGATAAGAGCAATATTGCTCACCTTTCTCACAGCATCTTCCACTGAAACCTTGTTTGCAACTACACCAAATATCTTTCAGAGTCCCACCGTTATAGCACCGCTGATTGCAACTCCTGATCTGCACAAGAACGTCCAAACGATATAGATATGGGGAAAATCCAAAGCAATTGGTCAGTTTAAACGCTCGGCGTTGTCACCATTGCCTTGCCATTTTACCGCACGAAAAAGTGCAATCAATCCACCGTGACCAGGAAGTCAATGCCCAATCTCTTAACGAACAAATTGGAGGAGTTTGTGTGCGCGACTGCTTCCACCCTTGAGAATCATCCAGCATCACAAGAAAAAGGGCAAGGATAATCAAACGCAGTCTTGGAGCCATTGTTCCGATCTTTTTATCAAAACGTGGTGAGGTGATTTTTTTTAGCTAAAAGAGACAGTGTAGCTGAATATGCAAGTCGAATATGTTTTGTTTGTTAAGCCTGATTTCAACTAAATTCACTTATGAGCTTTTCTTACCTCGTACTTGTTACTCAGCATTGCCTGACTAACTGAATGACTGTTAACTTTTTTTTGGCTCTTTTAGCTTGGAGTCTACGTGATGTTTGTCTTACCAATGCTGCTGAACTACGAGGTTAGTAGGCGAGAACTGAAAACTTTATTTCGAATATTAGCATAACCAGAATAATAAATTTTCAAAAGGCTATTCTTTTTTTGTCGAGGAATACTGTAATCAGCTATAATTTCCTTCTTTACTTTAGAAAATGCTCCTTTGATATTGACCTCTGGTGCTGTCCTCAATTGATTTAATAAGTTACCATTTCTTAGACCTAAAAATGAGGACTTTAAAAGACGAGTTTGAGTAAACGGGTGTTTAATTTGTAAACGGCAAAACCGAAAATGACTTAGTCGAGGTACTACTGAGGCGGAAGTTATTAACGACCTCATAGTGCTACTTTATACTCAGTATCTATCAATTTCTTTCTTTTTTCTTTTCTTGTTTTGTTATTAATGTTTTGCCAACAAGTACCACATGTACACAATATGTGCGCTAAAAAGTCAAAAAATAAAATATTAAAAACGTTTGCAGGTTAATCACTAACGCAAATAGTTGGGTGCCGCACGAAAAATATCGAGGGTACTTATTAAGTCATTTCATTTATATTGGTTATTTCTTTTTTGTATTTTCTTATACTTCCCCCCAATTTACGAGTGGGACAACATTCAGCCTTATTTACTACAACCCCGTTATTTTACTTTGAGAAAATACCCAATTTCGTTTTCTTTCATACTGAAATCTAACAGCACTAAGTGTACAATCATGTTCTTTTTATAGTAACCACAATCCTTAGGCAACATGGCTTAAAATCTTCATCTTGCCATCCTGATTAAGAATGGTGCTGTTGCCCACTCCAAATGTTATGATATCTGTCATTAAGCGGGTTTCTTGTCCAGGCCCTCGCTCCTGCAGCATGAAAACGAGGCTGAACTGTAACATTTATATAAACCCAATAAAAAGTGCACAATACGATGGGGAAATAGCTAAATCTTTGCTACTTGACGTTTAGAGCTCGACAGACAGTAGTGTGGGAGATAAAATGCGTCACGTGATCAGTTATGAAGAGTCACGTGACTTTCCAATAAAATCGATTTTAAAGCATAAAAGACGCTCTATTCAAACTTTCCTTTCATATAGTTTTCAACTTACTAACGTTTCTCATTTCGATTTACACATCCAACAATAAAAACACAAAAATTCAATAGGTGATCAGCTATGATGGGTCACGTGACTAGATAACAACCATTGAACAGATAATGAATTAGCCTTAGCTGTGTGAATAGCGTGATTGGTTAATTGTTTCAGTAAGCTCTTCAGGAATTATTTTCTCTAAGAAATAAAAAGAAACTATGTTTCATGGGGTAAATATGTGCTTCAAAAAGTTTTATTTTGAACTATGTATTTTCAAAATTAATATAAAAATAGATTGTTTTAATTATTTTTCTCAATTTAAAAAAAGACTGAATTCATACATTCGCCTCAAGAACTCGATAAAAGGAGGAACCAGAGACAAGCGCAAGGAGAAAAAGAGCACAGGCCAGGGATTAGGCGCAATGTGGATAACAGAGATCAGAGAATTGGAAACTGGGAAAGGTTCATCATTCTAGATGATAACAAGGCTAGCCTAGCTCATTTCCTCTCGACTGAAATCTCGGAGAGTTACAGCGCGCCTTCTGGGCGAGAGCTCGTGATCAATGGAGGCTTCAAGGAGACACTGAAGGTGTGGTCATCTGACACATCACGACAAGATATAAGAGAGCTCGCATCAGATCATGAGCAGGCAGATACTAGAATAGCACTGCATGCCCGAGACGCAGCAGCAAGAGGGTACAAGCAAGTCAACATTTGTGTCGTGATACGGACGTTCTTGTCCTCCTTTTGGCACACTGAGAGCAGCTTTGTCAAGAGATATGGATGTTTGCGAGTACATCAAGACAAAGGCGTTACATACCAGTTCACAGAATCACGCTCTCCGAGGAGAAGAGGAAGTCGCTTCTCGCATTTCATGCCATTACTGGCTGTGATACGACAAGCCAGTTCTATGGTGTGGGCAAGGCATCGGCAAGGAAAGTCTTCGAAGATGCACCTGACCTCTTGGAACACCTTGGAGAAGAAAGCCAAATCAGTGCTGACGTTCTTGCCAAAGCTGAAGCCTTTGTATGCAAACTCTACAATCCTGGAACACAAGAGGTGGAAATCAACCAAGAAAGAGTAGGAGCGTTTCGCAAATCCAAGAAAGAACTTGACGCCCTACCTCCGACTCAAGATGCACTGATTCTCCTCATAAAGCAGGCAAACTATCAGACCAAGGTGTGGAATAAGGCGCTGGAAACCATGTCCTTCTCTCCCAAAGCCTGAAGACAGCGGATGGTACTACAGTGAAGGCCTTCTGAAGCCAAAGTTAATGACACGAGAAGAAGTGTCAGCGGCGTGTTTACAGTTAGCACACTGTGGGTGCTCCCAAGAAGGGGGATGCTGTGTAAACCGACGCTACACTTGCGTTCAATTGTCTCTTTGCTGTTCCAAGGCATGTAAATGTGGCGACAGGTGCAGAAACAACAGGAACACTGCAGCAGAGGCGAATGAAGCATGATCTATAACTTTGATAAGGTGGAAGTCACATGGTGGTCTTGTGTAGCACTGAGATACTTTGCTTATGGTTTATAAGCTTGTATTTCTGGCTTAAACCGTGCGGTCGAGTAGAAGAAAGTTCAGTCTTTTTGCATGAAAAATCCTAACTCATGGTAAGTGTTACATAGGTTGGAAACGCTATAGAATGACTGAAAATAGAATGATTTCATTACATCACGTGACCCATCATAGCTGATCACCTATTGAATTTTTGTGTTTTTATTGTTGGATGTGTAAATCGAAATGAGAAACGTTAGTAAGTTGAAAACTATATTAAAGAAAAGTGTGAATAGAGCGTCTTTTATGCTTTAAAATCGATTTTATTGGAAAGTCACGTGATTCTTCATAACTGATCACGTGACGCACTTTATCTACCACACTACTGTCTATCGAGCTCTAAACGTCAAGAAAGATTCAGCTATTTCCCCCATCGTATTGTGCACTTTAATTGAGCTTATATAAATGTTACAGTTCAGCCTCGTTTTCATGCTGCAGGAGCGAGGGCCTAGACAAAAAACCCGCTTAATGACAGATATCATAACATTTGGAGTGGGCAACAGCACAATTCTTAATCAGGATGGCAAGACAAAGATTTTAAGCTATGTTGCCTGCTTCTACTCAAAAAGTTTGGCGAGCTGCCTCCTGACTATAGAGATCAGATCATTGAACGAAACGTAGTTAAAAGTGGTCGGACCTGGATATTGGATGAATTTGCTTTTCTAGCAATTGTCACGCTGAATAAAGCTACGAAAAACCTGACTGATTAGTTTTCTTATATTTGCTAGTTCTCCCCATGCGTGCGAGCTTGACGTGATCCAGTACCGCGAAGCAGGTAAAAAGAAAAGGAAATTATTAATGTTTGAAAAATTGTCTCCGAATGATCGCTTGTTGACCTGTGGTATCCTGGATATTGATTACGAAAAAAGAACGTAGGCAAATGCGATAAGGAACGGACCATTAGAAAAGTTATAGAAGGGAATGGCGAAGTACAGAATGTCAGTCTCTCGCACTGATTGGTAATTTAATGCCCCTTGTTACTTGAAAAGTAAAATCTCCCCTCAAAAATAAATTATTCAATACATGAGCTTCCATTTGATAGAATCGTCTGTCTTGAAGGTAACAAAAGTGAAGCTTTCCCCATTAGTCTGGAAAATAAGGCATATTAAGGGACAATTTTTAGTGTTGGCGTCACCGACTGCAAAGCGGTTTGCACGGTTCACCCCATTTCAGTCATTGAAGCTGGTCTCCCAAAAACAATCTAAGCCAACACTGCTCAAAAAAAGCAAGTCCTGCAACCACCACGTTAACTGCTTGCTGACTAGAAATATTATCAACAGAGTGGGTCATTGCTTGCATGCAAACAGCACAAACAAACTGCACAAGAGTGCGAAAACTCATCAAACTTTACAACAACCCCACCCTCCTGGCATTTAACCAGGCTACCCCAGTGCATAGCAGATGTTAACCATGTGTCTGTGCAACAACCTGACACCCACACAGAAATTCCGCACACTAGCACAAAGTATAATCTTTAGAACAACCCCACCCCCTGGAATTTAACCTGGCTACCCCAAATGCCTACCAGATGATAGGCCTGTGTCTGTGCAACAACCACACATCTAGCCAGACACAAACCCCCCTCAATTTGAGGGAGACATTGAGCTTTGAAAGACAGGGGCAAGCACCGGTACAAAAACTCAGGAAATCCGCATTCTAGCACAATGCATATAAACTTTAGAACAACCCCACCCCCCTGGAATTTACCCAGGCTACCCCAAATGCATACCAGATGATAGCCTGTTCCAAGCTCCGAGATGTTGGTGGAAAATCGTTCAGTAATAAGAAATGCGAAAAAAGCGCGGGAGCTGGGGAGAGACAGGGCGGCGGAGCCTGTACGCATTTTTTTAACGGCCTGTTCCGGTATATCAGCTCCTGATATACCCTCTGATTGGTCAATTGTGACAGTTAACATCATCACCTAGTAGGGTGGTCATCAGTTTGTCATCACAAAGATGGCTAACGCGAATCGCGCGTGTGATCTTCATGAATCCGCGTTGTCTTGTCCTTTAGAAGAGTGTCTGCGACTTGGCTCGCGGTAAAGATGTTTTCGGTATTATACCCACCGGTTTCGGCAAAAGTTGAATCTTTCAGCTATTCCCACGCTTGGCTAAAGCTGCTCTAGCCCTAGAAAACTCTACGATAATAGTCGTTTCGCCGCTGATATCTATAATGCGAGACCAAGTGGAACAATAGAAAAAGCTTGGATTTTCGGCCGCAGCTATTTGGCATCGGTGAAGAGGGAGAGGAGGACGAGAAGAAAGAGAGAGAAGGAAAGTGCGAAATTATTTTCGGTAATCCGGAGTCCTGGTTGATCACAAAGTGGCAATAACAAAACAGTCCAAAGACTGTTAAGCTTATTCCGCTATTACCAAGGGAGAAACTACGCGCTCCAGTCAAAAGACTCACACTATTTTAAGAGAAACTCTATTAAGCTGGAGTTTACTAAGTCACAATGCAATTCTCCTTAGTTGATGTAGCTTAAGTTTAAGCTGCACTTCATTCTTATAATTCTGGATCTGTAAATCACTATCCGTGATAATTTAACATTCTGCAAAGAAAACTAACGAGCTTGGCCCAGCGTGATACAACATTGCAGAAAAACATTACATTCACGGACTAAAGAAAATCGCTTTAGTCAGATCCAGAAAGCACTTTGGAGAAAATTAAAACCCTTATTCAGTCGCAATAAAAAGCTTTACGCTTCAAATTAGAGGTCAAAGAAAATGCTCTCTCATCAGAGGGCAAATCCTGCCGACCAGAAACAAACGCCACAGTAAATCGATATGTGTGCCATGACCTCTCAGTGTGAAACAAGCGGCTAAAGTCACATTTGCTCAGTGACAATGTAGAACCTTCCAGAGCATAACCTACCCAACAGAGGAAAAAACTTACCGCCCCCTTTTATTGCTATAAACTAGTGCCAAAAAAACGGATGCTCTCACAGGATAACGAATTCGAAGACATTAATTTCCACACATCGCACAAGGAGTTCGCGTCGCGTGCAATGCTCACGCGAGAAACTTGAGAATCATTGTAGCTAACTGAAGTGTTAACAGTTTTGACAGCCGAATCCAGACGTGACAAAAATGGGCGGAAGAGGGTCGTTAAAGAAATGCTAACAGGCTCTCTCTCCCATTTTTCCCGCCGCCACCGCCCCCTTTCCCAAGTCGTGCGCGTCTTATTTTCGCTTTGCTCGTTTTAATACGTTCCCACTATACTATCTGAGAGCCTGGCACAGGCTAACCAGATGATAGCCCTGTGTCTGTGCAACAACAGGACACTTAGTTCGACGGAAGCCCCCCTCAAAAAAAATTAGCTGCCCAACGGGGGCAACAGACCTCCTCGTACATATTTTCTGGAATTTCTACTGATTTCTGTCAATTCCAGGACGTTATTTGAAGCCCATGGTTAAGAGCTGAGGGTGAATAGTCCTAAAGAGGGAGATTGTTATTTTTACACTAAAAGCATCACGGCTTTAAGCAAATTAAGTTTTGAAAGATTGCCTGCAATGTGCTGGACTTGACTTAAGATTTCAGGCAACCCAGTTTTCAAAACTCCAGGTAGATATCCATGCAAGAGAAAATTAACGAAACAATAGGAGATATTCTAACGAAAAAATACGGTGGAACCTCTCTTTTGGGACACTTCTACTCGGGGGGGGGTACAAACTTTGGTCTCGGAAAAACGCCCATATAATCTTTTTATCCGTTACCTCTGTTGAAAGGACACCCGTCTATTCAGGGAAAAGGGACACTTTTTCTGGGTCCCAAAACCCAAGTTTAACGTCCATTCAGAGGACACCTTAGGACTCAAAAAGTGACTGTCCACAAAGAGGGTTGATATCTTCAACTTTGAGCTAATCACAAATGTGGAAGCTTTCACAAACTTAACTATCTCACTTTAAAAACTGATGTAATTTAAATTGGTCTGAAAGGAACCTATGTAAGCACCTCGTCGGACACATGTAATGTAGCAGGGATAACTTAATGATGATTAGCTATGATTTCTGTTTGTTTTCTTAGCTGGTTAATTATTCACCAACTCCAGCCCAACCTCCATTCAGAGGACACCTCTATTCAAGGAACGCTTGCCTCGGCCCGAAGGTGTCCCCTGAAGATTCCACCGTATTTATGCAGCTCGAAAGCTTCTCACCCGCCGCCATAAACTTTTCTAATGGTCGGCTCCTAAAGCAGCGAGGAGTATCTGCACTATTCTTCATATGACTAAACGTTACGTATTAGATGAGAGGTACCTCTCCATAAGACCAATGCTGGAGAACATTATTTGTTGGCAGTTTGTCAGTTGGAACATTACCTAGGAAGTTTTGCCGAGCTTTTAAATTGGCAAAATTGCTACAGTTTCCGGTTTGGCTCAAGTTCGTAACGCCACAGCGTGGAATACCAGTAAGCAATTTGGTTGGTATGATAAGCGAGATGTTTATTGCTCTTAATAAAGCATTGGATTGTCCCCCAGCCCCCCCCCCCCCCCCCCCCCCCACCAATTCCCCATTCCCTTCGGATTATCACCTTGGACAGTTAGCTTGGCCGATGATGTCGCCACGCCAAGAATGTTACTTGCTTTGCACGTATGCACTCCGCCATCCTTAGATGCCTCACTGTAGTTGAATAATCAGCCTTTATGTCCAGCCGGCCCTTTATCTCCTCGAGTTCCTCTTGGTCCCTGTGGTCCCTGGGGCCCGGCTGTTCCATGTTTGCCTGGGGGACCAGGCCTTCCTGGTTTTCCTCTAAGTTCCTTTGGGCAATGCGTCTTGCAGAGCAATCTATTCAAGGCCAGCTGAACTTCTCTATTGAAGTCCTTACGAGTGATGATTACACTGGCGTTCGAATTCTTGTTTCGATTTTCCGAGTTTCGCTCCTGGCGACTTTTGTGTTTTTGTAATAGAAAGAAAATTTCGTGTTACAAGTTTTAATTTTTCATAGTAGCACTATAAGCCAACACCACCCGTACCGTCTAACAAAATGACAAACTCTATAATGCACGACAGTCTCTATGGATTTGATTCTAAAAGCAGCCAGCTGCTTTTTTTCATCGGTATAGAAAATTTTACCTTTGAAAACAATTTGACACGAACTGAGACTCGATCTGCTTTCGGTCTTTCTCTGGCTACTGGTTGTTAACAAATTGTTATGTGCCGTTTTTATCCTTGATTGAGTATTCATGTTCGTTTGTTTTTCAACTAAAAATATTAAAAAATATCGAAATACTCAGATAATTGTCACCTTTCCCTAAGGGCGGCGTTCCTAAGTCTTCAAAATATAATTCAAATAAAACAGTGTTTTCAAAAGTACCCTATTTAAAAGTATTTAAAATAAGATATGGCCATTATTTGAGGCCTCAAAACAGATTTCAAATAGTCTATTTTACTGTTTGTAATAGGCGTACTGGATGTGTCTCAAAATACATTTTAGATACAACTGAAAACAGTGTTTAAGTACCCTATTTAAAAGTACTTAAAATACGGTGAGCATTTTGTCTTAAAAAAGATTTGCAATAGTCTATTTGAACTCGGTTCAAGTGACAGTGTTAGTAGTTCTATGACCAAAATACATTTTCAATATCCTATTTTAATCATATTTATTAAATAAAATATATTGTAACTTGATAAGTGAGCTTCTCCTTTTGAAGAAAATAATACAATTTAACTATACTCTTAAGATGTGTTAAACGTCTATGGAAAATGACATTAAAATCCCGCGGGGGGGGGGGGGGGGTACTCCCTTATATAAGCCATATAGGTATGTGCCGCCCCATCAGGGAGGGTTTTTTGCGCCGTTTTGGTATAAAAACAGGTATACACTTTGTCCATTTTGGTCTGGAATCGGGTTGAGTTTTCGAGGGAACCACGGGAGTGTAAGAACATTTTTATCGTTTCAATTTCAAATGAGTAAGAAAGAAAGAGAAATATGCGAATTCAAAATGGGTTTGAATAATTTTTGTGTTTGCGCCCTAATGTGATAATGATAACATAATTTCTACCTAAAAGCCAGGTCTGAAAATGGGTATAAATGTAGGAAGGTGGCTTAAAAATAGTGTTCAAATAGTGAAACCACATTTTAAATACTTTAAAATGAGTTTTAAAATACATTGGTTTTGTAAGGGTGTTTTTGTTTTCCCTTTTCCCCAGAAGCACACGTAACATTTGTGTATTGAACAGGATCATTTAAAACTACATGTATTTATGGTAACGGAACGAAACGGGAAGACGTTTAGATACAACGCCACAACAATTTTTTACTGAAACCGATATTCAAGAAACTCTTTCCTTGACAAAGCATTTAAGAGAGTGTCTCTGTAAGAGCGGTCCGGTCGATTTTGCTTAAGACACAGATTTAGCTCATTTCCTGTGTGTTGTAAGACATTCATGTACCTATACTAAAACCACAATCCGTTTGATCGGATCTCTTTATTTTTCAGAGTTTTACGGAAATTAAATTTCACTCGAGCGACGGCCTTTCGTGACACTTTTACAAGACTTTAATTTGAGACAACTTTGGAGGACAATTTACAAAAAAGTACGGGACTCAGCAAACATCAAATACCACAGACATGTATATTAACTCTATCTTATTCATCGAGGGAACTTTCGTGAACATCACGTTTCAATCAAGCAAACAGGAAGACTTGAACGACACCTTATCGGTTCGCTTAAGTCACACACTCGAAAACCGATCAAATTCAAGGTGCATTTTTGAAAAAGTGAGGCGTTCTTAACTGATCCAACTAATATAGCTAGGAAGTAGGTGCCATAGAAAAGGTAACTACAGAAAAAAACTTTGCGGCCCGACCTTTACTAAAACTTTATAACTCCGTGAACTTACCTAATTTTCGGCAATCTCCAAGTTTTGCCGCCATTTTGAGGGACTTGTCAACATGAAGCGTAGCAGATATAAATCGAGCAGGTAGATCTAAAACTATCAGAAATACATACGAAAGCATTCAAATGAACTGCACTTTCAATTCAAGGGGCAAAATTTGAAATTGTTCGTTAAACCTACCATTCCTGCATCCCCATGCGACCATTTCTTCCAACAATTCAAACACTACAACTAGCGGTCGAATTTCCCTCGTCGATTCCACCGTAGGAAATAACCTGTGACACCCAAGCTTCGACTCGAATGTGAAGTACGAATCAAACAACATAACTGCTTCATCTTCAAGGCCATGTCACGCTGGTATTTTGATTTTCTGATCGACAAGAACGGTGATCAGGAAGTGATCGCCATGTTTACCTCATAAACGTGACCGCTGACCAGCCGCTGAGTGAAAACAGTACTGAGCAGGGTGGTGTGGGTGGCGGACTTGTCGTCATAAGATATTCGAATACATGCTAACAAAGCTTTAGGACTCTCAGTCTAAACAGTGAAGGCATGCTTCGTGGTACAGACAACTTTTATTTTATTCTCATAACTTTTTCCTTTAAATTAGAACTGGTGTTAAATAATAGAGTTATTTAAATATTTTTAACCGAGGTACCCATATGACCTTTTTACTTGTACTCAGTGGTATAAAATAAGGTGTCTTTTCTTCCAGAACTTTTTATTTATGCGTTATTGCACGGAATGAACACTATACTTAGAAGGTTTGTTCTAAATCATTTTTGCTGTTCCCAAGAATGTATGCAAAATCATTGCTTTATACAAAGCTGACTCTAAAATATGATTTTCCTTAACAGTAACCAATGTCATTTACGTAAGGTGTTAATAAAACTAGCAATGTACAATTTTTAGCGTTTTTCGCTTATAAGCCTGACATACAATTGTCAAGTGAACTATGTTAGTTGCAGCTCATTCCTTGATTCTATGTGACCTTTTATCACTAAACCTCATTCTTTTCATTAACAATTTTCCTGTACTTTTTTTTTCATACGACAACGACAAAGAGTTTTATAAGTAAACCGATTTTTTGGTGTACCACGCTTATTACTTTGTATATACAAATACATGCAAAAGGCCGGCTAAATAAGCTCCTCCCCCTGCACCTAATTTTTTGGGTTGCCTTCGCCCCATGCCTCTGCACGACTCCCTGTTGGCTAAAAGGAAATTTGAAAGACTGCTATGCAGGACACATTTTCTTTTTCATTTTCATTTACCCTCTACAATTTTTTATAAGTATGTAAAAATATAAAAAACACAAAGGTTGTTACAAGTAAAATGGGTTTTTTTTGTACCCCTCTTAACATATACATATACTTTGTTATGGCAAAATGGTGGCTAAGAACGGCTGAATATATACCTACTTGGAAATAAAATGATGCTGCTTGGTTTCCCGTTAAAACATTACGTAAGAGTGACGCGTGTCTGTTCAAATTGTGACAAAACCACGTCACAAAGTCAAAGCAAAAGAAAAAAAGTGTAATTTTCATAACCAACTTACAATCTCTCCATTATAGACAGCTACAAGGGCCTTTGGTTCACTGCTTGATGGTGTAATTATCCTTCCACTGAGCACTGGCATTCATGGCTCATTTCCTTTATTTTTGACATTAGATCAGAACAGCTTTGAAATCTCTAGATTTAAGGTGGGTTGAAAAATTCTAATCCCTTACCCTTTCAGAAGACGACAGTACCAATGTTATCGAGAGACGGGGTAGCGAACCTTTCCAGTAGAATTTAAGTGAAGGATGGGCACTTCATAAGCCAAAGGGTGGCGCTGTTCGCTTCTAAGAGAAAGTAAGGCAGTATCTCACCTCCAAGTTTGAAATTGGTGAGCAACCTGGAAGGAAAGAGGATCTGCAAAAAGTCTCGCAAGCTATGAGGAAAGCGAAGGGGGAAAACGGAGAGCACCTGTTTTCCCGGGAAGTGTGGCGAGCCAAAGCCAAAATACAAGGAAGACTACAAGGATTTTTCTTCCGTTTGTCCTCCTCGAGATGGAGACGGGCAGGTTCGTCTCCGAGCACCGCGGTTGACGATAAATCTGACGAGGAATTAATTGACGAGGAAGAAGTGAATCACATGACCACTGTCGAATCAGTTGTAACAGAAATTGGCTTAACGCATCCGATTGTCTATGACATTTATGACTTGTGTGACTACGTCAAGGAGGAAAAATTGAACTATTTTGCTGTTTCCATGTTTAAGGAAATCTGTACTTTCTTCCAGCTGCCATTTAAATGGGAGTCGTGCAGAGGCATGGGGCGAAGGCAACCCAAAAAATTAGGAGCAGGGGGAGAAGCTTATTTAGCCGGCCTTTTGCATGTATTTGTATATACAATGTGATAAGCGTGGTATACCAAAAAATCAGTTTACTTATAAAACTCTATGTCGTTGTCGTATGAAAATAAAAGTACAGGAAAATTGCAAATGAAAAGAATGGGGTTTAGTGATAAAAGGTCACATCGAATCAAGGAATGAGCTGCAACTAACATAGTTCACTTGACAATTGTATGTCAGGCTTATGAGTGGAAAACGCTAAAAATTGTACATTGCTAGTTTTATTAACACCTTACGTAAATGACATTTGTACGGAAAATCATATTTTAGAGTCAGCTTTGTATAAAGCAATGATTTTGCATACATTCTTGGGAACAGCAAAAATGATTTAGAACAAACCTTCTAAGTATAGTGTTCATTCCGTGCAATAACGCATAAATAAAAAGTTCTGGAAGAAAAGACACCTTATTTTATACCACTGAGTACAAGCAAAAAGGTCATATGGGTACCTCGGTTAAAAATATTTAAATAACTCTATTATTTAACACCAGTTCTAATTTAAAGGAAAAAGTTATGAGAATAAAATAAAAGTTGTCTGTACCACGAAGCATGCCTTCACTGTTTAGACTGAGAGTCCTAAAGCTTTGTTAGCATGTATTCGAATATCTTATGACGATAAGTCCGCCACCCACACCACCCTGCTCAGTACTGTTTTCACTCAGCGGCTGGTCAGCGGTCACGTTTATGAGGTAAACATGGCGATCACTTCCTGATCACCGTTCTTGTCGATCAGAAAATCAAAATACCAGCGTGACATGGCCTTGAAGATGAAGCAGTTATGTTGTTTGATTCGTACTTCACATTCGAGTCGAAGCTTGGGTGTCACAGGTTATTTCCTACGGTGGAATCGACGAGGGAAATTCGACCGCTAGTTGTAGTGTTTGAATTGTTGGAAGAAATGGTCGCATGGGGATGCAGGAATGGTAGGTTTAACGAACAATTTCAAATTTTGCCCCTTGAATTGAAAGTGCAGTTCATTTGAATGCTTTCGTATGTATTTCTGATAGTTTTAGATCTACCTGCTCGATTTATATCTGCTACGCTTCATGTTGACAAGTCCCTCAAAATGGCGGCAAAACTTGGAGATTGCCGAAAATTAGGTAAGTTCACGGAGTTATAAAGTTTTAGTAAAGGTCGGGCCGCAAAGTTTTTTTCTGTAGTTACCTTTTCTATGGCACCTACTTCCTAGCTATATTAGTTGGATCAGTTAAGAACGCCTCACTTTTTCAAAAATATACCTTGAATTTGATCGGTTTTCGCGTGTGTGACTTAAGCGAACCGATAAGGTGTCGTTCAAGTCTTCCTGTTTGCTTGATTGAAACGTGATGTTCACGAAAGTTCCCTCGATGGATAAGATAGAGTTAATATACACGGCTGCGGTATTTGTTTTTTGCTGAGTCCCGTAGTTTTTTGTAAATTGTCCGCCAAAGTTGCCTCAAATTAACGTCTTGAAAAGTGTCACGACAGGCCTTCGCTCGAGTGAAATTTAATTTCCGTAAAACTCTGAAAAATAAAGAGATCCGATCAAACGGATTGTGGTTTTAGTATAGGTACATGAATGTCTTACAACACACAAGAAATGAGCTAAATCTGTGTCTCAAGCAAAATCGACCGGACCGCTCTTACAGAGACACTCTCTTAACTTTTGAGTTCTCTACCCGGAACCAATAAAATCCTCATGTAATGATTCTGCGGTGCACTTTGTTAGAATGTTTGATTCTTTGATAACCTTAACGCAAATGCGAGGATCCATGAATTATTCAGTTTTCGAAACTCTGGGAACAAACTTGTAAACCCCAAAACACTCACCTTTACCAGTGTCACCACGCAGCGCCGAAGCAATCGGTTTATTGTTCACAGTGCCTCATGATCTGTACTGAGTACATGTTTTTTTCTCTCTGTTGGCTCAAGAATTGAAGCATTCTTCGATGAGTGTGAAGCTGGAACTCGACATGGAACAGTGCCACGAATTCTAAGAAAGAGCAAAAGACAAAACTGTTCAAGAAAACACCAGAGGCGTTTTAGACGGGGCGCTTGTGTGATGGCTGCATTATCGGATAACACATAATTGTAAGAACGTAGTTACCGTACTTAAAGGGACTGTAACCAGCGAACAATTTGCAACCAGTCGTTGTTACAAACTTAACAAGTTAGGAAGATACGGTTTTCGTAGATCAAGAGAATGTTTTTGAGGAAGAGTCGCGGTGAGATTTTCTATCTCACCCTGTTTCAACCTATCAATACTGGCTGTCTCCCAGGTCACTAAGGAGGCTTTTTTGTAAACATGCTTTATTTTTGTATCCTATGAACGTGAGGATCATATTTATTACAGTGCGATTACGTGCATGCTATTCAAATGTCACCTCAGTACTGATCGTCAGTAACTTCAGATTATACGTCGATATATGGGAAATGAATCTAAAGATTCTCTTCAGTCACCTTCTGCATTCAAAATGAATTTGCAAATTCGCCGTATATTTTGAATCTGGCGTTAGTGACATACCTATATATTAAATATTATCCGAGTCAGAGATCTCCGAAGTGCGCAAACCCCTTTCTCTTTTAAAAGGAGATTATATAACTGACCCTGATGACTCGGTCATCAGTCACGGGAGTGAACATTATGGCAGCATCACCCATCAAGAGGCACTCATTTGAGTCTTTCAGATCAGAAGAGTGGACAGTTTATCAAGTTTGAATGCAACAATGATGTCTTGTTCATTCAGCCCGGTTTTTGTTTAGTACTTACTTAAAAAATAAACATATTTAAACTTTTAATAATGAAAACGTTTAGGAAAGGAAAAAATCCATCCAGGGCCGGGTTGTTCAAAGCTGGATCAAGATAACCCAGGGTAAGCGCGAAGTTTGAATTCAGATATGAAAGCTTAAAAAGGAAATTCAGTTTAATTCTTTTTGTCTACAATTTGATGATTGACTATTCTAAAAAGATTAGAGAAAATTGTCCGAGAAAATGCTTTTGACGATGAAAAAAAGAGACCCGGGTTAAGATGTAACCTTGGGTTAGCGCTAATCGGCCTTCGAACAACTGGGCCCAGAAGAACAAGTTTCCGTAGTTTTTAGAGTAAGTCAAGTTTGACACTTTTACTTCAACCACATTGAAATGCTTGTTACTTATCAGCTATTTCGAAAAAGGTTGTTGGAAAAAATGTGCACCCGACAATTCCGAAAGGTGATAATGGGATATGATCATTACACTGTTCCTGACGCTGCAACTGTCGAACCTATTTGTGTTGCTTTCCTTTATTTAGTACTCGCAAACATACGACCAATACCCCTCGTGCCATTCTTTCTAACTTCTTTGAAGAACAGTGAACTCAAAACCACCCACAATACCTTTGGGGATTGTCGCGTGCACGTTTTCCGACAACCTTCCTCGAAATAGCTGCCTGCGGAATCGGCTCCTGTAGCTAAATACTTGAGTGCTTCAAAGGGACACCTCGTTCATTTTAAAACTAGATAAGGGGGTTATCGAACCAGATGACTCCTTGGCTAATAAGAGTACTGAGATAAGTGAAAAATCAAAAGTATATGAACTAGCTGATGATTGCGTTCGAGGTACGAGAACGCAACCCCTAATTTGTGTTGGTTGTTCTGAGCATTATTGGGTATCCTGTGCAATTAATAATGGAGGTACTTTTGCTGTACGCAATCCTTACGTTCAAAATATGCCATAATCATCTATAAAATAACTAAGATAGTACGCGCGCTCTGATCGGCCGAGAGCAGTGTTTGCATGAGAGTATGTAAACATGGTTGTGGCGTCAAGTTGTTTGGCTTTTCGCGCGCTAATCACGCAAGCACGAATTTGAAAAAGTTTTCGAGTTCAAAACTCGACAAGTTTACTTTATTTACCCATTCCTTCGTCGGCTGAAACATGGAAAATCGTTACAAAGAAGGCGAGTCAATTTTTCTTCGCTTAAGCTGAAATTTTAAGCGAGAAAAATCCGTATTTTGCAAAGCATCTTTTTGCAAAACAAGAGCTGATTACGCGTGCAAGACTTCGTAGACAAGATTTTGCGCCTGGTAAGAATTTATCTTTTAATCAGTGCCACACAAAGAGTTTGGCGTTTTTTTTCGGGAAAGTTATTTTATAAAAGCAATAGAAAACTTTTGTCCTGTGTTTGCATAGCCTGATATAAACACTCGAGGCGTTGGGAAAATTCTCGACTGTTATGCAAACCCTCGACTTCGTCTCGGGTTTGCATAACTGTCTCGAATTCTCCCAACCCCTCTCGTGTTTATATCAGGCTATGCAAACACGGAAAACGTTTTCTATTGCTTAAATTTATCTATCGCAAGAACCATCCATTCTTCCTTGTCAAGTGCTACCTGTAAGCCTAACAAACATATCGAACACACTCTACTAAGCTCCGATTACTCCTAATTTATTCTTATATTTTATACTGAAACTCATACACAAAAGCATCCAGTCAATTCCCTTTACTTTTAACACTCTCGGGACCGCAAGTAAGAGTCTTTGGTCTTAACTAGCAAGGTATCGTAAAAGAGGGGGAGTTTGTTTGAGTCAATCGTCTTATTTAGTATTGTTGGGGACGTCGCTGTTGTTAGTAATAGTTAGTTATAGCGAGGTTCCTCAGTCACCTTTGAGAGAATTGACTGTGCACCCAGAATGCTATCATTCATTTAAAAATATCTTTAACTGGTGACTGCTAAAGGACGCGGCTCCTCCTGCGTACCTAATTCACGTCCCAAAAGATTTTCAACCTAGCTATTTATATATTTCTTTTGCTGTATTGTAAATTCGAATTCTAAGCTTTTAAATAGGTATTCTCATAGTTTCCTCTAAAATCACTATATATTTTAAGTGTGAATTTTCTTGTAGCTTTCCTCATTGGTTCGGTTTTGTAGTTTGCTACTATTTCTTCAATTAATTTTTTGATGAAGAGCCAATTGTAAGTAGAAAAGGCTAAATACAAAACAATTATGATTATGATTATAGTTTTGCATGTTTTGATTATCGTTATCATTTTCATCATCATCATCATCATCTTCATCATCATCGTCGTCGTCGTCGTCCTCATCATCATCATCACTATTATTATTATTATTATTATTATTATTATTATTATTATTATTATGCATACATCACGTTTTTGTCTATACCTAGGCGTGCGGCGGGGAAAACCGACGGTACAGAGAGTACAACTGAAAGTCTCTTCATAGCATAAAAAAGAATGGACATAACCTAATATGTAATAAATTAATTATCTAGTAGATAACGCAAGATTACAAATACAAAATTTTAACATTGCATGGTACTTAGTTTGCTCTATTCAATAAAAAATAGAGCTAATACAGTGATGACCATTGCTATAGGACAAATAGTAGAGTCTGAATATTTCGGATTTTAAAGCTTCCAGTGGACGCTGAATTTAACATGAGCCTGACTTATATGTGAACCGCACGATTAGACCAATGATTAGACAGTCGATCGTCCGTCCCTGACGAAAACGCATTTTGTCTTTCTTAACTGATGCGATTCATTCCCAAATAAACACGTGCGGTGGATAATAGGAATCTCCAGTGTTAGTGTATGACCTCCGTTTTGTGTGATCCAGGCACTTACTGCACTCCTTTTTCCCTCCAGACCAGTATTCAATTGCAGCACAACCTGCGCAGAGTTTTTTGCATTTCTCAGGTGTAAGACTGGGTCCCCTCGTAATATATCTTCGATTATTACTTCCACACCATTGGGGTGTATATTCCACCCACCGGGCTATAAAGATGAAGGGATCAATCAATCCGTCAATCAATCAATTTATTAATGTTAATAGTTGAGATTAGCTGGTTGTCGTTCAAGTGACAGACCATTAGGAAATTTAAAGGGCTGGGGTGGTACCGTTTCAGCTTAAATGTTTTTTGTTCGCACTTTTCCCCCTTTTTGGCTTTAGCTGTTGTGAATGTTTTTCTTACCTCTTCTGGTTGTATGCATTTTTTACATATACTCATTTTTTCATGTATGGATTTTTTGGTTTTTCTCTACCCTCCCCTTTCACTTTTCTGATGGTCCGTCCCCTTTAGTATCTGAGCCAAAAGCTCATGTCTTATAAAATTTAAAAAGGAGCAGTAATTGGAGTCAAGTATATTAAGAACGTAAAAATGATTATAAAATACATATTAAATTTAATTAATAAATCCTTTCCCCAATAAACAGCGTTCAGCGTTGGAGACGTAAGATTGCATCCGGGAAAGAGGTTTTTATTAGATTAAGCACTTGTCTATCATCTTAATCTTTTTCAAGCCTTGCGGACATTTTACTACGTGGTTAAATGTTTTTCTGGCAAAAACGAGGATCTCAATGGGTTAGTAGCTTTCATGAGGGTTGACGGTAGTGTTTTTCTAATTTTGACAGTTGACGGTTACATTTTAGAGCTTTTGGCGGTTGACGGTTATTAATTCAGTGGAAATTTAGTTCAAGAGTTTTAATAAGTCAAGAGTGATACGAAAATATTACCTTCAGTATTCAATATTGTTAACTGTTGAGTTATGCAGGTTGTCTTGGCCTTTAACTTATGAACTCTTAAAATATTGTCAGATAAACGCAAATCTAAAGTCTTGTAATGTCTAGAGAGAATGTGTTTGCCAGCATGGTGACTGTTTTTTTTCCAGTTTCGAGATTCTTCAGGAGCCTGAAGTCCGTGAAGATAAACTGAAATAGTAATATTTGAAATAGCTTAAAACTTCTTTGACGGTTAACACAATTAATCTGCATTTTACGCTGTTTGCCAGCTGACGGTATAATAACCCCATTGAGTCTCTTAGATTTAGCCCATTGCTTGGTTATAAGTAGAACCTAGTCCCCCTGTACGATTTTTGAAACTTTAATTAATACTTTACGTAGCTTTGGCCGAAGTTCTAATACTGAGTATTGTGTACTTACGTATATGCACTTCAACAACAGATGTTGCCTGTATAGAACGCTGAGCGTTTTTTGCTACGCAAGTATATGAACCTGCATCTTGTGAATTAATGTTGCGTAAAAGTAAACTTCCGTTGCGATGAATTACATGGTTTCCCGGTAGAAGATTTCCCACTCTTTTCCAAATGATCACTGTTGAACCTTGAGCTTTACAGTTCAGCATCAAATTGCTGGATTTCTTAGCTGTAATTTTCAGTGGAGGGGAAATGGTAAATCTAAGTCTTTCAATCACCATCAATATGGCGGCAGCAGTTTCCTGACGCAGGAGATTCTTTGCTGAACATTCGTAAGCCCCGCTATCTGATTTAGCCACACCCACTATGGTCAGATTCCCATCAACCACTCTTGTCTTCCCTTTGGGCAAGTGACTCAATGCTCTTCGCCACGTGATTTTGGGAGTCGGCCGACCACTAGCTTTACACTGTAGGATCGCGTTTTGCCCTTCTTCGACGATGATAGAGAAGGGTTTATGAGTGATCTTGGCACCAACTGGAAAAAAGAAGAAGGATAATGTAATTCGAGTTGAGTTGACGCCAAGTATGTATCGTATCTCTGAATTCAAGCTCGGCAGTTCATTCGATTTTCTTTAGATAAAATGAATGCCCTTAAGATTTTTGTTTGACTAAAAACACGCTTAAAAAACGCCCTAAATCAGGAAGCTTTAGTGTCGTTGGTTATGTACAAACCTGAACCAGGTTTTGTAAGTTGTCTCCATAAAACTGCACTCTTCATCAATTCTGATGTCCTCCCTAAATACTTAGTCGAACAGCAAAGATCTTTCAGGGCCGGTCATTGGTGTTTGAATGATACTACAAGAAAACAGTGAATGAGACAAGCTGTTTTGCGCAATAAATTTTCGCCCTTTAAAAATAGTCTTCAACAAGTTCGAAACAAAAATCAATATTGTTGACAAGTTTGGTTGAAGCTGAACACACAAAACGACTTGAACAAGCGGTCCCGTAATATAGAGTCAGAATTGAATTATAAATTGAACTTCTTCATATGCCATCATGCTATATAGCACTACCTTTATTGGCCTGAATACATGCACTTAAAAGCGTGCTTGCCAAGAAAAGGAAAAAGAAATATAACGTTGTGTGAGCCGCACTTCAGGGGCACCCAACGAGAATATAGTTCAAAACCACTTAAACATAACATTGTTAAACGTATTTTAATATTTAAACGGTAGATATAGGCATATTTTTATCACCTAAAAATTTTTCATCTTTTCGGATTTCCTAGCTGAAAGTCTAGTAATCCGAAAATTATAGGGATCAAAACTTACCTTTCCGAAAATTTCAGCCAGAAAAAAGGCTCCTGAAAATTCTACGCGGCCTTTTAAAGGTAAAAATCCGTTAAAAATGGGCAATTACACCCTTTTTTAGATGTTCGAAAATCCTAGGAAAGGCATGCAAGCAAGAAATTTTACAACAAATGCTCCGAAAATTCTAGATCTCGAATCGTCTTCCGAACAGATATTTTCCGAAAATTGTCGTTGCATGGGGCCCCCCTGGCACTTGCAGAGACAGTTTGTGAACAATTTATTATGTTAAAATATTCAAAAAATTTCAATGCATTTAATTAACTACACAACGAAGAATTAAGCCAGCTTTTTTTTTGTTGCCGACCTGCGCTCTCTTTGTTAAGATGCTTTTGCCAGAAGTCAATGTATTTACTCGTAATAAACTAATTTTTAGCATGATTTTAACCTTTGATAACACGCACATACGACAAGCTTATAAATAATTGAATTAAGACAAGTTAAAGCTAAGTAGGCTTTTTCATGTACCTTGCACAGTTAACGCTGCGGATGATGTAATAACGCCAAGTATATTTCTTGCCTTACAAGTGTAGAGTCCGCCATCTTGTGACGTCACATCTCTAATAATTAATCCACCACGTGATTCGACGATTCGTTTATCGGAGAGAAGACTGGAGTTTTGTTTCAGCCACGTGACCTGTGGTTGTGGATTTCCTTTAACCTCACACTGCAATGTGGCTATACCAGTTTCGTTTACAACCATAGGCACTGGAGGTGACACAATAGAAGGAGCTGAGATGGATTCACCAGGATCGCCCTTGGGTCCTTGAGGGCCCTGATCGCCTTTAGGTCCAGGAGGCCCCTGATCTCCTTGAGTACCTTTCTTTCCTTTAGGTCCTTGGGGTCCACGCGGTCCGGGAGGACCATGCTTACCTGGGGCACCAGGCCTTCCTCGTCTTCCCCTTATTCCTCTCGGACAGTTTACCTTACAGGCCAGGCTACTCAGGGCCAGCTGGACTTCTCTTTTGATGTCGTCACGACTGACAATTAGACTTGTGTTTGATTTCTTGTTTTTATTTTTTGAGCTGCGTTTGTAGCGACCGTGCGTTTCTGCAATTAAATTATAAACACAATTGGTGATAAAACCAAATTTTAGAAGAATTCTGGCCTTCTTCTCTTGGGAGTTAAAATATCACTCCATATATTTTGCAGGTTTTATCCCAGTTTCTTCAGTTGAAGCATCACTGCCGCACTCTTTGTTATGTGCATTACTGTATTGCTATTTTCAAATACAGGTCCATCCTGGGAATAGCGTAACGCGCGTGTCCATTTTCTCTTTTTTAATGAATAACTAATGGTTTGTAAAGAATTTTGGTTAGAGTAACATATATTTTGACTCCATCTCGGCTTTCGACCTGTAGCAGGGCAGAAGATATCCTTATTCTTTCAGACAAAGGGGAGGTTTTTCTGTACAAAACTACCACGTGTTGCGGCTACATATTTTGCTATCATAGCGGACGTAATGTTACACATCTGTTGTTGTCGCGACGACGTGTTGACGGAAGAAAAGAAGAGAAAACGGAGGTTTTCAAATAAATGCCATGATGTACATCCTACGTCATACAGCGCATGCCCTATCAGCGTTGCTATCGTATTTGGACTTTCGTTTGGACTGGCGAAAAACGATCCATTACACTACCTCTGGACTCTTTTTTTTATTCAAGTAAAGAAAAAATCTCCGTTTTCAAAAATATTAGGATACGTGTGGACGAGTCCCTTGCTGGTGTAAGGAAATATACCATACCCTGTGACCTCATGTAGCCGAACGCCTCTATCATCTCTTCTTTCACTTCCTGTCAGCATTTTAGCTAAAGAGGAAAGTTTCACTATAGCACGTGCTACCCCCACAGCTGAAACTTCCCTCTCGATAATGTAATATTAAACATCCAATTTTTGCGTATTTTGAAATAGAAAGAATATTATGCCCTTAGACCGTTCACAGTCCTCTATTTTTCCGGAAGATCATCGAGATTGAGCGCTTTGCGTTACGGGCTGCCATCTTGGATGAGTGTCAGAACTACTTAGGGGGCGGGGGCGGTTTAGGAGGAGGCGAGAAAAATAGAGGGACTGTAATAACATCACTGCAGCTCGCGTTCAGAGGGCGTGACAGGAATTTCACGCCTTTTACCATTCATTAATTAAGAAACTCCGCTGGTGATGAAAAACAAGCCAGACACATTTAGTATTGATTACGCATGTTTACAAATATCTCCTTTCGAAACAGTGATTTTATAATGTTTCTAGGCCATTCCTCGAAATAAAATCAGCAAACATACTCAAGAAAACATTTTTCTAATCAAAATATCAAAAATCCTTCGTGTGTTTGCGCAGGATGTGCCTTATGGTATGGAAGCGTACGTTTTATGGAAACGTCGACTTGTCAACGACTTGTCAGTGTCGGCAACTTAAACTAAACCCGTTGTCAACGCAAATTAACATTCATTGTCTAACGACCAATCAAACGCCCGCGTTGCTGGTACAACGCGCTCCGTGAACGCCAGCTGCAGTGATGTTATTACAGTCCCTCTATTTTTCTCGTCCCCCCCCCCCCCTAGCTATAATCCCCGACGCCCGCCCCCTCAGTAAAATTTGAAAATCAAGATAGCCGTGACGGAAAGACTCGGTTTATCTAAACGATCTCAAGAAAAAATAGGGGACTGTGAACAGTCTAATTACGCCCTCTACAACTAGCATAATCTCAAAACGCTATTATATACTTCATATCGAAGTACGAAATAGTCATGAATTAAAGAAATAAGGAGCCTATTTGCCATTTTAATGCCTTATTCACATCAAAAATAAAAAACATGTTAAAGTTTTTATGTACACAGCTTCGGTATATGACTGTTAAAGTATAGTTTCACATTATTTATATAAGATGCCGCTGCTCTGATTTTTGTCCAGTATTTATAACTAAACTCGCTCATTACGGAATTAAGCCGCACATAAGCTGCTTTATTCCCGCTTCGCGGTGTTGTTCAGTTCTACTTTTCACCTTTGTAAATTCAGTAAACATGTTATCTTGCCGTTTAAGTGGGGATTCATTCAGCAACCAACGTAAGAAACCTGGCACTCACCTTTATTTGAGTAGCCGTGTGGCGGGAAAGCAATCAGCTCGTTATTTCCAGTTTGGCTTGGCGCAACATTTCCTTCTCTGTGGTGAGTCAGGACTTGTAGCATTTTTCGATGAGCGTGAAGTTCGACCTCAACCTGAACCAGTGCCACGAAACAAACAATGGAGAGAACTATTGACGAAAAGGCTAGAGTGATGGAGACCGAACGCGTCTTTGACGTCCCCATCAGTCAGCTTAAGAGCGTTGGTATTTGAAACAAACGAATCAGTTGAAACTTGAAGCAATTCGAAGGCTGCCGTAACTCGACTTTTGCAATTTTCGAGTCTAATACCTTCAGTAGTTATTTCTTTCTGTGAAGTGTCCTATATAACGACATCATTAATAACCCGTAACTCTCAGAAACCTGACCTCCGCTTCGCTTAACATTTCCGCTTTTTCTGGCTGTTAACCAAAGTTTTAATGGGCCTGAAAGTTAAGGAGAGCTATTAAATAACCGGAAACTCAGTAGTCTTTAGATTATAGTAATAACTGCAAAGTAGGGAAGGGCGTGAGACAGAGAGGGGTTATAAGGCAAGGGGAGGGGGAGTGAGAGCCGGACCAACGTGGGGTCTTAAAATAACTGAGCATATTGCGGTACATCAGTCGGGGCAGGAACGCGTGACGAACCGCTAAGAACGTCATACGCCCTTTAGAGTGGTCAACCTTAAAAACATGCCTGGATGCGTGTATATTCTGTGCGGGGGTCCTCATCAGCATTTACCAACTCTGATCTTGAAGGTCAGGACATTTCAGGCAATCTTCCAAAGCATAATTTTCTAAAAATGTCGGGATGCTTTTAGTGTCAAAATGAAATCTCCCTCTCGAGGGAGTAAGTCGGTGCCGTAATAGACCTTTGTCTCGTGGCGGCCATTTTATCTCAAGAGATTTAAAAAGCTTTCGTTATGCCCGGTTAGCCTCGTAGAGAGAACGAGGCTAGCCGGGCATAAACAAAGCTTTTTAAATCTCTTGAGACAAAATGGCCGCCACGTGACAAAGGTCTATATGATGATCTTGATTCTTTGTCAACTCCGGCAATGACAACATCACCTCTTCTTTGGTGTTAACCTTCGATCAGGCGGGAGGGGCGGGGCCTGGGGCGGGGGGACAGAAAGGGAAGAACGACCGTCTGATTGCAGATTATTTCGTTATTGGTTTGAGCACGGGAGATCAAGAAATATAGCCAAGCTATTGTTTATATAATAAAGGATTAAATTAACTGCAAAAACCGTGGACGAAGATCCTGCTAGTTGTAAACGTTGGATCTCTAGAGAAGAGATCAAATCAGCCAAAACATAAAGAACAAGAACGAGAAGTCCGAAGACTACAGCAAAGCTGATTTAAAACAACGCGTGTTGTTTTTTAAATGTTCTATTGTTTATAGTTTATTTCGTAAGCTGCAGGTAGTCCAGTAGTCTTTGCTTCTTTCAGTGTTCATTTAGACCAAAACTTAAACAAAAACTCGAAGATTTAGAGCTCTTGAAGTTTCGAAATACGATCAGTTTTAAATAGACATGAATGAGATTATTTCTAGTTGGATAAGGAAAGGCTGGAAAGGAGGCACTGACCAACTCGCATTTCAGTGGCCCGCGCCGTTTCCCGTTCTTGCTGCGTTATCCTCAATCTATAACCAAAACTGAAGAAGCACGCAGTAATAGAACTGTTGGTTGAAGAGCAAAGTATTATTTGCAACATTTAACTGTTTACAATTTATCTGCATACCTTCTTATGGAAAATTCACGCTCTATGAAATTAAGGTTTTGGAAATTAACGCGACTTAGATTAACGCGAAATTATTGGTAAACGATTTTCGAATTAAGGAAATTAACGCGGAAGAGGGGGCAACATTTGAAGATAAAGGAAATTGACGCGACTTTTATAAAGAAACAAAACTTGTTGAGACAACAGGATTAAAGTTAAACTTGAAATCCGAAATGGATACTTTGTTTTTGGCTTGGCTCTTTCCTTAAACGTACGAAGGGTTTACGGGAAGAAATCAGGCCACTCAAGTTCTGCACAGTTTCTCTGTAACTGGCGGACCTCCACCCTGATAAAAATACTCCTCTTTCTTAGGTGTCAAGAATGTCAAAAGGTATTGAGAAATTGGGGTCAAAATAATGGAAATTAAGGTCATGGAAATTACCTCTACACTTATATAATTACCGGCACGGAAATTCGCGGTTAATTTCATAGAGCGTTAATTTTCTATAATAAGGTACTATCATTTTTTGAAACAAAAATTGGTAAGGTATCCAAACTTTTACAGAAATCACTTAGAATTCACTTGCCAGGCCATAACCTTTTAAGTTACCGTAATGTATGATATCCTGGGTAGGTGAAGAGATCCGGCATTGAAGCCGGCTGCTCGTTACCCATACTGACACAATCTACCGATCCATATAACTAATTATAAACAAAAACAACTGTTTGTCTTGAAAAGCAAAGTTTTCTTTGCAAAATTTAGCTGCATATGATTAATTTAGCCGCATAACCCTGTCACTGTTTTTTTTTTTGGAAAACAAGAAATGCCTATGTGTCCAAAACTATTCACAGAAATCAGTTCATGCCTGCCCATAACACTTGAGCTTTCCTAATGTATGGTATCCTTCCACAGTTGATTTATCAAAGTCTTCCAGTCTGATCTTTGTCACAGGAAGAGCAGACTTATCTGTCAGCAGACCGCTGTCCTCTCTCCAGCCGCTGCCACCGTTGTAACAATTACACTTTTGCCCATTTAAGCAAGAGTTTGTTACCCCGCATGCGCACGTGTTGGCTGATCCATCAGCGCCTCCCCAGTAGTTCATTTTCCTTCCATCACGTGACACCCACCAGGCAACTGACTCTTGCACAAAGGCAACATCATTTTTGCACTCAAATTTAATAAACTGTTCACAGGTTTGTGAGACTCGAGTGAGTGCCGCCAATTGAGCTGTGCTAACTGCAGTGTAAGATACATCTTTTCTGTGACAACAGTAACATCCAGGAGTCACACCACACCCAGGGATATGGACAACATGAGTTCTACTCTCGCTGTCGTGACTTATGACTGTCACGCCAACTCCTCCCTTGTCACTCATATCACAATACACACTAAAAGGTGCCACGCCTCCTTTGCCATCAGGGTCAATAATATAATTACCTGATGAACTTCCACTGCGACCTGTCTTAAGACTGCTGCAAGACTTAAGTGTAATGTTCACCTTGACAACAGATGTCGCAGTTACTGAACGCAGAGAGTTTTTTGCCACGCACGTATAGGATCCTGCATCATTTGGTGAAATGTTCCTAAGAAGTAAAGTACCGTTTGGATACAAAATATGATTTTGTGGAAGATGTTTTCCCACTCTAATCCAGTCAACGTCTATTGCACCTTGAGCTTCACAGTGCAACATCAACTTCCAAGACACCGAGGTGACAGCTTTAATGGGTGGAGTCAGGGTAAATTTAAGTCTGTCGATCACGGTCACCTGTGCGATTGCAGTGTCATGTCCAAGGAGATTCTTTGCAGTACACGCATACGTCCCGCCATCTGCTTTTCCTATTTTGAGTATTGTAAGGCTCCCATTTTCCACTGCCGTTTTCTTCTTTGGTACCCGGCTAAACGCTTTTTGCCACGTGACAGTCGGTATAGGTACACCACTAGTCTTACACTGCAAGGTGACGCTCTCTCCTTCTTCAACCATTACAGACAACGGCCTTTGAATAATTAAGGCGCCCACTGCATTAAAAAAAACAAGAGTTTTGAACAGCTTATCACCCTATTTCCTTTGTCTTTCTCTACTTAAGACATCCTTCACTGAGAGTTTAACTCCTACACCATTTGAATTCCCCTATGTTAAGAAAATACTTATCTCTTCTTCGTAGAGGTTTCTATAAGTAAGAAAAAAGATTTATTTATAAAGTATTCAAAAGTGAATTATCTAGGGGTGAAGGAAAAGGCAAAAGACGTTTTTCCTTCACTTACCTTCTGCCGCGCCTTCTCGCAGTCTAGTGCTTACAGTACGCTGCTTGCATTACTACGGTTGCATGGTACGGAGTCAACCCACACGCGCAGCTTATCGCAAGTGCGATAAGGAACAGACGATTAGAAAAGTTATAGAAAGGTGGGAGGGGAGCGGAAAACAGAAAAATTTATTCCTGTAAGGGAAAATTTACTAACGAAACAAGGGATGGATATTCTAATGAAAAAATGCAGTGGAGCCTCTTCTCTGGGCACCTCTATTCATGGGACACCTCCATTCAACAACAACAACAACACAAGCTTTATTTTATTGTTATTCAAATTGATGTGATAGGAACCCTGAGTAAGCACCTCGTCGGCCAACATATAAGGTCCCAGGGATAAGTTAATAATGATTTCTGTATGTTTTCTTAATTAGCTGGTTAATTATTTACCAGCTCTAGCCCAACCTCCACTCACGGGACACCTCTATTCAAGGAACGCTTGCCTCGGTCCGAAGGGTGTCTCCTGAATAGAGATTCCACCGTATTCATGCAGCTCAAAAACTTCTCACCACCGCCATAACTTTTTTAATGGTCGGCTCCTAAAGCGGCGACGAGCATCTGCACTATCCTTATGACTATAACGTGACATAGTAGATGAGAGGTAGCTCTCCATAAGACCAATACATGGACAACATTATGTGTTGGCAGTTTGTCAGTAAGAACATTACGTAGGAAGTTTTGCCGATCGAGCTTTTACATTGGTAAAATTGCTACAGTTTGCGGTTTGGCTCGAATGTCCGTAACGCCACAGCGTGGAATAACAGTAAGCAATTTGGTTGAAAATTTTTATTGCTCTTAATGAAGCCATGGATTGTTCCCCAAACACCTCTCCCCCCGCCCCCCCCCCCACCCCCCCGCCCTCGAATTATTACCTTGGACAGTTAACTTGGCCGATAATGTCGCCACGCCAAGAATGTTACTTGCTTTGCACGTATATACTCCGCCATCCCTAGATGCCACATCTTGAATCATGAGTCCACCACTTGTTTGCACAATTCTTTTACCTACGGGAAGACTGGAATTTTGCTTTTGCCACGTTACCCGAGGTGTTGGATTTCCTTTGACCTTACACTGCAGTGATGCTATACCAGTTTCGTTTACCACTATGGACACCGGAGGTACAACAATAGAAGGAGCTGAGATGGATTCACCAGGATCGCCCTGGGGTCCTTGAGGGCCCTGATCGCCTTTAGGTCCAGGCGGCCCTTTATCTCCTCGAGTTCCTCTTGGTCCCTGTGGTCCATGGGGCCCGGCTGGTCCATGTTTGCCTGGGAGACCAGGCCTTCCTCGTTTTCCTCTAATTCCCTTTGGGCAATGCGTCTTGCAGAGTAATCTATTCAATTCCAGCTGAACTTCTCTACTGAAGTCCTCACGAGTGATAATTACACTGGCGTTCGAATTCTTGATTCGATTTTCCGAGTTTCGCTTCTGGCGACTTTGTGTTTCTGCAACCGAAAGAAAACTTTGTGTTACAAGTTGTAATTTTTTCATAGTAGCACTATAGCCAACACCACCCGCGTAACAAAATGACAACCTCTATAATGCACGACAGTCTCTCTGGATTTGACTCTAAAAGCAGCCAGCTGCTTTTATCCATCGGTATAGGAAATTTTACCTTTGAAAACAATTTGACACGAATTGAGACTCGATCTGCCTTCGGTCTTTCTCGTTCTCTGGCTACTGGTTGTTAACAAATTGTTATGTGCTGTTTTTCCATCCTTGATTGAGTATCCATGTTGTTTTGTTTTTCAACTAAAAGTATTAAAAATTATCGAAATACTCAGATTATTGGTCACTTTTTCCTTAATTTACAAGACGGGTGTATTTGAAGACGACATTCAAAAGTGGCGAGAAGTCTTTGATCAAGTTTCGAAAGCAGGAAACTGTCCATTGCTAGACGCGCTGCTTACTTGCTTACTTGTCATGGCAGCCTATATCTAGTTCCTGGGCGTTCGATTCTCTCTCCTTACAGCCTATGGCAAAGTCCAGGATTGACCGAGCAGAGAACGCCTATTGGCTTTCACCTTGGGTATCTGTGAATTATCGAGGAGAGCTGGTGCGAAGGGATAGACAGAAAGGTGGGGGGAGGGGGGGGGGGGGCGTTCCTAAGTCTTCAAAATACAATTCAAATAAACAGTGTTTAGGTACCCTATTCAAAAGTATTTAAGATATGGTCATTATTTGAGGCCTTAAAACTGATTTCAAATGGTCTATTTTAACTCTGTTTGTAATAGTCTTAGTGGATGTGTCTCAAAATACATTTTAGATACAGCTCAAAACTGTATTTGATAAGTACCCTATTTAAAGGTACTTAAATACGGTCAGCATTGAAGGTCTTACAACAGATTTGAAATAGCATATTTGAACTTTGTTCAAGTGACCATGTTAGTAATTCTTTGCACAAAATACATTTTAAATACCCTATTTTAATCATATTTATTAAACAAAATACATTGTAAATTGATAAGAGAGCTTCTCCTTTTTTATGAAAATAATACAATTTAACTACGCTTAAGATCTATTTTAAACATTGGTGATAGCCTGCGTGGCAGGCGTTTGAAAGGGAGGGGGAAGGGGTTTTTTTTGGCGCAAGGGAAACGCGAGGGGCGCGCGCCCCTCGCGTTTCATCGCACCTAAAACTCCCTTTCCCTTCCCTTTCAAACGCCTGCCACGCAGGCTACATTGGCGAAATTTTAAACGTTTATGTAAAATAGCATTAAATTACAGGAAGGTGGCTTAAAAATAGTGTTCAAATAGTAAAACTACATTTTAGATACTTTAGAATCAGTTTTAAAATACATTGGTTTTGTAAGGGTGTTTTTCCTTTCCCTTTTCCCCAGAAAGGTAAAGGGGAGACACCAGTCAGACTCCTTCTCCTCATTTGCTTCAAAATTTCCTCTCAACCAACACCTAAGGAAAGCGTGATAGTAACTCAGCTTTCAAACCAAGGAAATTTTAGTGCTTGCGCATCTCTTCACCCCTCCTCCGAAGACGCCTGTACTGAAGGCTAAAAACTTACGAACAATGAACGAATTCGAAGGAAAATGAAATTCTTAGCACACATAACATTATATTGAACAGCATCTTTTAAAACTTCGTGTATGTATGGGAGCGGAAGGGAAGACTTTTAGATACAACGCCACAACTATCTTTTACTGAAACCGATATTCAAGAAAGTCTTTCCTTGATAAAGCAGTTAACGTTTGAGTTCTCTACCCGGAACCAAATAAAAAAACCTCCCAGTTATTGATTCTACGGTGCACTTTGTTAGAATGTTTGATTCTTTGATGGAAGGCCTCCACTCAAATACAAGGACTCATAAGTCATTCAGTTTTCGAAACTCTCCCAACTCAGCGCGGAAGCAATCGGTTTATTTGCCTAATGAGTAGATATTTTCTTCTTTCTGTTGGCTCAAAAATTGAAGCATTCTTTGATGAGCGTAAAGATCGAACTCGACGTGTACCAGTGCCACCAAACAAAGAGCAAAAGAAAAAACTATTGATGAAAACACCAGCATGTTGGAGACGGGACGCTTGTTTGATGGTTGCATTATCGGATAACACAGATATAAAGCGGTCACGGTCTGGCCCTAGACACGGTCACAATGCCCCTTTCCCAAGACTGCCCACGTGATAGAAGTTGGACTGTACATGTTTGAGTTCTTTTCGTACATGTTAGAAATAACTTCGTGAAAATTTAACGTTATATATCCTGGGTCATGCACTGTGGGCGCTATGTCTCAGCCAGTGAACAGTTTATAAAAAAAAGCATTAACCCATTTTCTTACCTTCACCCCCGTCACTGCTGTGTAAGGACAAAATCGGTTCATCGTGAACAGTTTTACGTGGCCCAAAATTATCCATTCTCTGGTGACTCGAGACTTGAAGCATCTGTCGATGAGCGTGAAGTTCGACCTCGACGTGAACCAGTGTCACAAAGCAGACAACAAGGGATAGAAATATTGAAGAGAACGCTAAAGTGTTGGAGACTGGGTGCGTCTTTGATGACTCCATCAATCAGCTTTAGTGTCTTAAACGAAATTTTAACGTAACTTGCTCGTACAATTTTGATTCTTTCCGTACAGTGGCTTTGTTTTTTAGACGTGTCATGTAAACCTGACCATGTTTCTGCCTTCAGTTTTGGATATTTTCCAGACCGCTTAAGGGAGGATTATTATAAGCTTTTCCTAAATTCCAAAATCAGCGCGGCGAGGTCTGTTACGCAACCGCATATCACGGGGTTTCAGTCAGTAAGTTTAAATTTCATGGCAATGGTCTCTTAAAATTAGTCCTTGGGAGTTAGATAGAAGAAAGCGCCGGAAAACTCAGGGCACTGAGGTACAAAAGGAAGGTAAAAGAGTGAGCAAAAATGAAGAAAACAAGTCAGAGTCAAGCTGATGGCAATAGCTCATCTTCAGACCTCTTGTCTTACATATCACCATTGTTAGTACGGGAATCTTGATGTTTGGACAAAAAGCTGAATACAAAGTAACACAGCTCTAAGTTTGCGTAAAGCTGCCAATAACTACAATAAAGTATTTACCTACATTACCAGTGTTGCTAAGCAACAGTTAAAAGCAATCGGTTTATATGACGGTCACAGTGCGAGTTAATGTTAGGTATTTTTTTCTCTCTGTTACGTTGAGTCTGTGAATTCGATGGGCGTGAAGCTCAATCTAGAGGTAAATCAAAATCACGTGGGGCTCTCAACGAAGTTATTTACAGGGAAGTTCCTCTCCAGGGTCCGATCTCTTCATCTTTAATTTTATATGCCATTCTTAACGCTGACAGAAATAAGGACCCCTTTTTATACCAAGCAAGAACACTGCACATCCCTAACTATTGTAAATGCAAGTTGTCCTTTTGACAGGCCAAGATGCGTCCGTTAGCCCGTTTATGTCCTTTTACAGACCGAAATGACCGTTTTCTCTCTTCATTCGTAAACTTCAACATCGCTAACCTTTTATATACCTGGACCCAGTTGTTCAAAAGTTGGATAACGCTATCCACGTTGAATAAATCACTATCCACTGGATTAGCGTGATTGGTTTCCCTAAAACTTATCCGTTGGATAGTGATTTATTCGGTGGAAAGCGCTATGAACAAACTTTTGAACAACTGCTATTGTTCAAAAGGATGTTATCTGAGCCTATTTTCGCATTCTGATTTACACCTGCCTCGACTGTCCTCCAGGTTGCTGAGGGGACCTTTTTCTTTTTTGTTAACCTGCTTAATTAAACTTAAAACCATATTGATTACGAGTATGTTACTTAAGTAAGATGTGTCACAAATACACTGAGCTTCATCTTTTTATATGTTAACAACACCCGGAAGCCGTCTTCTACCGGGAAGGGTGAGACCACACTGGGTACTAAAGCAAAAGTAATTATCATTATACCGTAAACTCCGCTAAAATATAGCCAATCAGAATGCCGAAGACGTGGAGCTATCACCTGCATTCAGCACTCTAGACAGGTCACTTGATGTAAATTTGTAAGATTTGGATAACAATATTGTATATCTTCTGATATAAAGGGCCCCTAAAGAAACTTATCAGTTCGTATTAAATCCGTTTGAATTACAGCAGGGGATAAAATCCTTGTATATGTACCAGTCTGCACTTTTTGTTCATATATTTATTTATTTGTTTCTTCATTTCACTTTATTTTCACGTTAATGTTACGTCAAACGTATACCAGAAAACTATTGCAGTAAAAGTATTGTTCTAATAAGGCATTAATCTGCTTTTTTTTAAAAAATGAAATAATAAAATCCAAGCTCTTGCCGATAAACGGCAACAGCAGGGATATCCTTGACGATGCCGTTGTTTTCGTATATACACACGGAATGATCTCAACAAATCAGAGAGGAACCATTAAAAAGGGAGATTTGATTGACGGACCAAATCACGCGAAAGTTTAAAAATAGTTCTTCACAGAATTTTCAAACATGGCAATTCACAAGTTTATCACTTCGCAAACAACAGCGTAATGGCTTAAATGGAACTGCTAAGAGTTTGAATTGTTTCCTTACCTGAGAAGAAAAGTAGAGCTTTGTTGTTTTATGTTGACTAGCCAAGTTATAGCACAAAAGGTTTGTTGTGTCGTTCTTCGCAAGAAGTGCTGACAAAAATGGCTGCTCGGTTCCTCGAGGTAAGAAGTCGTCTTCCTGTAGCATTCTTTCTCCTATTTACTTGAAACGTAGAATTTCTGCAAACATTAATTTCTTTCAAATTTGTTTGTCATAAATAAACTTCGATTTTTGGGCCAAATGTTTCTTGTTAGGACACACTGAGTTCACGAAACGGCCTCTTCTACGCGAATAAATGGGAGTTGTAAACAATCCATTGAGCAGAAAACATGCGCATTTACAGTAAATGGAAAAATGCCGTTTTGAATCCTTCGAAGTCTTTTCTTGTCTTAAAAAAATAGTCAACCCTCAGATTTTGTCGACTTTTAGAAGATCGTTCTCTAAAAAACTGGGAAACACAGAGCTCACACATTATCCACTCGCTAGGAGGTGAATATTTTTTAATAGTCCGGGAAATGGAGGGGAGGGTGGGGACGTTTTCAACTATTTCATCAGCGGCACGTTTTCTTCCTGGTATTTCAAAATTACAATAATATGAGACAGCTGACATTTCCCATTTTAAAGTTTTTTTATTCAGACACTGCTGCCTGGAAAATGGCTGTCAATTTTAAACTTGTTCTTGAATCTCCGACCAACTCGACGTATTCCAGTCACAGTGGGTAGTTTTCCATTCGGACGTCAGTAATCTGCGCTCTATCACTAAAGAGAAGCACGGAAAAAAGGAACTGTTTGTCGGTTTTCACGACAGTTTTCTTTGCCTTGTTAAACTGCAAGAATTAACTTTTAAATACCACAAAAATTAAAGTGTTTTAAAATGTTTAAAGAAATCTCATGCCTGGCCATAACACTTGAGTTTCCCTAGAGTATGATAACCCTCCTCGTCTGAGCCATCAAAATCCGCCAGTCTGATCTGTGACACAGGTAATGCAGATTTGTCCGTCAGCAGACCGCTGTCTTCTTTCCAGCCCCTGTTACGATCGTGACAATTACACTTTCTTTCTTTTGAGCAGGAGTTTGTAACTCCGCATGCGCACATGTTGGCTGATCCACCTGCTCCTCCCCAGTAGTTCATTTTCCTTCCATCACTTGACACCCACCAGGCAATCGACTCCTGTACAAAGCCTACATCACTGCTGCACTCAAACTTTATAAACTGTTCACAGTTTTGTGACACTCGGGTGAGTGCTGCTAGCTGAGCCGTGCTCACTCCATTGTAAGTCACATCTTTACTGTAACAACCAGGGTTACTCCACCCGCATCCAGGGATATTACCGACATATGTTCTACTCTCGCTGTCGTGACTTATGACTGTCACGCCAATTCCTCCCTTGTCAGTCATGTCACAATACACACTGAACGGAGCCACGCCTCCTTTGCCATCAGGGTCAATAACATAATAACCTGAAGAACTTCCACTGCGGCCTGATTTAATGCTGCTACAAGACGTGTTCTTTGACACTTCAACAAAAGACGATGCCTTAATTGTTCGTTGATAATTTTTAGCTACACATGTGTAAGTACCGGCATCATTTGTGGTCACCTGAGTTAGAAATAAAGTTCCGTTTGGGAAGATAACGTGATTCTGAGGAAGATTTTGGTTTTTTCTCTTCCAAGAAATTTGTATGGATCCCTGGGCTTGGCAATTGAGCATCAAGTTACCTAACTGAGGGACTACAAACTTTATTGGAGGCGTCAGGGTAAATGCGAGCCTGTCAATCACAGCTACTAGTGCGACAGCAGAGTCTTCTCCAAGGAGATTTTTTGCTGAGCATGCGTATGTCCCACCATCTGCCTTCGTTACACTTACAATGTTCATGTTCCCATCGATCACTGTAGTCTTTTCTTTTGGCACGGTACCTAATGCTTTTCGCCACGTAACCATTGGCATCGGCACTCCAGTAGCTTTGCATACAAGGGTTACGTTTTCTCCTTCTTCAACGATAACAGAGGAGGGCTTTTGTGTGATCATGGTAGCAACTGCAGTTAATAAGAACGAAAGAGCATATCACCCGATCATTTTGAGTCACCCTTGAGGAGTTTTCTTTGAGTTAACCTTGCAATACAGTAATTTCATACTAGTGAACAAAAAAAGCTAAAAAAATTATTTCATTGAATGTAACAAGCGTAAGGCCGTCGCTCCTGTGAAGTCTAAGGCTACAGTTTTGTTTTAATGCTGGTTTTCGATAGCGACGGAGTTGGATGTCATATTCGTAATCAGAATCTCACAGCGTCATGATTTTCGACAAGGATTCCGCTTAGGATAGCGGCGATCTTTTCTGCACATCCCCTGGGGCCTAGTAGCATGGGGTGCAAGTAAATATTCTAACAAGTGCATATCCAAGAGATCGACCCGAAGTTCTTTCGAAGCTTAAGTGCAATATACTTAATTGCTAGTACGGTAGCAGTATTTTAGTTGTTTAGTTGTATGACAGTGAACTAAGACTACTGGGACATTAGTATTGGGAAGTAAATTACCTTGAACAGCTAATGTGGCCGATGAAGTCATGACTCCAAGAATATTTCTAGCCCGACATGTGTACACACCTCCGTCTTGTGATGTCACATTCCGAATCGTCAGTCCACCACGTGATTGTGTAATTCGTTTGTTCAAAGGAAGACTGGAATTTTGTTTCATCCACGTGACCTGAGGTGTTGGATTTCCTTTAAACTGACACTGCAGTGACGCTAAATTAGTTTCGTTTACTACCATGGACACCGGAGGTGACACAATAGAAGGAGCTGAGATGGATTCACCAGGATCGCCCTTAGGTCCTGGAGGGCCCTCTTCGCCTTCAGGCCCAGGTGGCCCCTGATCTCCTTGTGCACCTTTGTTTCCGTTAGGTCCTTGGGGCCCGCTTGGTCCGGGTGGACCATACTTACCTGGGGGACCAGGCCTGCCACGTCTTCCCCTAATACCTCTAGGACAATGCATCGTGCAGGCCAGGCTACTCAGGGCAAGCTGGACTTCTCTTTTGATGCCATCACGATCGTTGTGACTGACAGTTGCACTGGAGTTGTTTTTTACATTTTTGTGGTTGCGTTTCTGGCGACTGTGAACTCCTTCAACTGCAAGGAAAGAAAAGAAAAAAACAGTGATGTTTATACTTTGTTAATAATAAATAAGGAGGATAATAGGCCATTTCTTTGCACGATGGCTACATTATACACTGTACTACTACGACCAGAATCCTTTTCGCTTTTCTTTTCATCATACTTGGTAGTCCCAGTAAGGTCTAAAAAACAAAAGCCCTCATTTGCACAAGAAAGCAATACCCTCAAGGGTCATAGTAGTAAAATTATGTTATCGTGCAAATGGCCTAATGCCATCCCCAAAACGCTCTACCTTGTTGCAGGTTTTTAAGAAATCATTTTTGCTTTTCACTGACGTAATTGATAAGGGGCACCCAATGATCAAATACTTCATAAGTCTCTCAAACGGTTTTCTCTATTCTTTAGAAGCCTTTTTCGTTATTTTGGAGCTGCCCTAAAAACTATTTATCTGATAGGATGTCTTCGTTAGGAAAACTTTGGTCGTCCGCGTTCCTTTTCCTTGGTCTATTATAACTTTCATATCAAACTATTTAAGGTTTCCTTTCCCAAGTCTTTTTTGTGAAGAATTTTGTTTACGTAATTGTTGATGCTGGTAAAAGTATCATCATCATCATCATCATATCTCATCGCGCCATGACAAGTTGGGAGTATTTTTATTGCGTATTGACTTGATGGTAATATGAGTATCTCGGATGTGACCTTATGTAACTGACAATCGTTTATCCTTTCAGACAAAGACAATTAAGTCTTTTCGATAGCACAACAGCTGAAACGGATACAAGATCAAAGATTCCCTTAAGTTGCGCAGTATGAAAAACCAAACTTTTTTCAGTATCAGGAAACAATGTTATATTTTTCAAACTGCTGCTGGTTGCTGAGTTGCTGCTGCTAGTTGTTGGATATTGATACCATACGTACACCATTCATTGAATGTCTTAAAGACATTGAGGAGCTATGTCTTCGGATTCAATTCGTTAGCAAGTTTTCAACAAATCACATTCCAACTTGGCACTTTTACTAATTTAGAGCGCTCTTTTCATTGGAGTCAATGGACGTTCCCTACCTTGTTCATGTCAAAAGATAAACACAAAACGAGGTCAAATAGCTTCCTACGAAAAAATTTATGCGACGCATCCTCGACGCTATGTCTCAGTCAGTGAATAGTTTATAAAATATAAGAAATGACGCAACCTACCTTCAACAGAGTTTCTGTGAAAGGACGAGGTGATCGGCTCATTTTGAACAGTTTTGCGTGGCTCAAATTTGTCCGCTCTTTGTTGACTTAAGACTCGAAGCATTTGTCGATGAGCATGGAGTTCGACCTCGACGTGAACCAGTGCTACAAAGCAGACAACAAAAGAGAGAAATATTGAAGAAAACGCCAAAGTGTTGGAGCCCGGGCGCATCTTCGACGACTCCATGACTCAACTTTGCACGGTTAAGTAATTAGTTGCGAATGATTGCCTAAAAATAACTGGAAGATTTTACACCACTGTTAAACGAATAGCTAAGTTCGTGCAATTGTTATTGTTTGCCGAAAAATAGCTTTGCCCTGTAAGAAGTGACGTTTCAATCTGACCTTGTCTCTGCCTTTCAATTTGGCTACTGCCCAGCCCTCAGCGGGAATTTTCCAGAAGCATCTATTTTGAAATGCCAGTTTTTTCAATCTACGCAGCAAGTTCTATTACGCAACCGCAACTGATGAAGGATGCAAAATGGACCTCAATTTGGTGAAGAGCGAGGCATTCTTTATTTTGGGGATTTAACTGTTTATTAATTAGCTACATATTATATTTTTTAAAAACTAAAAAATTTGCTGAGGTATCCACAATTTTACAGAAATCTCATGCCAGGCCATAACATTTAAGCTATCGTATTATGTATGATATCCTGGGTAAGTGAAGAGATCCCTGACCAACAACTCGCACTCGGGCTGCTCGTTGCGCCTACTGACGCATTATCTACGATCCACAACTAACCGGCTGTAGCGAGTGTACTGAGTGTACCGGACCATAACCCTAACCCTAACCACGTCACCTTCCTAGACGCGCGACTCGGGCCCAGACTCCCAAGCGGTCGAGCTAACTCGGGTCCACACTCCACGCGACTCAACCGCTGACTGCAGGCCCATCTGACCGCTGGCCAGGTACTTACAGTGTTACTGCGGGCGCAAAACGCTTGGAACGGGCCGAAGCCCTACTTACATAACTGAAAAAGGTAACTTAAGAGAGGCGACTCCGTAATCGCCGCCCTCGCAGAAAGCCCGGCCGTTGCTCTACTTTTCCACAGAATTTATCTCTCCAATCACAACCGAAGCTATCACCTATTCGCTTGTTTTATTTGGTCACTCTTTGCCTTTAATTTCCCAAAGTTTCATGGAATAAAAGTGAAAAATTGATCCGCTAAGGCTCAAATAAGACTAACAAATAAGTTTTCGCGGTGTCGACACAAGAAGCCATTATTGATGACGTCATCGAGTATCCAGAAATGGTAATGACCCGGACTGACAAAAGATAAGAAATTTAAAACATGATTCGTGGAATTGTATACAAAAACAGAAAGTCTGAAAAGTGCATGTACATTTAAGCCTGAAAATGGATAAATGACCGTTATTATTGCAAAAAAGTTTAAGAGAGTAGAATAAAACTGCAATAATACTGTTGCTTTTTCAAGGGGCCCAGAGCTCCGAGTGCGCTTTAAATGTAGGAGGGGTGCCTGGGGAAGAGAAGGGCTCAATGTGTAATTTCCCTCCTGCTTTCTGTAGCTGGTTTTACTTCAACCTGATTATTGAAGAAGAAAATTAAAAACAAAGACTAAGCAAAAATCTGCAAACCTGTAAAGTTATTTACTGAAAGAAAATAGAAAAAAAAGCATTATGGGTCATGACGTTAAGCCTTTAACCTTTTCTCCTTTGTCCTTCCTTTATGAGTGAACTCGAAAGGGGAACTAAAAGAACCCACACCACTGTTCGAGAAGAGAAGTGTACATTTTCCTGGTTGTGGGGTCTAGCTCTATCTCTGTCATCCGGCTTTGCTTATCACATATAATCATAAAGTGAGCATATAAATGGACCGACAGTGGCAGCCAGTGGCGCCATTCAGTATACTGAAGTTCGAACTTACTGTTCATACATAATATAAAAAGGACATGTACTGTACATGTTTTCCTGTCATCAAATTATTTTGGTCACATCCGGAATTGAAAGTTAGCAAATTGCACACCCTTGGGTGACCTTTGATGTCGAATTCCTCTCTACACGACTGAAGAATGCCCGACGACCGCCCTTATCTGGAGGAGGGGGAAAGGGCATTCTTAGAGTTAACTGAGTTATACGCTGCATGTGTATTTACTAATGCGCAAACTCTGTTTGTGTACTGGATTATCAATTTCACCCCATTTTCCTGTAATATTATTTAGCTATTGTTTATCTTAACACTTTTAAACATGTTTATTAGTAATATCTATGGATATTTGGCAAAACAGATATCTCATGATTGGCCATAACACTTAAGTTTTCCTAAAGTATGATATCCTTCTTCGCCTGAATCATCCAGGTCTGCCAGTCTGATCTGTGACACAGGAAGAGCAGACTTATCTGTCAGTAGACCGCTGTCCTCTCTCCAGCCACCGCCACTGTTGTAACAATTACACTTTTCCCCATTTGAAAACGAGTTTGTTACTCCGCATGCGCACATGTTGGCTGATCCACCAGCTCCTCCCCAGCAGTTCATCTTCCTACCATCACGTGACACCCATCAGGCAACCGACTCCTGTATAAAGGCTATCGCTCCGTTGCACTCAAACTTGATTAACTGTTCACAGTTCTTTGACACTCGAGTCAGTGCTTCTAGTTGGTCAGTATTGACTCCACTGTAAATTACACTTTTACTATAGCATCCCGGATCTGTATTAGAACATCCAGGGACATTAGCAACATGAGTTCTACTCTCGCTGTCGTGACTTATGACTGTCACGCCAACTCCTCCCTTGTCACTCATATCACAATACACTCTGAACAGAGTCACGCCTCCTTTGCCATCAGGGTCAATAATATAATTACCTGAAGAGCTTCCACTGTGGACTGATTTTATACTGCCACGGGACCTCCATCGCACTTCAACAGTAGACGATGCCTTGATTGTTCGTTGATAATTTTTTGCTATACATGTGTAAGATCCAGCATCATTTGTGGTAACCTTTTTGAGAAACAAAGTTCCGTTTGAAAAAATGACGTGGTTTTAAGGAAGATTTTTACTGGCCCTTTTCCAAGTTATTCCTAGGGATCCTTGCGCTTTGCAATGTAGTATCAGGTTGCTAGAATCGGATGCGACAGCCTTTATGGGAGGGGCTAATGCTAAATTTGAGCCTGTCAATCACTGTTACTACGGAGAAAGCGGATTCCTCTCCAAGGAGATTCTTTACTGTGCATACGTAAGTCCCTGACAATAACACAATAACCCTGAATAATGAGAGGCTCTCACTTGTAAACACAAAATTTCTGACAAAATATTAGCGAATTTAAGCCCTTATTTTACTGCCTTACAATATATTAATAATCATGAAACTAAGAGGTCATATAAAAGGACGGTTAATCTCAAGATTCTTAAATTTTCTAACAAATTTATCGAGCGGTTTAAAAATTATTCGCTAATTTGCTAAAGTAGACCGAAATGTTTACATTACCTCTAAGAAGAGCGCCTTGATACATACTAATCAAGTCCTTCTTTCTAGCAATCGTCTGCAGGTATCTCCATGATCTTTCACACACGTTTTTAAAAACATTGAAACTATTATGAGGTGAAATTGCATGTCAAAAGCGCTTCGTTTAGTATAGATAACAGTCGAACATCAAGATTGTCCATTTTTTACCGAATTTCAAACCATAAAACCTTCTTCCCAAAATATCTCGATAACGCTCTTACAGATTTCGCTTAAACTCCACGAACATCGAGGCGGCTATTGTAGGAAAAAGCTCCAGTAAACGATTTTGGAAGAACAGTTCCCAGTGCCGAGAAATCATGCTGCAAGTAAAATAGGTAATGTCGTCATTTCGTTGCTATGACAACTCCGATGTCATTGCAACCCCGATCAAAACAATTTTTCATCTTTATCTAATACAACTGTGGTGTCAATTTTTCCAAATCTTTGTTTATGGCGACGTAGTTTACGCTCAAACTTGGGAGGTATTGACCTTGAAGAACTATATCGAGCCACCTTAAAGTTTTGGCAAAGAGGTCCATTGTGAAGCAACAGTTCGAACTCTAAGCCTGCGAGAATCGAATCACTAAACCAAAGCACTTACCTTTACCAGTGTCACTACACAGCACGGAGGCAATCGATTCATCGTTCACAATGCCTCGTGAGTGGATACTTTCTTCTCTCTGTTGAGTCAAGACTTGAAGCATTTTCCGATGAGCGTGAAGCTCGATCTCGACGTGAATCAATGCCACGAAACAGGCAGCAAAAGATAAAACTATCGACGAAAACACTAGAGGGTTGTTGATCGGTCGCTTCTTCGTTTCCATTTCGACAACACAGTCAATTGTAGTTATCAGGGGTCTTAAAGCCAGTCAAAACTTGTAGCCAGACAGTTGAACTAAAACTAACTCTTGAACGCAGTTACGGCTGTTGAAGTTTAAAAGGATGTTTTTGCAGACGAGTCGTGCCTAGGGCCCTTTCTCTGACCCTGTTTCCGCCTTTTAATACTGGCTGTCTTCCAAGTGGCTGAGGAGGCCTTTTATGTAAACACGCTTAACCTTTTTATCCAATGAACTAAAGGAGGATATTCACTAATACTCATACGATATCTAACCTATATCACATTTATCATACTGAACTTAAACTTTTTTTTGTTTTCATTTGTCAGTGTTGTAACTCAGAGTCGAGTTTGCTGGGTTAGGTATTAGACCGCTCTGGGTATAGAGAGCACTAAAGTAAGCATCTAGGATAGTCTTGCTCTCGTGGCAGGCATTCGAAAGGGAAGGAGGAAGGAAATTTCACGCAGGCTAAGATAGTGTCAACCAACAGCCTACCATAAAACAACATCACGGAGAAGAAATCAAGCAGGCATGCGTATGCAATTGAAAGGGCTGTTCAGCGAACTAAATAGTCGAAATAGTCTACCGTTGGACTGTTTACCCCCCGGGGGGGGGGGTACTCCCATACATTACCTATACGGTTATGTGCTGCCCAACGGGGTCGTGATTTTGAAGCTCCTGATTTAGAACGGGGTATCGATTTCAGAGGCGTTTTCTAGAACGGGGTATAAAAAATTGTAGATCGCGGCTTTATCTTCTGCTTGAAATTGTTGCTGATTATGAAGAAGCATTTATTTGATGTATAAGTCGAACAAATAAAGAAGTATCTCTTTAAAAAAACAGGGCTATTTCAAACTTTCTAGAACGGAGTATAAAGAATCGGCCCATTTCTAGAACGGGATATCAGTTTTAGGACGAATATATACTAGAACGGGTTATAAAAAATTGGCCCATTTCTAGAACGGGGTATCAATTTTAGGGGAAATTCTTTTTGGAACGGGGTGCCAATTTGGAGTCCCGGGCGGCAAGTACCCAAGTGCCCCCCCCCCCCCCCCCCCGGGACTGTTAACCAGCTACTGCATTCATAACATCCCTGAATATCATCTTGAAAATACCCCATTCGTTAAAAAGACGACACAGTAAAGTCTGAAACAAACTAAAACGATAGATTGATAGAAACAGAGCAAAAGTCTGATAAACAACGAAAATTATTTAACCGAACACACCGTTTTGTTCACATTGAGTATTCGTTAAATTTACCCCATTTTCACTTTACATCAAACGAGTCCATAATTTGTTAAGATGGGCCCACGAACAAGAAGAACCAAAATAAATAAGTAAATAAATAAATTTATTAATTATTAATTAATTAAAATATAACGAGGGGAGGGAGGGGATGCGCTTACTCAGGCACAATCGGGAATGGAGGGTAGTGTGGGGACGTTTTCTACTCTTTCACTAGCGGTAAGTTTTCTTCTTAGCCTTTCTAAGTTTCAAAATTTCGTTTAGTTCAGTTCAGTTCATTTATCTGCCAGGAAAATTAAGACATTCAATGCATTGCATGCATAAAAAAATAATATAGTTAAAGGCCCGAAGGTGATGTAAATTACATTAGTTAAAGTATTATAAGTATTTTTCTGGTGGGGAAGCTCAAATTTAAATCTAAGAGGCTTATTACTATCAGCTCCCTCTCTTGATTAAGACTATATATAATAAACGACAGACGAAATTATGTTGAAATATAAATTTTTTACCTTAGAATAAAAAACAAAGCAAAACAAACTATAAGGACAAAAAGCAGCAAAAGCAATAAAAATAGCAATAAAATCTACATGTGGAGAATCAGCTAACGAGAAATGAAAATTTTAAAAGAGAGGTAGACGTAGTCCTGTGTATATTGCGATTTAGTGTATTGAAAAAAATTGGAATCCTGAAATCTTACACCAAAATACTTACAGCTGACCTTCATCATTTTATTACTGGGAACGGTTTGGAAACTAAAATTTCGAGAACTTTTTTGGACTTAGAGCACTTAGAGCATGAACTTTGCATCATTTCAGGCCGGGCATGCCAAACCCAAAGCAACTGGCTTCACGATCCGCATGCCGGGCATGCCAAACCCAATGCATCTGGCTTCCCGATCGGCATGCCCGGCATGCCAAACCCAGTGCAACTGGCTTCACGATCAGCATTGCCCGGTATGCCAAACCCAATGCAACTGGCTTCACCGGACGAGCAGACCGGCGTGTTACCAGTAACAATCCCAGAAACAATTGCGGGAAACATTTCGGTTCCAGACCCCTTCTCGTTACTAAAGTGGCGAATGGTAAAGTGTATTTGCCCGAAATTTCGCTTTGCAACACAAACCTTCGACGGAGGCTAAAATTGAAAAATGAATACAGATAAAAACGTTATATATGCGAAATTTAAATATAGAGCAAGCAGAAACTAATCGGCTAATGAAAAAGATAAATGTCACTAATTTATACCAGCTTAGGAGCCCATAACCCAGAGAGAGCAACTCGCATACCTGCCGCCACGACGTTTTCAAGGACCGGTTTATTTTGAGATACATTTTAAAGTTCTTTTTCCCTCGAAGACGGTAGCTTTGCCCCGTTCATGAGCGCATTATTAGGAGCATAAGGTATGACAAAGGAGAACTAAACGTCATTTTCAGGTGTTTTGGTTTTGCTGAGTGGTTTGTGGGACCCAAAAGATATTCTAAATTCGCGCCAAAATCGTTCTAAAAATAAACTGTTTTGTGAAAACGCCATGACACGAGACATGGAAGTTGCTCGCTCCGTGTTGTGGGCTCCTGTTTATACCGAGGCTCGAATGTCTTTGCTCTGTAAACAAAGTGAGCCTCCTTTGAGAGGCTCATTCAGGCTCAAACGGTCGGCATTATTTTCAATTTCTCTTGGGACGAGTGTAATACCCAGGAGAGATTAAAAACAAAGGTTATGCAAAATTTTGGACGGCAAACAAGATGTACTGTAGAAGAAGTGCAAATGGTGAATACGGGTTCCTGGATCCAGCATTCCCGCTCCTTTTACAAGAAAATCTGGTGTCCCGCCCTTTTTTCACCACTTCCTCAAATCCCCTTTTCTATTTAAAAGACTAATTAATGCAAAGGCTAATCAAATGTAAGATGTAGATCGGTCTTGTCGGTTGATTGATATTTGGAATTTATGCGCGTGATAAGGCCATTGCACATAATAAATAGCTTTTTATTCCTCAGAATGACCAAAGAGCTTGATATGACGGTATAATACGTCGTCCTGCACGTGTGCGCATTAACATCAAAACGCTTCTAGAACGTTGGAGCTTCCCGTTTCCAAGGATCAATGAGTCAAATTCATATTCGATTCAGACGCGCATCTTGTGTTCTCAAGTAAAAAATACTAACGCCAATACCTCCCTTTAGCATGCTAGCAATAGCGACCTCGCGGTTTTCTCTTAGACCACTCCTTGTGGTTTCCTCTAACGCCTTGAACCTTTTTAACTGCTTCTGAAATCTCCCCGTCTACAGCTCTTTATGTTCGTTGTGTAACGAAACATTAAATCATTTGTGGATCGCTGCGTTGCTTACGGGGCTAGCCTTTCCAAGAATTTCAGTTAGTGGAGATTGGCGCCAAGTATAGAGAGCAGAGGAAAAAAGAAGGGAAAAGTGAAGAAACAGTAAGAGTGAGAGAGGAAGATTTCTTCCTCCTCTGTCCCTATCCTCACACCCTCCTTTTTTCTGCTCATTTTTTTGGGCCCGTCTCCTTTACCTAAACGCTGGAACAGGTTAACCCGACTGGCGCTGGAAGACTCGCCTGTGGCCACAAGAAAACCGAGGGAAATCAAAACTTAATCGGCAGAGCAGAGATCACTGTTTTGCCATATCCAAACTTATACTGATGAAATGAGAAGCCCTTCAATAAATTTAAAGAGCTTGGCCAATTAAGAACCAGGCATCAAGATTAACTGGTATGCTATTGCATAATTGGTACGGGCTTCTGTCTGCTCGTCTGTTGATAACTGGACAGTTTCAACTAGGGGTGCGTTTTTTGGGAAAATCCAAATCCAGATTTCCGAATCCAAAAACGTATTTTGCGGTAATTTTTTTGGGCAAATCCAAAAAACAGATCATGAATCCATAAAATCCAAGTCCGGATTTTTGAGATTCAGAATCCGAGCGTTTTTTTAGGAGAGGAGGGGATTTGAAAAAAGTACAGTTTTGACAAGCGGTTAACACAAACAGACGCCATACATGTATGACATTTTAACTGACCTATGTTGATGGGGCTATAACTTTGAGGCATAATTAGTTACATATTATTCCATGTTTGTCACCTACTTACATTCGTAGACTGTTTTTAAACCCTTACTTGTCATGGTTTTTGTACGCAAAAAACTATGCAGTGTTTGCTTACGCCGGTTTATTTTTCAAGTAATAAGTAAACATTAAAATTATAGGCTTCGGTCTTAAATTCTTATAATTTTACTATCCTAAGGTATATTCTACTCGAGAAACTTAACGTTTGTGTTTCAAACCGAAATGTATATTGATTTCATATGTAGTTTATGTTGCTTTTCATTGTTATCTTTGCCGCGAGGATCAGTTTGTTTTTTTTTCCTCAATTGTCTTCATCACGAGGAACACGAGGACATGCCACAACCTTCGCTTAATGAGTGATTTTCTTTCTTTTTTTTAATTTCCCGTGAACATTGGAACAAAACTGGCGGTTATATACATGACTGTACTGTCACTACTGGGATTGAGACAGACGCGCCTCTAGAAGTACCTTAATAAGCCCCTCCGATGTGTGGTAAATTAAAGAAACTTGTTATGCTTATGCGGCTAACTTAAAGTACCTTTTATCTTGTATATCTCATCTAGAAATGTCATGCCAAGTTCACTGTTCTGCCGTTAGGTAGAAAGCAGAGCTGAGCTGGAGAAGCCAGTTTTGTTTTGAAATTAAAATAGAGTGCTAGTAGGACTTAATATTTTTTGTTCTTTTCAATATCCCTTCTTCCTTAAGTTTCAAAAGTCATAGTTAAGCTAACGATTAACATAAGACAGTATTGGCTGTGTATTTTTAATTTAATTTAATTATTTATTTCGATTTTTTAATTTATTTTTAAGCATGTTCGATCACCGATCTGGTTTATGGTATTGCAAGGGGCAAATGGACCTAAGGGCAGGCTTTTCACCCGTCAGTTGTTGTTCCACAACCCCATCTCATGTAATGGTTACTGAACTTTGACTTCCAAATATAAGAAATGAAAGTATTTTAATCACATTTCATTAGGTTAATAATACTTGCAAAAACAGCAAAAACTGAGAGTGAAGATTGATTTACCAGGGATGCAGGTAACTAACAGATTTCATTAAAGTGTCCTGGTATCAAAGAGAAGAGACTCAGGCCTGAAAAAATGCTGAATGATGTTTCAAAGTCCCAAAAATTGATTTTTCCAAAGGAGTTCACCGGTGATTTTGGTAAACAAAAAATTTACAACTTACGACTTTGCAAGTTTTCCTTTCCGGGCACATAATTAACCGATTTTTCCGCCTTTAAAATGTTTTACTCCCCCAACACTTTTTTAAAGAATTTTTTTGAAATGTTAATTAACCTTACAAGTCCCAAATGGGCCCAAATGGTGTACGTGGTAAACAATCTTTGTTGGCTTTCTACATAGCCACGTGCAGTAAGAAAATCCAATCAGAAATTATTGTGCAAATCAAAACGCTGCTCCGCGCCATATTCAAAAATTGGTAACTTCAGTTGTGAGAGCTGGCGAAGGTTGCTCACGAAGGAGAAACAAGACTCTCTCGTTTAAACTGCCTAGCCGTCTTTCTCAGCTTCGCAAAGAAAGCTAACTATGAACGAAGCAGTCTGGGATGTTAAAACAAGCGCACGAGGTAAATTATACTTGTCTTGTTAAATTTATAATCAGTACGGTTGAAATTTGTGGTCCGACGAGTCCAACTTAAAATTAAGTTATTTTAGTTAGCGAATGTTCTTGTTTTAAACTTATTAGTTCCCAGAGGAGAAATAGCGGGTAGAAACGAAGCCAAATGCTCACTCAGTAAAATTTATTAGTTTTTTTTTATTATTTTGAAAGCCCTGTGTATCTCATGTCGAACACGTGGCCATCTCAAATACAAGCTTAGCTCAGTGAAGTCTTTGATAACGAAAGTAACCCAGCAAATCATATTTTGCTATTCATGCAATTTCATATCGGTGACACAGACAGTAATTCACCATAAAAACAGCAAATTTGATACATTTTCTTTCCCCGGTACTATACTAGGTAACATGACAGCGAGAATATTTAATCTGAATTTAATCAGAATTTTCTATTACTTGAGGACAGCTAAAAATTTTTGGATGACCGTTCCATTCATGTGCAATTTTCAAAGCTTATCTAATAAACTCCCTACGATTTTCTGAAGTTTTAATTTTTCACATTCCACACCGCAGGCTAGACTATTTTTCGAAGGAAAAAGGAAACCTAAAATTTTCGGATTCAAAAATGTGAAGGAGAGAGGAATAAAAAAATTTTTCACTTTCGTAATGCGCTAAATTGCATCTAAAATTTTCGGGACAACAATACTAAAGCCCTTGAAATTTCGAAAAGGTTTAAGTTCCCCTAGGATGAACGAACAGATTGTATAGCACCGCTTAGAATGCATTTTAAAGGTCTAAAAGTACCCTGGATAGTCTCAAAAAGTGTTTTCAATGCATTGGGAGGAAACCGTGGTCGTTAGGTGCTCCTGAATAGAAGCTGTAAACGGAAAGCCTCAAAGTTTGCAGAAGGTTTTTTTAATTTTTTTTTCCAAGAATTTGAACAAACATTTTATACTTAAAAGAATAAAAAAGCACCTTGCACAGTAAACTTAATTAGAGAGGATGGGAAAATGTGACGTCATCGGTTGATACTTTTGGTTGTCAACGTTTTTAGTTCGGCAATTTCAAACAACTCTTTTTGTAAACTCGCTAATTGAGTTTTAGCTTCCTTGTGTGCAACTACTAAACAGGTTTGGAAATTTATTGATGTCTTACTGAAATTCATTGATGTCTTTCTGAAATTATTGATTTCTTACTGTCTTACGTTGAGTGAGATCGCCCTTACATTCAAAAAGGGTCGTGTAAAAACGAACCGTAGTTAAATGAGTGAATTGAGGAAACAAGATATGCATACATACAACTTACCGTTTAAAATGAATTATTTAAACAGTTACATGCGATTTATAATTAGACAAATTACGATATGTAAATAGATTGGATCAATAAGGACTTTTGACTTGCCATATAAAGTTGTAAACTAGTGATTAGTTTTCACATAAGTTAGATAGTTTTCATTATATTTAGCCAGATTTCGGCTTAATTGCCATGGTAAAAACCGGTTTGTACCAACCATTTGTAATCAAACCTTTTCCCACCTCATATGATGTCACTGCATCACGCGCGATCTCTCGCGCGAATCTATTGCAGCCGAGCCTGGATTGTTACCATGGTGACGAACATCACAATATACGATCCTTAATACAAATGGACAAGATTCGAAAAGATCGTCAGCACAGCCCTGTATTAGTTTGACTGAGTCTTTGCAAAGCTTTCTAGGGCATGAGAGTATTCGATTGCAACTGAATTTGAAAAATAAAGTATTTCCGTATTTTTTTCTTCATTTCTCTTTGCGTAGCTCTCTGAAGCGTTTAAAGCCTTTTCACTACTGTTACCTCAGCTTCTCATGTTTTTAATTTTCAGCCGTCAGAGCAGACCATCTTCCTCAGTCAGTCCTTCAGATTAGGCCGTGGAACCAAACCACAACGGCAGGTCATAAGATCTGCCCCAGATCAGACCACCACAACAGACAATCAGATGAGTCTCATATCCGGCCACAGATCAGACCATGAACCAACTCCCACATCAGACCATCGTCAGACCAAACCACCAGATCAGATCAGCCCACAGACTACCATCCATGACTCTCCAGTTCAAATCAACACAGCACACCCAACCTCATAAAATGGTACAGGTGAGGTGCATTGTTTGTTGGTTGGGTCAAGGGGGGTATATAGAGCTCTGGATGAACCTTGCAAAGCATACTTTCCACACACGTTCGGCCTGAAGTTTTCGGACATCTTTTTCGGCTTAACTTAACTGTAGTTAGATCAGTTAGCGGGCTCCCTGGGCTGGTAAGGGCCTCCCCTGCCCTTTTTCATAAGTTGGGTTCCTTTGCAGGTGTTCGGTGAACGACATAAGTTCGGCTTTTAGGATTCGGCTTGGCTTCTAGGAAACGGTTCGACCGCGTTTTTTCGTCTTTTTTGGATGGACTCACAGCCTTTTTTCGTCGTCGTCGTCGTCGTCGTCACTGCAGTCTCCCGCTTAGTTGCGCCAAATTCAATTCATTACACTTCACTTGATAGTCATTGCGCTGGGCAAGTGAAGCATTCACTCGCAAGGTTCAACCAGACAGTTATTATTTTAAGAAGAAACTTTAGTAAACTAGAGACATAAGACCATTCAGCTACTGCAGTGAGAGGACCTCATTTGGCCTCCACTTACAGGCTCAATGGTCTCCCTGGTTACAGGTAGATAGTCAGGTTAGTCTCGCAAATTCGAGTCTGCACCTACCTATACCAATTTGACTTTTCATGTTAAACAGTGCGAATGCGAAGCGAACATTTTTGATGCGCGTTGATTTTCAGACTTCGAACTTGTGAGGGTAGATCAGATGACAGGTTTAGTCTTACAAAGAAGGTAATCTGCAATCAGGCGTTTCTTCCCGTGAAGGTTGCAGGTTGCCAGGGCAACATGGGACAATCCACACACCACAGGCTAGATCGTTTACAAATCGTAAGCGTAGGAAGTCTTCGAGACCAATCTACGACGCAGTTTCATCGCTGGAGGAGCACGAACAAGCCGATCAGCATTTAGCAACGTTATTAACCCGCGGAGTGATTACGAGAATGCCACTAGGCCGAATATTTCAGGGAAACACATGTGAAGGCCCACCATACCTTGATATGCGTGTCCCTGAATGGCATTCAGGTGAAAACCTCGCAGGTTATAGATAGTTTTTCAGAGGCCACAGGAATAGCAGGAGAGGATACTCTGGCGTGTCATCGTTAACAGTAAGACGATTTAGTTTTTCTTCTTGTTAATTTTGCCTTGCTGGAGAGTTTTCTTCTTAGGAAGTCCTGGATTGCACTACGCAGGCACAGATCGTCTACAAATGGTAGGCGTACGTAGTCTTCACGTCGACCGTTCGTGGCTATTGGTTTCTTAGTCTTCATCCGAGAGTGGCCTGCAGTGTTCCCGATCTACTCCAGACAACTCTTGAAGTACTTCATGACTGGGAGTGAATCCTAAAGCAGTACGCTGTCTATTTACTTTTAACCCTGAATCTTGCAACAAAAAAACAGTTGCTTTTGCAAATATAAATAAAATGCTTGTGATCGTATGCTTGATCGTATTGTGTGTGATTGAATTGTGGGTCCATTGCCACATTAAGGGAAGAGGCCGGCCGAAGAAAGAAGAACAAAGAACCTCCAGATGTACAGAAAGATAGTCCAGTTTATTAAGTAGACGAGGTAGCTGCCTTTGCGGCGATGAATTTAGAAGAAACGCATAGGATCAAACCAGACAATGATGATGATGATGATGGCGATGATGATCACGACGTTTATGATGATGATGATCTTTTTCGCTAAGACGTCATTCTGCTTATACTAACATCATAGTGAAAACGACTTCATCATTAGGAAGACAAGGTAAAGACAGAGGAGACATCATATAGCAATAACTTAAATAAGCTGTCTTAACTGACGTTGATATCTGTAATAAATGTCCCATATCCACTCCCCCCCAACCCTTTTCAATTTTTCCTAAAAATTCTTAGTCACCGTAATTCTGAAATTAGTTGAATTTTCGTCATGTCTAATACCTTGTTCCGCGGTTATTAAACTCGCATAGTCCAATGTTAGTTGAGACAGCCACCAATATTTTATAATTAAAATTTAATTGGCCGGCCGAACTTCACCTTTTGGCAACTTCACCTCATCATGGACCTCTACGACTTCTTTTTTTTTTCCCAATGGCCTACGCCTTCTTTCGGATTGTGGATCCCAGTCTCCTTGGTCTTTTGGTGGAGGAACATGACAGTTTACAGCAGCCCATATAAGGTAGGGCTGATTTATGCTGGTACAAATTTTATGTAAAGCTGACTCGTTCGGTCTTAAATAGGAAAATCGGCCGCTCATTGAATTTCGTCGTAAGGCTTTGTTTGTAAGAAGCTAAGGTTCGTAGCTTATGCAAACTTTGCACCACATCAATCAGCCCAGGTAATAATCCAATGTGGCACAAGGTATGTGGATTTTTTTATATTTTAGCCGATTAGAGTTTCGGTTCGGTCTATTCGTCTTTTTTCGGTTTTCGATTCGACTTTTGATCTGATTCCGGATTCGGCTTCAAAAACTGTGAAGGCTTGGTATAGGCAAAGTTTCCATAGCAAGCCGCCAAATATCCCTGCGTTCCGTCTGGGGGACCCTGGTGTGTTTCATTCGAAATGTCAAGGTTTTATGGACGCATGTCACACTCCTCGGTCTTGCTCGGACGTCAAATTCTTAGAAGCGCACCCCATCTATATAGACTACTTCATTTCTGTAAACAGCCAACTCAATTTAATAAAAACACTTCATCTAATGTGTTGTCTGTGTGGTTTTTTTCTTTTACTTTACAGCTAAATCTTTAGGTAATTAATTATAAGTACTAATGACGATTTAATTTGCAGGGATATTACATAACACTTGATGTAATAACGGCAAAAAAAAAAATAAAACAAAAATAAAACACTGAGTTTTGAGTGTGATGTCTTTTAACTAACCTCATTGAGTGACACTGAGTGTCGCATCAGTGTGCTCGTTATTAAAACACAAATAACTAGCACCCCATTTATATCTGTAAACAGCCAACTCAATTTAATAAAAACACTTCATCTAATGTGTTGTCTTCGTGGTTTTTTCTTTTACTTTACAGCTAAATCTTTAGGTAATTAATTATAGATACTAATGATGATTTAATTTGCAGGGATATTACATAACACTTGATGTAATAACGGCAAAAAAAATAAAACAAAAATAAAACACTGAGTTGTGAGTGTGATGTCTTTTAACTAACCTCATTGAGTGACACTGAGTGTCGCATCAGTGTGCTCGTTATTAAAACACAAATAGCTAACTCATTTAATTTCAGGTGCGTCGAAAATCAATAAGTTTATCGTTTTTGGACTCCTCCGCCACTTTTTGCGAGGGTGAATGGACGCAAATTTTTTGGGCGCGCCCTCTCAAGATGACCTTTTTCCGACCATTGTACTGCGTTTCGAATACGTTCTTGAAGAAACGCATGGCACTACCTATTTTGAAGTCGTACGTGAGGTGCTTAAGGAAGGGCAGAAACATTAATATTAAGGTTAATGTAATTGAATTGTACGTAATTAAAAGTTGATGAAAAATAAAGTTTAACAAACGAAAGGTATATAATCAGCTTGTTTGTTCACTTGTTTTCTTTTTTTTTTTTTGGTTAATTAAACCAGCAGTAACAAATTTAGATAAGGTACTGATTATGTTGTAACGGAGTTGCTTCTCAGAAAAATAATAAAGTGTGACCAGGACATTGCTGTTTCATCATTGTATTTATTCTTCAAACCGATAACAGATGGTTAAAGAGTTTCATTTCAGGAACATCGTACGTCGTTTTTTAAATCTTTTTTTTGCTCGAACATCGCCGCCTCGAAGACGTCTTTTTGGGCGCGCCCTCTGAAGACTGACCACAGCAAACAGAATGCATGTAACGTATGTTCTCTAGAAGCTCATTTGGAAGTTCTTTCTGGCTGCGTTCCTGAAGAAACGCATGTCGATGCTGATTACGACTGGAAAACAAGTCAAAGTTTTAAAGGTAAGACATCTGTTTATGCTCTAACTGTTAGATTATATCTTTGGGTTTCAGATTTAGTGCGTTCGACAGCAGCGTCTAAGATGCAAGGAAGAATGACAGGAAAGGAAAGTGATTATAGTGCTGATACATGCACTTATCCTCGGATGATACTAAAATTTATTCGTTCACACCGTAGTAGGATTCCAACCTACGACATTTCTTTATTTACTGGTGCTCCTAGTGTACCAAAGAAAGCAGTTTTCAAGACTTGGAATTCCAAATGATATTCGGCTGAATTCGAATCTGTTTGATAATAGCTGACAGTCGCAAATGGAGTCTGCGATTGGTTTCCAAGTGTGCAACAAAGCCAGTGTTTTGATGTTATTTATTGATTCTGTTTTTAAGAAATATTTCATTTAGGTCGGAGACGTCCAGCAGTGATATGGCCCATCAGCAGTGACGTGCGACCAGTAAGTAGAAGAATATAGGAATCCCTCGTCTTTAAGAGGTTAAACATACCCACAAAAAGACAGGGTCATTTAAAAAAAGAGTTTTGTAAGTAATTGTGCTCCTACTGCAGCAAAAGTCGTAACTTTGAAGGGAAATACTATTTACCAGTCAGGGATTCCCACTCATAAACATTGCTTCATCAGTAAGCAAATCGATATGAAGCGTTAATAAGACTCAATCGCTAGGGTGTCTGAGAGACTGAAGTTGTATACTTTCAACTGCCATGTTAAAACTGTTGCTTTGATAATCCTTTTTTAAGAAGGTTTTTGTTCAGGTCTGTGCAATTCCAGAAGTTGTTTCCAACCCGCTGTCGTAGCCCGCCCATTGACATTGGGACAGGTGACCCCAGCTACCAGATCCGAGGTAAGTAGTGGAAAGGTAATGCACTTATCCTCGGATGATTTTACCCAAGCATTCTGAAAGGAAATGAAGCCTTTGATTACCATTTCAAGCCATGAATTTGACTCTAATATTTATCGTATTCGAACCTATATCAAGATAATTAATAAATGTCACGTTTAAATGGAATGCAAATCCATGCTAAGAGGTTATCCGAAACAGGGGTTTGGATACCACTTAGGTAGACCAAAAGGCAAAGGAGCAACAACCAAGGATTAAAATGAATTAGTGACAGAATTATTCTTTAAAAACAATGGCAAACGTTTGCTTACATTTTTAATCCATGTTTTTGAAAAACTTTGCCTTTAGGTCGGAAAATTTTTGATAGAAGTCAGCGAGCGGAGAGGCAACCTGGAAGTCTCTCTTTGACTATCACAAAGAAAGTGATTGGAACGACCCACCTGGCAGATCATAGGTAAGTACAGAAGAGAAAATACGAACACGTTCAACCTAACCTTGCCCCACCAAAAAATACCAGGAAAGAAAAGTGATGATAAAAGAACTCACTATGTGCATTTACTCCAGTTGTGAACTAGGTCACAACT